>NC_134150.1:19311250-19623214 GCF_033958435.1 Carettochelys insculpta
CAGACAATGGAATCCAATGAATGCTCACTCTTCCAATACTAAAATTAGAAGAAACTGAATGAAACTAAAAGGTAAAAAATTTAAAACTGATACACATAAATAAGTTTTAACACAACATGTAGAACTTATTGCCATGGAGAGGGTAAAATTTTGATAGGCTTTTTTAAAATATTTTATACAGATAATGAAAACATCAACAAATACAACAGACATCGTTGGACATGGAACATCAAAAATATTAACAGAAGAAAGAAGGCATCCAATAAAATTTACAAACTATTCAACCATGTTTTTCTCCAGATTTTTTCTTCTGGAAAAAAATGTGCAAAACCACGTTCCTGATGCAGCTGAAAGTTTTGAAAAGGGACATTTTCTAGTTTTTGAAAATCGTAATAATCCAGTCTCTCAAAGGACCCAGTTATTGGGATACAAAATCCTAATATAATACAGATATATTAAGCATATATGCTTCTATTACCTCTGTAAACCACAATATGATTACAAAAGCATGAAGAGAGTTAAATAATTAATGAAAAGGAAAACAGCTCTTTGTATTTTAAAATAACTTTCTTGCAGAGGACTCACTTGGAAGCAGACAAGGCTACTAAATTCAAGCGATATTAACAGGAGGCTACCAGTTCAACATGCATGCATAAATGTGGACAATCACAATGGAGTTCACAGTTCATTTATCTAATTAATAGAGAGATTTCTTATTAATTAAGTATTAATTACATTTTTTTCTAGCAGGACAAAGATGTAGACTACAGGAGTTGTGTCCAGGAAAATTTTAATTTTGAAATCATACGATTCATATTCTTTGCTGATAAAAGCAAATATTCATAGTGAACAGTAGGGATGGATTGCCGAATATATTGTAATCCTTGCTTCCAACAGCCTTAAAACTACAACACTAAATGAAATAAAGTAATTTTAAATAAAAAATTTGTAAGTAATAAACACATAACAAAAGTACTAGATCTCCAAATTTTTTGCCAATCCTGCTGTCTTTATTCAGTGTTCACACAGTTCTGATTTCCTTGGGTAAAATTCCCTTTCAGTTTTAATACAGTCAAACTAATGCTGGTTTTCGGAAGATCCTTTTGCAAGGAGTGTGACTGCAGAGGCATGAACCTGGAAGTCTGTGTGAATTCTTCATAAAAACTCAAGTGGAAGAAAGATGTGCATATATTTTAAAAGTAGAAATATGATCTTAACCACTAATCTCATCATCATCAATAACCGTGGGCTCAGCGCCCATTAGTGTCTGATGCCTCTCTCACTATTTCCTTCAATCTTTCCCTGTCCAGTATGGAGTGCGTTAGTTTCTGTAGACTAGCTCAGCACCAATCTACTATATTGTCTATCGATTCTCTGTGGAGTCTGCCTCTCCTATTCGAACCGTCCATTATGCCGAATATCAGGGCCTTGATTTTTCATTCTTTGTTCGTTCTGCAAATACGCCCAAATGGTTGTGGCTTCCATTTTGTAACATTCTGCAGCAGGTTCTCTTTCAGTTGTATCTTTCTACATAATTCCTCATTGGTGACCTTCTGCATCCATTCTATTCTCAGAATCTTTCTATAACAACTCCTTTCAAACACCAATATTCTTCTTTCCGAATCTTTCATTATCACCCATGTTTCACATCCATACAACATGCTGCTGAACACACACATTTTCAAGACACTCAGCTTTGTTCCTAAGCTAACTGCTTTGCTTTTCCAGATCTTATCCATCGCCTTCAAACTCGCTCTTTCTTTCACTATTCCCTTCTTACAGTCTAGGTCATATGTTATGCTGCTCCCCAGATATGTGAACTTCTCTATATTTTCTAATTCAATACCACCTACACTGATCTTCCTTCCTATTTTCTTATCTCCAAATACCATTGTTTTTGTTTTATTGATCTTCATTATCAGGCCATACAGCTTCCCTTCTTCGTTTAGCACCTGCACCGTTTTCGCTAGCTTCTCTTCATCTTCCTCAATGATAACAATGTCATCCACGAACCTCAAGTTGTTAATTCTTTCCCTGCATACAGATCTCCCTTCTACCTCTTCCTTGATCTTGTCCATCACTCTTTCCAGATGTGCAATGAAGATACCTGGCAATATTGGATCTCCTTGTCTCATACCCCTGCTTGTTTTAAACCAATTTCCCAACTCCCCGCATGTTCTCACTGCTGCCTCCGCATTATCATTGATATCCTTCAACAACCGTATCAGTCTGCCATAAACTCCGTATGACACCAACACCACCCAAGTCACTTTCTGATCTATAGTGTCAAATTCCTTCTGAAAAATAGATGAAGCAAGTGTACACGTTCTTGTTCTTTTGTTGAGTTTTCTCTGCTATCAGTCTTAGTGCCAGTATCTGCTGTACGGTACTTCTATCTTTCTGAACCCCATTTGCTCGTCTGCTATATGTTCTTCTTCCTGCAATCTTAGTCCCTCCGTCAGTATCATCATCAGCACTTTGCCTAGATCACTCATTAGGGCAATCATTCTGTAGTTCTTGCACTCCAATGTACTTCCTTTCTTGTGTATTGTCACCAGCATGGATCTTGTCCATTTCTTAGGTGCCTTCCCTTCTTTCCACGCTATATTACATAGCTGGTGTATTTCCTGAATCATGCTTTCTCTGCTGTATTTGATCATCTCTACTGTGATCTTATTTTCAGGGCTCTTGTTGTTCTTTAGTCTTTTCACTGCTTTTTCTACTTCCTCCAAAATATCGCTCTCAATGCTCAGTGGAGATATCTTTCAGTTCTTCAATCAGTCTCTCTGAGACACTAGGGTCCAACTGTGCTTTGTATAGATCAGTGCAGTATTTCATCCATCGCTGCACAGTCTTCTTCCTGTTCATGAGCATGTCTTCGTTCTCATCTTTGATCGCCATCTACTTTGGTTGCCATCTCCTATTAATTTTCCTAATAGTCTTATACACCTCCCTGGTCTTACATTCCCCATAATACCTCTCTGTAGAGTCACATTGCTTCTCTAACCATTTCTCCTTATCCTTTCTGGCTGCTTTTCTTACCTCATTGCTTGGTCACCCTATATCGCTTTTCTTCCATCTCGGAAACATCTCTTCTGATCTTCAAAGCTCTCTTCTCTTGAACCAACTTCAGTGTCTCCTGAGTTATCCACTTCTTATCTTCTCTTCTCTTCTTCTGGAACAGTCTGCTCAATTGCCTCTTCTATAGCGGTGGCTATCCCTGCGACTCTCTTATCTAGGTCTTTCTCTGTGGTGATATTCTTAATCTTCTCTTCGAGCACTGCTCTGTATGCATTCCCTGTTTCTTCCTCACATAGCCTTGCCACGTCTCTTCTTTCCTTAAACTGTGTCTTACATTTTCTTGTATCGGAGGGGTAGCCGTGTTAGTCTGGATCTGTAACAGCAACAAAGGGTCCTGTGGCACCTTATAGACTAACAGAAAAGTTGTGAGCGTGAGCTTTTGTGAGCACAGACTCACTTCATCAGATGCTGGTCTTGGAAATCTGCAGGGCCAGGTATAAATAAGCCACAGCAAGGGTGGGGATAACAAGGGTAGCTCAGTCAACAAGGGTGAGGCTTACTACCAGCAGTTGATCTGGAGGTGTGAACACCAAGGGAGGGGAAGCTGCTTCTGTATGTAGCCAGCCATTTGCAGTCTTTGTTTAAGCCAGAGCTGAGGGCGTCGAATTTGCAGATGAATTGTAGCTCAGAAATTTCTCTTTGGAGTCTGGTCCTGAAATTTCTTTGCTGTAGGATAGCTACTTTTAAGTCTGCTACTGTGTGGCCTGGGAGATTGAAGTGCTCTCCTACGGGTTTTTGTATATTGCCATTTCTGATATCTGATTTGTGTGCGTTTATTCTTTTACGTAGAGACTGTCCAGTCTGTCCGATGCATATAGCAGAAGGGCATTGCTGGCACATGATGGCATAAATTATATTGGTAGATGTGCAGCTGAATGAACCCACAATGGTGTGGCTGATCTGGTTAGGTCCTGTAATGGTGTTGCTGGTGTAGATATGTGGGCAGAGCTGGCAGCGAGGTTTGCTGCATGGATGGGTCCCTGAGTTAGAGTGACTGTGGTGCGGTGTATAGTTGCTGGTTAGGATTTGCTTCAGGTTGGCAGGTTGTCTGTGGGCAAGGACTGGTCTGCCTCCCAAGGCCTGTGAAAGTGGGGGATCATTGTCCAGGATGGGTTGTAAATCCCTGATGATGCGCTGTAGAGGTTTTAGCTGAGGACTGTAGGTGATGGCTAGTGGTGTTCTGCTGGTTTCCCTCTTGGGCTTGTCCTGTAGTAAGGGGCTTCGTGGCACACGTCTGGCTCTGTTGATCTGTTTTTTTCACTTCCTCAGGTGGATATTGCAGTTTCAAGAATGCTTGGTAGAGATCCTGTAGGTGTTTGTCTCTGTCGGAGGGGTTGGAGCAAATGCGGTTATATCTTAGTGCTTGGCTATAGACAATGGATCGTGTGGTGTGTCTGGGATGGAAGCTGGAGGCATGAAGGTAGGTGTAGCAGTCAGTAGGTTTACGGTACAGGGTGGTATTGATGTGGCCATCATGTATTAGCACCGTGGTGTCCAGGAAGTGGATCTCCTCTGTGGACTGTTCCAGGCTGAGGTTGATGTTGGGGTGAAAGTTGTTGACTTTCCGGTGGAATTCCTCCAGAGTCTCCTTCCCATGGGTCCAGATGATGAAGATGTCATCAACGTAGCCTAAGTAGAGACGGGGTGTTAGTGGACGAGAGCTAAGGAAGCGCTGTTCCAGGTCAGCCATGAAAATATTGGCATATTGAGGGGGCATGCGGGTACCCATAGCTGTGCCGCTGATTTGAAGGTATATATCGTCGCCAAATCTGAAATAGTTGTGTGTGAGGATAAAGTTACAGAGCTCAGCCCTCCGGGGCTATTCTACCTACTACTCAAGATCCACAAACCTGGAAATCCTGGATGCCCCATCATCTCGGGCATTGGCTCTCTCACTGAAGGACTGTCTGGTTATGTGGACTCTGTCCTCAGACCCTATGCCACCAGCACTCCGAGCTATCTCTGAAACACCACTGACTTCCTGAGAAAACTGCAAGACATTGATGACCTACCAGAAAACACTATCCTAGCCACCATGGATGTAGAGGGTCTCCATACCAACATCCCACACAAAGATGGAATAAATGCTGTCCGGAACAGTATCCCTGATGATGCTACAGCACATCTGATGGCTGAGCTCTGTAACTTTATCCTCACACACAACTATTTCAGATTTGGCGACGATATATACCTTCAAATCAGCGGCACAGCTATGGGTACCCGCATGCCCCCTCAATATGCCAATATTTTCATGGCTGTCCTGGAACAGCACTTCCTTAGCTCTCGTCCACTAACACCCCGTCTCTACTTACGCTACATTGATGACATCTTCATCATCTGAACCCATGGGAAGGAGACTCTGGAGGAATTCCACCGGGACATCAACAACTTTCACCCCAACATCAACCTCAGCCTGGAACAGTCCACAGAGGAGATCCACTTCCTGGACACCAAGTAGCTATCCTACAGCAAAGAAATTTCAGGACCAGACTCCAAAGAGAAATTTCTGAGCTACAATTCATCTGCAAATTCGACGCCCTCAGCTCTGGCTTAAACAAAGACTGCAAATGGCTGGCTACATACAGAAGCAGCTTCCCCTCCCTTGGTGTTCACACCTCCAGATCAACTGCTGGTAGTAAGCCTCACCCTTGTTGACTGAGCTAACCTTGTTATCCCCACCCTTGCTGTGGCTTATTTATACCTGGCCCTGCAGATTTCCAAGACCAGCATCTGATGAAGTGAGTCTGTGCTCACGAAAGCTCACGCTCAAAACTTTTCTGTTAGTCTATAAGGTGCCACAGGACCCTTCGTTGCTGTTACATTTTCTTTTGAGTTTTATCTTGATGTTTGCAATCACTAGACTGTGGTCTGAGTCTATATCTGCTCCTTAGAAAGTTTGGCACTGCTGTACTGTTTTCCATCTTCTTCTTATCAAAATCATATCTATCATGTTCTTGGACTTCCCATCATTCGATCGCCATGTCCACTTTTTACAGTTCTTTTGTTGGAATCTCGTGTTGCAGACCACCATCTCGTGCTCTGTAGCAAACGCTAGTAGTTTCTCACCTTGTTCATTTCTTTCCCCATATCCAAACCTCCCATGACTCTCTCCTAACTTTCGTGATCTGTTCCAACCTCTGCATTTCAATCTCCTCCAATGATCAAAACATCTTTCTTTGATATGTCCTCTAACGTCTTTGTCAAGGTTTTATAGAATAGCCCAATCTCTTCCTCTGTACTGTGCAACGTGGGTGCATACACCTGAATGACTGAGACGTTGAACAGTTTTGCTTCGAATCTCAGTACCATCATTCTTGCACTCACCAGTTTGTATCCTGATAATGCTCTTCTTGCTGTGTTGCTAAGAAGGAATCCAACTCCTGCTTCATGCTTCATTTCACTTCCTGACCAAATGACTTCGCAACCTCATATCTCTCCTGATGCCATCCAACGCATCTCTGCCAGTCCAAGTATATCGTATCGGTATCTCTCCATCTCTTTCTGAAGCGGCTCTAATTTTCCAGGTGCCCACAGTGTTCAGACATTCCATGTTCCAATGGATAGCATGTGTTAGTTGTAATTTTTTTTCGGTAGCCAACTTATCGACCCAACCCCGATGGCTTGATTGGTATCTCAGACCTTGTTTATCTGGGTGTCAGCCGACGGCCAAGGATGTTTGGTGAGGTGCCAGCTATGCCCGTTTTATACCATCCGTGACTTTAACCTCTAGGACGCACTGTCCCTTCGCGGTGGGCAGCCCGGGCCAGGCTGACGGATGCCCCAAGGTCCTAAACACCCGTGACTTTAACTGCTAGAGCTCAGAGCCCCTTCGCAGTGGGCAGTCAACACTGACTGACAGGTGCCCCAATGGCAGCACTAAGAGCCTTTCCACACCCGTGACTTTAACTGCTAGAGCTCAGAGCCCCTTCGCAGTGGGCAGTCAGGATTGACTGACAGGCGCCCCAAGAGTTTGCCCCGTGGAGGCAGCACAACTCAACGCTAGGCTCTTAGTACTCTCACCTAATGGCCAGGCTTTATTGCCAAAACGGCTGAGGTTCTTTAATTGTGTTGGCTGCTTTACAGTAACCCAGAGAAAACAAGTCAGGCTTATGCACAAACGGTTACCAAAATTTATTAAACTAGATTCTAATCATGTGGTTACAAAATTGCTAGTGCCTACTTATTCAAATGTATAATGTTACACACACAAACAGGATACAAAACTGAAGCCACGATCCCAAAGAAAGAAAACAAAGTATAGAGCTCTATTTCAAAACATGTGTACACTAAAGATAGGAGATCAGGTGTGGGTGCTTCTTACCCTCCTTGCATCTCTCAATTCCAGCGGTGCCAAGCCAGGATCGGTCACTCAATTCCGCGGAAAGACGAATAAGGGACAAGGCTTAGGGACCCCTTTAGCTGCAGAAGCCTTGGGAGGCTGTCACTTATCTGACCAGCAGATAGATAGTGAAAAGCACTCAAAAATCATGGTGCTGTAGGTCCCATACTTATACCTCTGTACTCCTTTATTCTCTTTCTCCTTTCTTATGCCAAATTGGGGCTGGTCTGTCTGGGCGACGGCAGCTCTCGCAAGAGTAGTTTACACTTGCAAGGGAGAGAAACAATAAGTTTCGACTACTGGACATTCTTTTATTAGGGTAAATATTTTCCCACCTAGGATGTTGGTGTGTGTGCATCACGTTATTTAGTAGGGGCTAAGAGCCATGTCTGTCACAGCTTCTCTGTCTGCTGTGAGCCTAATCGTTGTATATGTTCCCAGAGGCACCTTGTAGCAGCACACCTGTGCTTTCTCACAGCTTCAAAGGCTGTGCTGGAATTTATGTTAAGTGCCCTGTTGTTTTGGCTCCCTTGTGTTCCCAGCAATGCTGGTCTGAGAGGGGGCTGGCTGTCTGGCTACACTGGGCAATGTCTGAGCCAGCATCTTTTATCATTTAGTTGTACTGACATCAGATTTCATTCATATTGTTGTTTGACAGTCAGCGCATTGACACTCATCTGACCAACCCTCCTCCTTCATCCAGGCTTGGGACTGGCACGGAGCTCGTAGAGGCTTCATGGCAGAGTTAACCACTAATCTGCTAATCATTAATCTGCCCTTTTGAAACACTGTAAATCCTATTATGATTTAGGATAAAATATATCCACTTCTTCCAATACTGATTAAAACTGCAGAGCTTCTTATCCACAGTTCAGCTATCAGATAACTGCTCATGACAGTAATCACATCGAATGAGCCTTGAAGGATTTCTATTATTTCCTGCATTAATCTGAACCATTTTAATATACAAAACATTTTTATAATGCAAAAGAGATACAATATTTTGAGAAAGCCTTGTTATTTAAAAAAAGAACTGCATATATGGGATTGTCTTACAGGTAAAGTAAAATAAATAGGAGCACTGTACCCATAGCAACAATGTGGACATTTTGAGAATGAATATCTAGCATGAAAAAGGCTTTTGCATCACCTGCAGTGGTGCCTTTGTGAGATGGACATGCGTCCACTACGAGCCACAATGAATGGCCCTCTGATGAAATGGGAATTGCGTGTAATACTTGTATCACACTTGAGGTTATCTTAGTTTCCCCGTTAGGTTCCATTGTCACTCATGGTTGGGAAAGGACAGCATGCTCTCAGGTCAGGCTGGCTACATCTACACGTGCCCCAAACTTCGAAATGGCCATTTGCATGGTAAGCAAAGAGACGCTTTGGTAAGCAAAGATGGTAAGCAAAGACACGGCCGCTAAGAGACATAGCTATGAAACGTCATCTCACTGTCTGTCCGTTTCTACACATGCCACAATAAACAGCCCAAAATATGCTAATGAGACACAAATGCAAATTCCCCACACCTCATTAGCATAAGGTCATGGGATCTGGAATCTGGAAGACATTCTTCCGGACTCCAAAATGCCGTTTAGAAGCGCGGCCCCAGGGAGGTCTTCCAGAATGAACTCCTTCTTCCCGAGGCCCCTTCTTCCCAAAAATTTTCAGGAAGAAGGGGCCTCTGGAAGAAGGACTTCCTTCCAGAAGACCCCCCCAGGGGCCACGCTTCTAAAGGGTGTTTTGGAGTCTGGAAGAACGCCTTCCTGACTCCAAATCATGTGACCTTATACTAATGAGATGTGGGGAATTTGCATCTGTGCCTCATTAGCATATTTTGGGCTGTTTATTAGCATGACACTTTCTTAAGTGGCATGTGTAGAAACGGCCTCTGAAGCTTGAATGGGTCATTTTAAAAGGGACTGGAGAGGCATGAGGTGGAGAATAAGAGTTAGACACTGGGAAGAGTCAAGGCTCTCACCTGGAGCCTGACCCAGGAAGTTACATGGAGAGACAAACAGAGCTTGTACAGTGGGGTTCCCCACAGCTTGGCTGGCTTCTGGCCTACCAGAATGGTCTGTTCTTTGATTTTCAGCTCCCTATCCTAGTTGTCTATGCTGCATTCTGGTGACTCATAACCCACACTGTTTTGGCAATGCTCTTAGAGAGTCACTGCAAATGCTTACTGAGAAACATTAATCCCAGAGGCGCATACAGGACTCTACTGAGAGCCTACATCAGATGAACTCACTGAACAGAGCTCACCATGTGAATCAGGAATGCTGAACACCCAGAAATCCAGTAAAAGGAGTCAAAAAACCTACTTGGCTCACCCTGGAGGAAAAATGACATGGTAAAGGGGTTCCTCCTAGAAGCTGGGGGCCTAGCACTGAACTTATCGATCCATGGCAACCCCCAACTCATCTCATACACATACTGAACACCCATCAGATGGTAAAAATTCCACTGACCTGGGCTGGATTTGAATTGGCTACCCTGAAGGTGGAAGAATTATCAATACAAGTTAATAGCAATGTACATCATTACCAAGAACTACTGAAATCCACAATATGATGGAGCACTTCAAAACAGAAGAGCAGATTGATTTAGTGGTTTTTGTTCTAAGATACAGCATTGCCTGCAAGTAACCAAAAGAAGCAAGAGAATGCCAGAGAAGAGAACAAGATAGGAGTAAGGGCAAATGCGGAGCACAATAACCATGTCACTAGAACCCCTTGATGTCTGTAGTACCTTGTAATGTTCTTGCCTTGTATAAGTACAGGAAGGTCACAACATTCACAAATTCAACAGTTGCAAATTCAGTTATTCACGAACAGCTGGGGAGTCAGTTTCACCTTCCCATGATGGGCTCAGCAGGTGGAGTGAGCATCCAAACAGCTCTTCTACCAGTCTGCCAGCCATGGTTATCACTTGCAGGGACCCACATGGGGACACTGGCATGGCAGGGGTGGTGGAAACAGAGGATCTCCCCACACACACACTTGCTGGGTACCCTGCACCCCCTGAGACTGTGGGCGGAACGGAGCCGGGGGGGCGGGAAGGGACAAGGCTGGGGCACGGGGCTGCGGTACCTGTGCTGAAAGTTGGCCTGGCCTACGTAGGGCAGGGCGCCCAGCCTCGCCGTCAGCCAGGGGCACGGCCCAGCCACTGATCGGCTCCCCACGGCCCCACCGCCAGGCTCCACCTCCCCAAGCTGCTGGCCAGAGCTGCCTTCAGGGCCAGAGCCCAGGAGCCCACCAAGTTCCGCTCCCCCAGCCACCCATGCCTACAGGGAAAAAGTGATGCTGGGCAGTGCTGGGAGCAGCTCTGGGAGCTGGGGACCTCTGGGGTGGGGAGCTGCAGTGGGCCCAGGGAGTTTCCTTCTGAGCCCCAGCAGGTCAATATTCGCAAAAATTAAACATTCGTGAGGGTTCTCAACACCAAGCCCTCGCAAATGTCGCAACCCTACTGTACGCTTTCTTTGGCTGTGGCCACACTAGCCCCTCCTTTCGGAAGGGCTATGGGAATATGGCACTTTGGAATATGCTAATGAGGTGCTGCCATGAATATGCAGCATCTCTTTAGCATAATGGCAGCCACGCAGGCTTCGAAACTGCCGGTTTTGAAGCCTGCGTGGCTACCATTTTGCTAATGAGATGCTGCATATACCTGCCAGCACCTCATTAGCATATTCCAAAGCGCCACATTACCATAGCCCTCTGAAAGGAGGGGCTAATGTGGCCACAGCCTATATGTTTGCATATCAAGCATTTCAGACCCACATACAAAGCAAATATACAGATTTCTTTCTGGCTGCCAACATGCCTAACCTCAAATTAATTATCTCACCAGTGCTTCTGCAAATGTGCACAAGCTGACATTGTGAACAAACAACAACACCCTGTGACACATAACCTCAGCCATGCAGAACACAATGCTATCCACAGCCTCAAAAACAAGTCTGACATTACAATCAAAGAGACTGACAAAGGGGGTGCTTTCGTCATGAATAAGTCACACTATGAACAGGAGGCTCCCAGGCAACTCATTAACACCACATCCTACAGGCCTCTTTCCTCTGATCCCACTGAGGAATACCAAATGAAACAATACCATCTGCTCAAGAAACTTCCCGCTTCAGCTTGGGACCAAATACACTCAGACACACCAACAGAGTCCCAACCAGGAATCTGCTACCCATGATCCATAAACCTGGAAGCCTCGGACATGCTATCATCTCAGGTATTGGCACCATTCCAACAGGATTATCCTACTATGTTGATTCTCCTCAAATCCTATGCTAACAGTACTCCTATCATCAAGATACCACTCGCTTCCTGTGGAAGCTACAGAACGTTCGTAGTCTTCCTGAAAACACCATCCTTGTCACCACAGATGTAGAAAAACTCTCTACACCAATATTCCACAAGGCTCAACCACAAGCCGCCAGAAACACATCCCTGATTATGCCTCAGGAACATCTGGTAGCTGAGACATGTGACTTTGTCCTCACCCACAACTATCTCAATTTGGGGACAATGTATACCTTCAAGACAGCAGCACTGATGGGGACACCCACATGGCCCCACAATATTCTAACTTATTTATAGCTCACCTACAACATTTCCTCAGCTCCCATCCTCTAGCACCCATCATCTACTTATGTTACATTGATGGTATCTTCATCATATGGTCACAGAACACAAATCATTTGGTGCTCACTTTTATATTATTATATTTGAGTAAAAGTATTTTCACTGTGAAAATGATAAATGAAATAATATTTTCCCATTCACCTCCCATATGAACTTTAGTGCAATCTCTTTATTGTGAAAGTGTAACCAACAAATGGAGATATTTTTGTTAAAAAAACTCAAAAACAAAGCAGTATAAAATGTTAAAGTCTGCAAATCCACTCAGTTCTAATTCTTGTTTAGCCAACTGCAAGGACAAATTATGCAACCAAATATGCTAAAAACTGCTATGCCCTTTCAGCCACCATTCCAGAGGACATGCTTCTATGCACATGATGCTTGTTAAACTAAAATAATAGATGAATTAAATCTGTGACTAAAATCCTTGGGGGAGAACTGTATGTCTCCTGGTCTCTTTTACTCATATTCCGTTATTTATTTCATATGATAGCAGTCTTGGATGATGACCAACTAGATGATGTTCTTTTAAAGAAGACTTTAATTATAGTTGTAGCAAAACACAAGGACCATACCAACATGAATTTTTTAAAGATAAGTACAGCACTTGACCTATTGTTTAAGAACCTGAAATGCCTTCCAAATTTTGAGAAGGATGACATGGGGCACCTGCTCTCAGAAGTCTTAAAAGAGCAACACTCTGTTACAGAAAATACAAAACCCGAATCACCAAAGAAGAAAATCAACCATATACTGGTAGCACCTGCCTTAGATGATGAAAATGAACATCAGACCACACCGGTGTGGACTGTTAATTGAGCAGAAACCTTCACCACCATGGACGCAGGTCCTCTGCAAGGGTGACTGAAGTATGAAGAGATATATGAATCTTTTGTACACCTGGCCCGCACATACTTTGTGAAGCCAGCTACAATAGTTCCATGCAAATATCTGTTCTAACTTTAAGGTAACAATGTAAACAAGAAGAAGGCAGCATTATGTTCCACAAACGTAAACAAACTTTTGTGTTTGAACAATTAGCTGAATAAGTAGTAGGACTGAGTGGATTTGGAGGCTCTAAAGTTTTACAGTGTTCTATATCTGAAAGTAGGGATCTTTGGTCATAATTCTAATATTTGTCAGTTCAACTTTCACGATAAAGAGATTGCACAATAGTGCTTGTAATGGGGGAACTGAAAAATATTATTTTGTTTTTCCAGTGCAAATACTTGTAATCAAAATAAATATAAAGTGAGCACTGTTCAGTCTGTGTATCCTGTGTTGGAACTGAAATCAAAACAGACATTGCATCTCCCTGGTCCAGCACCCAAGGGATTTTGCTGGACTCCGGGGAGGTCAATGACCTTGGGCAGGGGTCTGCAACTTATGGCTCCAGAGCTGCATGAGGCTCTTTATGGACTTCTTTGTGGCTCCTGACGCTATAATTACAAAGTAAAAAAAAAACCTCCTTGATTATTTTTCATAAACAGTGAATGTCCTGCAGTAGACACGTAGTGCATTACAAATCATTGTGTATGCACTGTTCTTAAAATAGGGGTTACAAAAAGTATGGTTTGACATTACTTATCAAGGACCATCTCGTACGCATGCACATTGCAGCTCTTTATTTCTTGAGTTTTTTACTGAATTAAAAAAAATGGCTCTTCTTGCTATTTTGGTTGCTGACCCCTGCCCTTGGGTGTCCCCCACTATCCAGCCACTGTGGCTTCCCAGCCTGCATTTCCCTGGCTTGCTTCCTGGCTGGCTCCCTTGCCCCAACCCAGCCCTGCAGCTCCCTGGCCCTGTGGCTTCCCAGCCCCACTGCTCCCCACCCACTTCCCCAGCCTTCAGGGCCCTGCTGCTCATCGCTGGCTCTCCAGCCACGAGGGCTGGCTGACTTCTCTTTCTCCTCCTGCAGGCACTTAGCAGGGTCTCCAACAGGGACTCTGGCCCCAGCCCAATGCTCCAGCAGGGGCTCTGCCTCCATCCTCCCTGTCCCCCCTGCTCTACCACAGCAGTACGAGCACAGGCTCCAGCTCTGGCCCCAGCCAAGCTGCTGGTCACTGCTCTGGTCCCAGCCCCTACCTCACTGATGCAGGTGTGTCCCCAGTCCCAGGACTCTGCCGGACCACAGATGTTGCTGGATGAGAGAGTACCAGATTTAAGAGGTTAAACCTGTACTTGAAAATACAGAAAACACTGAAAATATTTAAATGAATGGTATTTTATTATAATTTAACAGAGTGATTAATCATGTGATTTATTATAATTATCTTTAATCACCCTATGTACTACGAAGCCTAATGTGTTTAATTATATTGCTTTAATACTGTTTTACAGCTTCTTGGATTTCACATATATATTATCTGCATAACCTGAAAACCCAATAAAAAAGTCACTGTGGGTGAAAATAAGACCCACTAAATTTAGCAGCATTGTTTATGTTATAGGAGAAAGGAAAACTGACAGGAAGTTCTTGTCTATCTATGTCCAGATGATTATACAGCTAATTAGCTGTCCTTAAGTGCTTCTCAAGCCAAATTCACTAAAAGTGAGAAACTAGCTCAGAAAAAATTGCAGTGTCATAGATCTTATTTTAATTAGCTAATTGGTAAAGAGCTGAGCTGAACTTCTATTGTTTCTCAGCAGTCAAAGTCCTTGGCTAGCCATGTTATTTCTAAACTTCCATAAACTAATAGGCTACATTTGTGGGGATCTTGTCGAACAAAGCTTATTTGCTAAGTAAATGCCTTCAAAATACAGAATATTTCTATCCCAATCATCGGAAAAATAGGTCCTTTTCCTCTATTGGAGCTGGAATCTGTCTAGTTTTCTTCTCTTGAATTCAGTACTTATTTTAGAATGATTAAGTCAGACATTCAGCTAGCTGTGCTTCTTTGCAACCTGTTCTCTTCATAGACTAGACCTTAATTTGCTTACAGACATTTCATTTGATAGACAGAGCGCAAAATTCAATCCCAATGTAATTTCACTGCTCACAGTCAAAACCCTACTCAGTATCTGTTAAGGAATTTGTCAATCAAACGGGACAAATGCCTACACATCTTTTTAGATGAAAGCAGCAGTTATTTATGCAGAGAGCCAACATCTATCACATATGACATTTAAATCTTCCATTTAAAATACCTGACAGAAAGCAAAATCATTAATAGTTTTTTTAACAGGATTTTTTTCCCCAAAGTGCTTTTTTCGATATGCTACATCAACCCATACATTCACAGAAATCCCATCTGCAGAGGAAGTAAATTCATTTAATTGGCCAAAATCATTCCTGACATAACATCAGGGGCATTATATGAGAGATCACGCATATATAAATTATCTTTCTATCACAGAAATGGAGAACTTCTCTCTCACTGCTCATGAATAGCCATTTATCCTGTAATTTCAAGATCACATATGCCAAATTCCTTTAGCAATCCCAGTTTTGTCCCTGTGATCCACAGGCTACCAAACATTCTTCCTGTTGCCTGAATGACCTCCCCTTTTTCCCCCCAGCTTTATTTAGATAACAAGCAGTCAAGTAGCACTTCATTTAGATGTTCTTCCTGAAGATCTTTCCCATAGTAACCAAAATTCCAGCTCATGATTACTCAGATGGGGTTCCCTTTCTCAGTGCTAGTTTTTAATCAGTCAAAAATTGTTAAAGGTAAAAACTGGCTCTCCTGCATGATTACACCCAGCCTCTGTGGCTAACTGGATGGCTTCTACAGTACCTCCAGCCTCTGCAGTGCCAGCCCTGAGTGCAAGAGACCAGGACCAGCAGTTTCCCATTTTAATCACTGTGGAGGAGGAGGAAGTTAGGAGTAGTTTATGTTAATATAAATAATTTTTTCCCATGTTATAAGTGATAGTAACCTGCCTGACTGCCAGGAGCCAAATCAAAATAGGCTGTTAAGGGGTGAGCGAACTGGAAACAATTGGAGATTTATTTTTGCCAGTAAAGGAACAATGGCAGTTGGGGGAGTTATTAATTGGGGAATGTCTCTCCTTGGCTTCCCCCAGACTAGTGTGGTTTACTCTTCTTAAAGCTAAAAGCCAAGACACAAGGGGATCCTAAACCAAAGATATTGACCTCAAGAAGGAGGGAGCAAACAGGAACACAGACAAACAGGCTGCAAGCAGGACAGCACACTTCTCGCGACAGTTGAGAGTTGGTGGGATTAGGGGCACTTACAAATGACAGAAAGGGAAGATTAAAGAGTAAGTAGGTTCTGTGGAAGGACTTTTGCTGTTTCACCCCCTGCTCTGTGTGTAAATAATTATTTATTTTGAATCACTTTTCTTTGCTGCTGTTTTTGGGCCTCTTTACCTGTTGGATCTATCACATTAACACAGTTAGGAAAGAGGGGTGCTGACACCGAGAAATCCTATCCCAGATTGGTTCAACTCCAGGGTTCTGCCCGAGAGGGGATCAAGATCATGAGGCCTGTCCTCACAGGGGCTGTTGCTAGACCAGGAGTGGGCAATAACTTTTTGTAAGGGGGCACTCAGCCAATTTCATTACTGGCCAAAGCCAGGCCCCTAAAAGGAGTGGGGCCTTCGGCTAGGAAGAGAGAGAGTGAAAGGGAGACTGTGTGTGAGAGAGAGACTTTATGACGAGACCGTATGTGTGTGGCACAGACTAGGTACACTCATCCCTCGCTATACAAGCACAATCGGTTCCCAACTTTCTGTTCATAGGCCAAAACTCGTAAGAGGGACATTAAATTCCTATTAAAATATATGTAAAAGTCTCTGATTGGTTCCTAAGACTCCTAACTCGGGGAAGGAGGGGCAGCAGGTGGTGCTGCTTTTGAAAGGTAAGTGAACCTTGGGTTGAGGAGGATTAAAGCCTGTGGGCAGTTTTGGGCTGTGAGTGGGAGGGATGGATAAAATCTGGTGGCAGGTTGGGTCCATAGGGGGTCAGGCTGCAGGGTCGTGGGGGGTACAGGCGGCGGGGGGTGTCCGGCTGCGGGGCTGGCAAGGGGGTCTGGCTGCCACTGTTCGGGGCTGCGGGGCCATGGAACTTTCAGGCTGCCGCGGTACAGGATTGTGGGGCCGGCAGGGGCATCAGGCTGACACGGTATAGGGCCACGGGGCTGGCAGGGGGGGCTGGCAGCAGGGCAGGTTAGGCTGCCGCAGTTTGGGGCCACAGAGCCAACAGGGGGGTCTGGCCATGGGGCCGGTCAGGCTGCCATGGTTTGGGGCCACGGGGCTGGCAGGTGGGTCTGGGTGCAGTGGGTTGGGGCCACGGGGCCGGCAGGAGGATCTCGCTGCGGGGCTGGCGGGGGGTCAGGCTGCAGCAGGTTAGGGCTGCGGGGCTGGCAGTGGGGGGTCAGACTACAGAGGTGTGGAGCTGTGGGGAGGGGGTTACGCTCACATTAGTGGTGGGGAGCACGCTCAGAGTGAACTAAGGGAGGTATATGTGCCCCTCATTTAAGTGTGTACTCGTAAATAAAGTACTCGTTTAATGAGGGATGAGTGTATGTGACAGATGTGTGTGTGCTGGCTGCTGCTGAGTACGTTTCTGAGGGAAGCCATGTGCTTTTTCTTTTCAGGGAAAGCTGTCCGGTCCCATTGCCTCCCTGCTCCTCGGCTTTGCAGAGATTGGGTGGCAGAGAGAGCACAAGCAAGCACTTGGCTGCTAGAGAAATCTTAGAGATAGTGAACTGCCTCTTAAGAGAGGCACTCACCATACCTCACACTGGAGCAGCTCCATTATGTGTATCCCCTTCCCTGACCCAAGCTCTGCAGAAATGGGAGACTGGGAAAGGGGACACCCTGACTTCAGCACACCCCTCTCCCTGCCTGTCCCCCAAGCTGCCACTTTGGACAGCTAGAAGAAGAGTCTTGGGAACAGGTTGTCTGCAGGATGTAGCAAGGTGGGCTGCTGCCAGGCTCTGCTAATCAAGCTGTATAAAAATGCTGGGTGGACAGGATCTACCTCCCAGGACATATTTTGCCCACCATGGTCTAGAGAAACTAAGAGTGGTCTGAAACACAGTACATCTAGTAACTAGGACAATCATACCAGGAGGTTAGAAATCTGGGAGTAAGTGTTGTGTCCCAGATGGAGTGCAGAACTGGGAGCCAGGAACCCTGGTTCTATCCACAATTGCAGGCCTGGGAGTATGTCTATGCTAAAATTTAAAAAAAGGAATTTTAAAAGAACCTGTTACCTAACACATCTTAAAACCACAATGTTGATAGTCAAACTGTATTATAGCCTCTGTAACTTAATTGAAGCAATTTGTTTTGTCTTCACTAGGATTTAAAAAAAACAACCTCTTTTCCTAGACTAAACATATCCTAGTTCACAGCACAGCCTTGGACAAAGCTCTTAATTTACTCATCTGTAAAATGAGGATAACAATACTACCTCACAAACAAGGCTTATATTTTGTTAAATTTGGTGTAAGGGACTACAGAAGTAAAAATTATTACTATAAGAACGGATAGGCTAACAGGAAACAAGAGACCCCAAATTCATTCAAAGATTCAGTTCATACCATAAATCCCAAGAGCAGAAATGAAGGGTAAAAGCATCAAACGTGTCTGAATTATTTAGGACCACAAGTCCCATTTTTCGAGTCACTGGCTACGTCTACATGTGAAGCCTACATCGAAATAGGCTATTTCGATGAATAACGTCTACACGTCCTCCAGGGCTGGCAACGTCGATATTCAACTTCGACGTTGCGCAGCCCAACATCGAAATAGGCGCAGCGAGGGAACGTCTACACGCCCAAGTAGCACACATCGAAATAGGGATGCCAGGCACATCTGCAGACAGGGTCACAGGGCGGACTAGCGCTTCCGGGGCAACAGCTAGCCGCCCCCTTAAAGGGCCCCTCCCAGACACACACAGCCTGCACAGCACATGGTCTGAGGAGCCATAGGCACACAGACCCCGGGCGACGCAGGCATGGACCCCCAGCAGCAGCAGCAGCAGCAGCCGCCAGAGGTCCACCCAGCCCTCCCGGCAGGAGCAGGGCTTGCCCTGCTCCATGCCATGCGGGAGGCAGCTGAGCACCTCCTTGCTACACCGGAGGAGGAGCTGCCCCCAGGCCAGCAGGGCTCAACCCCCAACCCTGCAGCACCCCGCCCCCACCCCCGCCTCACACGCCGGCGGCTGTGGAGCTACCCCACCAGCACCGACTGGAGGGAGAGGCTGGTGCTTGGGGAGTGGGACGACGACTGCTGGCTCAGGAACTTCAGGATGAGCCGGCAGACATTTATGGAGCTGTGCCAGTGGCTCACCCCCTCACTCAGGCACCAGGACACCGCCATGCGGCGTGCCCTCACAGTGGAGAAACGGGTCGGCATCGCTGTCTGGAAGCTGGCCACTCCAGACAGCTACCGATCCGTGGGGCAGCAGTTTGGTGTCGGCAAGGCCACCGTCGGGGCTGTCCTCATGGAGGTACGAGAACCCACGGGGGGAGGACAGGGCAGGGGAGGGGGGCCCGGGCAGAGGAGGGGAGGGAAGGGCGGGGGAGGGCAGGGCAGGGCCACGCACACCCTGCTCACCCCTCATTGGTGCTCTCCCATGTGCTTTCCCTGCAGGTTGTGCGTGCCATCAACGCCATGCTCCTGCACGGGCTCGTGAAGCTGGGGGACCCAGATGCCACCATCGCAGCCTTTGCCACCCTGGGCTTCCCCAACTGCTTCGGGGCTCTGGATGGGACTCACATCCCCATCCGCGTCCCGCATCACAGTGGAGGACGACACATGAATCGCAAGGGCTACCATTCTGTGGTCCTCCAGGCCTTGGTGGACAGCCGGGGACGTTTCCAGGACATTTATGTGGGCTGGCCTGGCAGCACCCACGACGCCCGGGTTTTCCAGAACTTGGGCCTGTGCCGCTGGCTGGAGGCGGGGACCTACATCCCCCAGTAGGAGATCCCTCTGGGGGACACCACCATGACCCTCTGCGTCATCACAGATGCGGCATACCCCCTCCGGCCCTGGCTCATGCACCCGTACACGGGCCATCTCTCCGCTAGCCAGGAGCGCTTCAACCAGTGCCTGAACCACGCGCGCCAGGTGGTGGAGCGCTCATTTGGCCGCCTGAAAGGATGCTGGAAATGTCTCCTGACCCGCCTGGATGAGGGCCCCAACAACATCCCCGATTGTGGGTGCCTGCTGCGCCCTGCACAATTTGGTGGAGAGCAAGGGGGAGGCCTTTTTCCAGGGCTGGGCTGTGGAGGCCGGCAGGGCCGACGTGCAGCCACCCGCTGCCCCCAGTCGGCAGGTGGACCCCGAAGGGACCCGGGTCCGGGAGGCCCTGCGGGCCCACTTCGATGATGAGGCCGCAGGGTGAACTCTGCCAGGCCCCCCACTGCCCGCCCCTTCCTCCACCACACTCCTGCCCCAACGCCCACACCATGGAGCACCCAACCGCACCCCCCTCCCACTTTTCCTGGACAAATGACAGCACGCACTTCTGGCTGAACTTAAACTGTTTTTTCTTTGAGAACTCTTTTTTTTAACTATAAATATATAAAACAAGAACAAATTATATACAACGTGTGGAACCAAAGTAATATGTACAAATAAAACAATAGTAAGAAAAAAGTGTGCTCAGTAATAAAAAGAAAACCAGGGAGGATAAAGGGGAGAACTATTTACATGGGGGGGACGGGGCAAATGGGGGGCACAAAATAATAAGTTCAAACTATATACAAGGGGGGGGGGCCACATCCCAGGCCCCTCGCCCCTAAAGTCCGGCACTGGGCGTGGGCGGCCGGGAGCCCCACCGCGGCCCCAGCCCTGTCCGGGGCTGGCTGGGGGCGGGCCGGACCGGAAGATATGCCCGGTGAGTCTCAGCTGGCTCCAGGGGTCCCTCGGCGCTCCGGCCCTCGGTGGTGGGTGGCGGGGCGACGGCGGACGGGACGGCGATGGGCGGAGCAGCTGGTGGTGCGGCGGGTAGAGCAGGCATGTCGGGCGCTGCGGCGGCCGGCACGGCATGGGGGGCCAGGTAATCCACCAGGCGGTTGAAAGTCTCCATGTAGGCCCCTCATGCCTCTTGGCGCCAGGCCAGCGCCCGCTCCTGCACCTGCAGGTGCTGCTCCGCGACCTCCAGCTGCCGACGGTGGATGGCCAGCAGCTGGGGGTCCGTCGCCGTCGGCTGGTGGTGGCGCGGGGTCCGCCGTCTAGCCCGCCGTGGGGCTGGTCGGTCCTCGGCCGAGGGGCTTGCCTGGAGCGATGGCCCCAGAGGGCTCTCCAGGACCACTGATGCCTCGCCGGCGCTCTCTTCTGGTCCTTCTGATGGTGCAGGTGCGGGACACAGGAGAGGAGGGGAGGAAGAAGAATGGAGACAGGCGTTAGTGTGGGCCCCGAGCCGTGGCCTTTGTCCCCCCAGCCCTGTGCTGCAGGTTCCCCACCCCTGTCCCCAGGAGATGCTGCTGTGATGGATGGGGTTCAGGGGTCCCCCTGCACTGCACCCCGTCCCCTGGTGGGAGCGACTCTCACTTCACTCCGCAGGGTCTGACAGGAGAGGTTTCTTAGGCCACAGATGCCCAGTTTCTCCCAGGAGTGACAGCACCAGCTGTCGGAAGAGACAGTCCTTCCAACCCGTCCTGGGGAGAAGACCCCAAGGGGTGCCCCTCTGGGATGCAGCTTTCCCCCTCCTCAGGCTGGCTGCCTTCCAGCTCTCCCTTCCCCTAGCCTCTACCTGTGGCCCCCGCCCTCCCCCCCCAATTCAAAGCCAGCTCGGCTCCTCCCTCCTCTTTGTTCAGGGCAGAGGTGTCACCTGCCAGCTGTAGCCCCACGATCATCCTTTGCCCCTGGGAGCTATTCGGCTCTTGTTGCTCATATCTAGCCTGAGTCTCCCTTTTGCACTCCCCCCACTCCATCACATGCTGCTGCTGCTGCTGTTGCTGCTGCTGCTGCTGCGGGCTGTCCCACCCCCTCCTCCCGGGGGCCCCTCGAGGTTCCGCTCCCCCCTGCCCTGGGGATGGGGCATGGCACTGTCGTGCAGGGTGGAGGGGGGCCAGGGGCTGATGCACTGCTGTGAGGGACATGGCCCTGCTGTCCTTGGGGCCATGGCCATGTGAGGGGCCCTGGACACATATCTATTACCCCCCGCCCCTCAAACCCAGGGGTGTACACCAGAGGGGGGTACATACCTGTCAGTCCACTCCCACGGTCCGGAGATCCCCGGGGGGCGGAGGCCCTGCTGCTGCTCCAGGATGGCAGGAGGAGGATCTGCAGCCCGGATTCTGCGGAGGAGGAGCCCCCCTCCTCCTCCTCCTCCTCCTCCTCCTCCTCCTGCCGCGATGGCCCGGGGGTGAGCCCCCGGGGTGCGGGGCTTACCTCCGGGGCGGACTCCGGCTGCAGGGCCTGCTGGGGCTCGTCGGCCGAAGTATCAAGGGTGGCCGGAGGGGAGGAGGTGTGCCGGGGGCCCAGCATGTCCCTGACCTCCCTGTAAAAGGGGCAAGTGACGGGGGCGGCCCCAGATTGGCCGGCCGCATCCCGGGCCTGGGAGTAACCCTGCCGCAGCTCCTTCACCTTACTCCTGACGTGATCAGGAGTGCGGGCAGGGTGACCCCGGGCAGCCAGGCCGTCGGCCAGCCGAGCGAATGCATCCGCGTTCCACCTCTTGCTCCCCATTACCTGGAGCTCCTCCTCCTCGCTCCAGAGCCCCAGCAGGTCCCGCAGCTCGGCCTCCGTCCAGGAGGGGCCCCGCTGCCACTTGCCAGCCTGGCTGCCCACCTGGCTGCGCTGGCTGCCCTGGCTCCCCTTGGGGGGGGTCCCCTGGGGGGGGCTGCCAGGCAGCCATCGCAGATGGGGTGGCTGGTTTGGATGGCTGAGGGACGTGCAGGCTGGCCACGTGTCTGGGCTGCCGCCTGCACGTTCCCTCAGCTTCCTGCACAGGAAGGGAGGGGGAGGGGACCTTTAAGGGGCCGCTCCATGCGGCCACCATTGAGCTGAGGGGCTGGAGAGAGCGTCTCTCAACCCCTCAGCTGATGGCCGCCATGGAGGACCCCGCAATTTCGACGTTGTGGGACGCGCAACGACTACACGGTCCCTACTTCGACGTTGAATGTCGAAGTAGGGCGCTATTCCTATCCCCTCATGGGGTTAGCGACTTCGACGTCTCGCCGCCTAACGTCAAAGTTAACTTCGAAATAGCACCCGACGCGTGTAGCCGTGACGGGCGCTATTTCGAAGTTAGTGCCGCTACTTCGAAGTAGCGTGCACGTGTAGACATGGCTACTGAGGCACTTAGGAACCTACATCTCATAAAAATGGGATTCTGTCACTTTTTAACATGTTGCCATTGAGCTCCTAAGTCTCTTGGGCACTTCTGCATGTTCCCCAATGTTTTGGTGTTAAAAGGCCAAAGTGGAAATGTCCTCATCTACATTCTTGCATACGTAAAGCTGATGACCTGGGACTGAACCTGAGACCTTAGGGGCTAAAGCTATGTGCCTCTACTGCATGAGCTAAAAGGCAACTGCTTCTCAGCTGAAGCTGTAGAGCAGACTTCACTCTGCCTTGCCAGTGTTTTCAGTCAGCATTTCCTGTAAGCTGAGCACTTGGACACCTGCCCTAGGAGAGTCAGGTGCCCTCCAGCTGAATAGGAGACTGCCCACAGCACGCACAGCAGGCAGCATGTGTTTCTAATAGTGGTGCATATCTGCACAAGCTTTGCAGTGCACATGACAAAATTTACTCCACACAGGATGCAAAAAAAATTAGCGGGAACCCTGGTCTCAGTGCCTCTGGATTACACACATATACAATATTCGAATAATTGGTATTTGACTGAAGCAGTATGCATTTAAAATCAGTCATTACATTCCTTTCTGTCCGGCCCATAGCATCTCTTTGGGTCCTACCTTTGGCAGATAAAGCTCCTACTGACTGCAATGTAAATGTGCACTCCAGTGCCTTGTGCCTGGACCAATCTTTCTGATACAATCTCCACAACTCCTCTCCTTCTGCAAGGAGACTGGGGGAAGAAGACCTCAGAAGAGAGCAGGGGTATTGTAGGGAAAGATGCTGCTTGACATATATATCTGCTCCTGCAGATGGCATCACTCTCTCGCCTGCAGCTTGGGCATGGAGGGGCTTCACCAGGCTCTGAAAACAAAGGGAAGAATCCTGTGGGACCCTTATTTCCACTCCTGGTATTCTAGGGCGTTTTTGCCCACAGTTAAGCTACATCTACACTCGAGAGTTTTGTTGACAAAACTCATGAAGCAGCCACACTAAAAATGTCTTCTGTCGACAGTGAATTGACAGAATGTGACACTTTAGTCGACAGCCTTTGGCCTCCCCCCCCGCCCCCACAAAGCAGAACGCCTTTCTTGATAGAATCTGTTGACAAAAAAGCCATGTGGATGCTTAGGGGGGCCATCTGATGACCAATGGGGCTTCCAGGTAACCAGGCAGCCCTGCCTGCTGTGCTTCCCTTTGGCTGTTCTGTAGAGAGTGGCTGGCTGCTCTCTGTCGACAGAGCGGATTGCTTTTAGATCCACTTTGCTGTCTGGCCACAATCTGTCAACAGAAGTTTTGTCAGCAGATATCTTCTGACAGTAACTTCTGTTGACAGATCGCTGTAGTGTAGACATAGCCTAACTGTTTTGTTTTTTTCTGTGCCTCCCAGTGCAGGTGAGTGCCAATGTTATCACTATTTGAATTGAGCCATGTTGAGACTTTACTGATATTAACTGTTTTGCTGTCTGCTCCTCCACAGGGGTTTACAGAACCCAGCAATTATAACAACATGACAACACTTGGGATAAATGTGACAAAAGGGTAACTGCTAATGGCATCACCAACACTGAAGGATTCCAGATAATCTTGTGATTATAATGGCTGATTAATGGGCATCCAAGAAATCATTTTAAAGACAGCAACAGCAGGTGCCAAATACTCACACAGGTATCTGAACTTTTTTTTTTTTTTTTTTTTTTTTAAAAGGAGGAGCTTGTGAATTAGAAGTATTTGTACTTGTTATAGAACAAGCAGCTGAATTTAGAACAGATTTGCAATGTACCTTGCTGGTGAACTGTGACTCAGGAACCGTCTCAAGAATTGGTGCCAATGGGCACAATGGGCACTGTGTGCCAGCACACTAGAGTTTACTTTTATGCTTTTCAAATACATTTGTGAGTTTGATCCTCAGCTCCAGACACACTCCTCTAAGTCACTCATCCAAAAGTAGGAATGGATGCAAAGGGCATTATGGTATTTTTATAACCTCTGCAAGGGACTTGACAGCTCCTGTGGCCCTTTAGGAAAGATGTATAGAAGGGGCGGTTCTGCAACCCCCAGAAGGCTGGGCAGCCAGCCCCCACACATCGCAGTGCCTGCCCTCCAGCCCTGCCCTCAGAGCTGTGCGGAGTGGTGCTCCGGTGGCAATTTAAAAGGCCTTGGGCTCCAGTCATGCTCCTGCCTCAGCAGCAGTGGCTGTGAGCTCCAAGCCCCTTTCAATTGCCAGGTCCTGGGGCATATGCCTCTCTTGCCCTCCCCATTGGCAGGTCTGATCTTCCCACAGTGCAGACCAAGTTATGGCAGACACTCATGCCACCACTGGGTGAACTGAGGATTACTGGATTTCAGTAGAAAGCCCTGAGACATTTCCTACGTTCAAGACTGTGAGGAAGGTGACAAGAGCCAGCACAGAAAGCTCTATATCACCCCAAGATTCCCACTTGCCGGCTGGGGTGGATCCACCACTAACTGGGTAAGCAGCTCTATAAAGGGGTCATGATGAGGCCCAGGATCTGGGCCTGTGCATTCAGAACTGAAACCACAGATTAAAGACAAATCCAGCCTGAATTTACCCAACACAATAGCAGGAGGAGATCTCAGAGTCTTAACAATCACGGCACCATTTCAGGGACTGTACTGCCAAAAGAATGAACATCGTGGGCTCTGCTACTCCATTCACTTGGAGCACAAATTCTGAAACTTCATTATACTGACACCTCCTCCCGACAAAAAAAGTTACTACCTCACCCCGGGAACAGGAACCAAAGCCTGAGACCCTACACCCAAACTCCACCACTCCTCCACTCAGGGTCGAAGGCCTCAGCAAGTCTAACACCAGACCTAGCAATCCCATTAAAACAGGGTTGCAACTCAGGACCCATTTTGGGGTTCCAACCTACAGTTTCAGAGCTACTGACTTAAAGACCAATTTTTCAAAATGAGGCTATTACTTGTTAGCACACATTAGTACACACATGCAGTAGTCTTTGCTTTCACCTGCACATAGGTAACAGAAGCATAAACAATCTGCAGAAATGCTGAGCAGAATATGCAAATAAGGTTTGTTCATGTAAATTATCCCACTTTCATGCACAAAGTCACTGGGTATTTACAAAATGCATGAGATCACATTTGAACTTCTGACCCTAGGATCTTTCAGACATAGTTTGTTCTTTTACCTTATGTTCATGCTTTCTTAGTTGCCTTTCAGTTTTCTGAAACCTCTTCTGTAAATTACAAGTTAAGGGAGAAGAATAGCTGAATGATGAAAACATTTCTTACTACCAGAGAAGATACAAGCTTATTCGTTAGTGAAAATGTATGATCTCCACCTTTTTCCTCTGCAACTTCACTCTCAGGTTGATATCAGTATAAAGCACAAAAGAAGGATAATTAGATTCTTCAGCTATCCTGTTTACGTACAATGGATGAGGTTCACCCTGTGCACAGGACCTACACAAACCTAGGTGTCCCTTATCACATAGCTGCTCTTTCATACATTTCATGCATACATTCTGCAGGAAATGGTGCTCCCACCTCAAGCACCTCATTGTGTCAGGACTTGGCACAACCAGCATACCTCAGTTTCCCCTTCACTTGCCTGCCAAAGTCCTGCCAAGAGGGACCAAATGAGTCAAAGAGGGCTGGGACCTTTAAATTGCTACCGCAGTGCACTCAGGGTGGCTCTGAGAGCTGCCTGGAGACCATGGCGCAGTACACTCTGGCTGGCACTGATGGCTGGCTGAGCCAGCCCCACCTCTTCTGCCTGAAACTCCACCCTCTGCAAGCACCTAGCCAGCCCTCCCCACCTTGCCCAGGGGCCCAGTGAGGCTTTCAGTCCTGCTGGCCCTCCATAAAACGGAGCGCAGCCTTTCTTGGTGTTCATTCTAAGTCCCACCTTTAGGCTAAAATTATTCATGTACCCATGACACAATCTGCAGAATCAGTGTGATAAAATACAACAGAATCAATGTTATGGGATACAACAGAATGACAGAAGTTTTTCCTTGTTTTTTACAGAGACAATTCCAGCTCCCACTGTCAAGTGTCTCCAGTCGGTTCCCAGTCTCTGTACTCCTGTCCCAGGACCCAGCTCTCCAGGTCATCTACTTGAAAGTCCGCAGACTCACTTTTTTCCCCCACAATTCTTCATCCCTGGACCCATCTCAAATGTCCTGTCATAGGACTCCCTGAAACATCCACTCCACAGACCTCTGTGTCCGTGGACACAAACCCTGCTCAGGCAACCTCCCTACTACACAACCAATCTCTTGTCCTGGGCTTGCCTTCCTGGAGCCTTACAGAACACAAAACACTGCCAGTGACCATTAAAAGTCACAAAGGTTTTTTTTTTTTCCCCTTTTCAGGTTTTAATATGTAAGAGAAACTGTTAAGTAGATTTAAACTCAAAATTAGAGCTGTCTGAGCACTATTCAAATGATAAAATGACAAAAGATACAAAATTGACCAAATGACATACTTCACAAAAGCGTGCGGCTATTTGACAACTTCTACTCACAAGTGGGGTCGGGGTGCAAAAGGTAGAGGGGGAAAAGCCCCATCCCTCGGGGTCCATGCCATCCCACTTGCACGCAGTCCTGGTGCCAGGGGGCAGCCTCACATTGAGGGAGTCTCTGGAGAGCTTGGGAGGGAGGGGATTGGAGGAGGCAGGGGAGCCCACCAGGGTCCAGTAGCTCCCTCCCTCAGTCTGATGTGTATGTTAGGTCTCCTCCCCTTGCAGGTCATGATGGCCATTGATACCACCCTGCTGTAGAGTGTCATCCATGTCACAGACGTCGACACAGTGGTGGCCAGATTCGCTGCTCTGGGATTCCCAACTGCTTCAGGGTGATCGATGGGACCCACATCCCCATCCATGCCCCGGCCCAGAGCACAACCAAGCTCATCAGAGGAAAAGGATTTTACTCTATCATGCTGCAGGCCCTGGTTGACCACCGGAGACAGTTCCTTAACGTGTACATCAGGTGGTCAACCTGGCCACATGACACGTATGTGTTCTGCAATTCCAGCCTGTGCCAAAGGAAGGAGGCAGGGACCTTTGTGTCTTGCTGGGAGTGGCGGTCAGGGATGCGAACATGCCACTCTGCACTGGGGGGATGCCGCCTACTCCCTCATGCCCTGGCTCATGAAACAATACACCACATATCTGGACCCGAGCCAGGATGTTCAATGCTTGGCTCAACCGGTCATGGATGTAGGCCAAGCGCGCCTTCAGCTGCCTGAAGGCATGCTTCAGGTGCCTCCTCACCCAGCTGGACATGGAGAAGCAGCACGTCCCCCAAGTTGTGACAGCATGCTGTGCCTTCTACAACATTGTGAATGGGGAGGGGGGAGGTCTTCCTCCCAGGGTGGGGTGGATGCTGGATGAGGCTATGAACAGCACGCACAGCTCCGGTCTGCAATGCTCATTGGGATGGGCTGCACATCCAAGAGGTCCTAAGAGAGACCTCCCATGGCCCCCAATGACTCTCCCCAGGGCACCCCAAGTGGGGGCCTTGGGACCACAGCCCTACCCCATCCCCACTATGACCCCTCCCTTCACCCCCTTGCCCCTCCCTGACCCTTCTCCAATAAAGAAGGATGTGGGAGTGGTAAACAAACAACCTTTTTACTGACCCAAAGATAAATTAATGTAAAATAAACATCGTCATAAATAACTATGTACAGAGTACAATAAAGGTTAACTATATACAGTGAGGGTACTTGGGACACAGGTTGGTGTCATAGTCTACATAAACTGAAGGATGCCTACTAATCTGGGGGCATCACTACAAGGAGGGTGATGGGGGGCCACGACCCCACAGGGGAGTGGGAACCTGAGTGGCATCAGACTCGGGATTCCCCCCACCACCACAGGTTTGGGGTTCTCCTCTGGCATGGCTAAGGCCAGGAGGTATGGAGGTGGTGAGGCTGTGGTTGGGTCTGGGCTGGCTGGGGAGAATGGTGGGGGGCCTGGGGAGCAGGGGTGGCAGCCCTGGCCATCAACCATTGGAGCAGGTCCAGGAGGGCATGCAGGATAGTTGGTGAGGGCAGGGTGGTGGGGGGAGTTTGGTGGCAGGGGGAGCAGGAGCAGCAGCCATGTGTGCTGCCCTGGTAGGAAGTTGAGGCTGGATCTACCCTCACTTGGTGTGGGTCCAGCTGTAAGGAAGACAAGGAGGGAAGTCGGTGAGCCATTCATGCAACACAGCCCCTGATACCCTGGCCCCCCTGGCCCCTCACCATGAGCACCAACCAATACCCACCAGGCCACAGGACAGGGATGTCCATGGAAAACTGGCATGTGTGGCCTGCACAGTGGGCCCTGCCACACAGGGACTGCACAGTGCCTCTGGGACCAGGCTGACCATTGCACCCCCTTCCCTCCCGTTTGATGGACAAGCACTTAAGGAGGGCGTCCAGCCACAGAGGAGTCCCTCATAGCTGGACACAGCCTGGCCCTCCCCGGGGGGAGCCAGTACATGAAAGTGTGTCTCGTGACACAGTCCACGGAAGCAAGTGCTGACTGTTGCCTGTGGGCATACCCACATGACAGGAGCTGCACTCCTAGGTGTTTCTGGGGTCAGGCCGGTGCCCATGTGGCTGGCCCACTTCCAGCCATGGCAAGTG
Source organism: Carettochelys insculpta (assembly GCF_033958435.1). Classification (NCBI taxonomy): domain Eukaryota; kingdom Metazoa; phylum Chordata; order Testudines; family Carettochelyidae; genus Carettochelys; species Carettochelys insculpta. Next base: position 19,341,182 of record NC_134150.1, read on the forward strand.
CTGGCAGCCCCCTTTCCCCCAGGGGCTGGGGCTTATCCGGGCTCCCATGAGGCTGGCAGTGGGCTGCCTGCTGGGCCTGGGTGGAACATGCTGCCTTCAACATGGTTCCATGTGCAAGAATTGCGGTGTGTGGTCCCATCCAAGCCTCCCTGGCAAGGCTTGTAGCGTGCCCCATCTGCACTGGCCCCCACACCCTGTGATGTGCAACGCACAGCGTACTTATTCGAGGGTCCCTCAAAACAGTCCAGAGATGCCCTGGAGGTGGCTTGGTTGGAGGTCGCCAGGGTGCTTCTCCTCGAGCTCCAGCTGTGAGGTCAACTGCTCCGTAATGTCCATGGTGACAGTCACAGGGAAGGTTTTGTCACTCCCCCCCGCAGGAGGTGGTGAAGCTCCCCATAGTAGAGGCAGGTGGCTGGTCCAGCTCCTGATCTGCTCCATGCATCATGGCTCATGCATACCACTGGCACAGCTCCTTCACCTTCACCCACTCCTGCTCCATGCCGCAGGCAAGGTGGCCCCATGCTGCCAGGGCAGTGGCCAGCCAGGCATAGGCAGGGGCATTCCTCCACTTTGCCAAGTGGTCCCAGAGGGTATGTTCCTTGGCCCACATGGCCAGGAGGGCCCGTATCTTGTGCCTGGTCCAGGAGGCAGCCCAGTATTTTGTATCCCTGGGAGGGTCCTGGGACCCCTCAAACTGGTCCCAGAGGGCCCCGCTGGGTTGTGGGGTGGCTGGCTTTCAGCCACCTATGCAGGTTCCATCATCAGGAGTGGCTACGAAGGCATGGGGGAGCAGCAATGGTGCTTCTGCTGCTGCTGCCAGGCTCTCAGCTTCCTGTCACAGGGTTTCTGGGGCTCCCTGCAACTTTAAGAATGTTCGGAGGCAGGGACCAGAGAGCTCTGACTGCTGTGGACTGGACATCCCCAGGGCAGCTGACCAGCACCATGGAGATTTCTGTTGACAGACGGCCCCTCCAGAACATCCATGCTGGCTTTCTGTCAACAGACATCTGTCAAGAGAGGCATTCTGCCTCTTGGGGCAAAGGCAGAATGTTGCTGACAGAAGTGCCACACCTTTGTAATGTGGATACTCTGCAAGTTATGTTGACAAAATGTCAGTTTTGTCAACAAATCTCTCTAGTGTAGACATAGCTCAAGAGCTGACTGACTTCAAATTCAGGTTGGCACAAAAAGGTCATTACATCAAAATTCACCTCTTTGTATGTTTCCAGAATAAGGCCCATGTAGCACAGGGCTTGTATTGGATTTAAGTGGTGCGTTCATTTTGAGCCAACTTTTGTTTAGAAATTTGTTTCACCTTAAGGATGTAAAGCACAACAAATAAGAATGAATGATTATTCCATAGTATTTGAAGAAAAAATGTGGCATTCAGGGAAAACTAAATATGATAATTACAGTTTCAATCTTCATTAATTTAAATATTTTAACCTGATAATTAGTGTGACTGGTCATTCACATGAAAACATCAGGTTTGAAGGAGCAATTCCAGCAATAATATATATAAATTAGGCATGGAGTTACATACTTGTTTTTAATATGCAATTAAACAATAATTTTAAGCCCTAAATACTTTACTGCTGGAGGTGACAGTTTCTTCTGTCCCATCTGACAGAGCTAAGCTTGCTAGATAAGAGTTTTTAAACACAGACAAGCAAAGCAAAGTTTACAAATATTAACAACAGAATCATCATTGCAATTTCCACTCTCTATTGTCCAATTTATAAATACAGAACAAAATGTTAAATTCAATAACTATTCTGTTTCCCTTAGCACAAGAGCAGAAAGAACACAATGTAGTGCTGGGCAAGTGCCCTTCCCCCAGAAAACTGTTTCATTTACAAAAGAAACAATTCACGCTCAGTTTTGTTCTAAGACTTCCTTTTAAGAGAGGAGAGCAGGCTCCCCAAGTGCCAGCAGTAGCCAGCAGCTATGTATGAACCTTTTGCAATAATTACCCATATGTCAATATAACAGGGCATCGGAAAGACTCAATTTGCTAACATCCTATTACAAATTACATACAGTCTCATCTGTTAGTAAATTTTCTCCATGACTTAGTTGTATGTATGATGATTAGTTTCCATTTTATTTCTGTGAACAGACAAAGTATCGTGGCTTGCATTTTCCGGTTTACAGAGTTCCTTAATTTTTGAAGACTAATATGACAATTATCAAGTCACTAAGCCTCCTGAAATGTTCCCTGCTTTGGTGTGGAAGATTTTTCAGAATATGAGCATACCATAGTATGTTGAATATACATATATCCATCCAAAACTATTTTATACTTAAACAAAAGATGAATTACTTATAGACTGAACTAATAGGGCCTATTTATAAGTGAAAAAAACAGCATGCTGAAAACATTTATGAGAAAATTAGAGAGTTGGTTATATCACTTTTCACAATCTGGCCCTATAATTAAGTCTGTCTCTTTTATGAGGGGAAAGCACACTATATTTAAAACTATTAACAAGCCTTAAAGTGGTGTATATTGTAAACACAGATTCCTTCTGCCGTGAATGTCATAAACATTTAATACATAGAATAATTTATGAGAGAAAACAACTTACTGCTATGGAGGACACAGCTTTTTAATTTTAGTGATTCATCTGATGATATAGATTAAATGCCTTCATTTATGCAATGTGAAATTTAGTTATTTCACAGTTTTAACCATATTTTAGTTAAAATTTTCAGTAGTAATAGAGTTCATCAAAGGTACATTTCTGGCTTTTCCCATGAATGGGATTCTTGACTGGTGTCCCAGAGTATCCTAGAAAAAGCCAGGGTGTGTCAGTATGGCACCTATGTGATATGAAAATGGCTAATGCAAGATGGTTGGCACATTTTAGAGCCATCTGTTATCAATTCATTTTATTTTGTTTTGGTAGAGTTTGTGCAGTGAATTTTTACTAGTGATTTAAACATATATTTAAACCACTGCAAGCATAAGAAAGTGAGCTTTTATGCCCCAATGGGCATAGACTGTACATTGCCTATTCAGTACAATGGGTCTACTAAAAGGAAAGCTCTGGACAAGTCAGAGGATTTAGGACTTAAAGGTTTCTCCCAAATATCATCATACTGGTTGCTGGATTTAGTGGGTGGGTGCTGGGTCTTGGTGGCTGTGATATATAGGAGGTCAGAGTTAATGCTTTTCGATCCACCCTTCTGGCCTTGAACTCTCTGACTATTACACTGAAAGTCATTTCACAGCTGATTGCTCTAATCAGGGTAAAGACTGGATTTATATTTAACTGAGTTAAATTACGGATTTTAGTCACGATTAAAACCACAAGCAAGAAACCCTTGATCTGAACTGATTTTAATCATGCTTTGTATTTTTACTGTACTTTGTTTTCCCAAAGAAAAGTTGCTTCTCATCTCTTGGTAACCACTAAAATATGTTGATTTGCAGCTAAATATAGCTTTACACCAAATATGGTGCTTTTTTGTTTTTTGCTCACACTTGAAGGATATACTGTACTATGTATGTTTATTTAAACAACTGTATAGCCTACATGTACTCAGATTCTTGATTTTTATATTTTTAGTGTGTTATGAAGTGGTGAATGATACATTACCTTTTACTAGATGACATATAAAAATGTAATTTGTATCAAGGTGTTTGAATGGAAATTCAAATTAAATTAAAAATGCACAAAATGTGAATTTAAATATTTCATCAAATTAAACTACCTTAAATATTCTTCAAAAGCAATGAGGGGTCCTGTGGCACCTTCTAGACTAACAGAAATGTATGAGCATAAGCTTTCGTGGGCAAAATTCTGTTAGTCTAGAAGGCGCCACAGGATCCCTCGTTGCTTTTGCAGATCCAGACTAACACGGCTATCCCTCTGATACTTAAATATTCTTGATAACACAAGAAAAATAAGTTTACTAATTTATGTTTTATGTTTTATATTTAAAATGAAATATTAACTGTAACTAGTGAACTGAATTAATTTTTTCCTATCACTATGTCCTTCAGAATTTTAGAGCTAACAGAGATTAACCTCTCACATCTAATTTTTATTCCTGGAAGAATGAAAACAAACTTTCTGGATTTTTCCGCTCTCATTTGATTTCTTGACTTGGAATGTACTAGCTATTGAACTGAACTACTTAAATAAATTGAAATGAAAAAAATATTTTGTCTGCAAAAGTTACTGCTGTCAAAAACTGTTTTAGCACTTCAACAAACTCTGGTTCCAGGTGCTCAGTCAATGATTTCCACCAGCTCAGTAGTTTGCCTCTCTTTAAAACTTGGTAGCAAACATCTATTGCTCAGTATTAATTTTTGTTTAATTTAAATGGTTTTAAATACTTTATCCTAAATGTAGGGCTTAACATAGGTTGTCAATTTCAAATTTAAAATGGGCATTTAAAAATAAACCTGTATCTAATTTAAATGTTTAAAATCCTTTTAAGTATCATTAGTTTTTATCCCTCCTGGCTTTAATAAGATGGATATATTGCACAAATGTAACAGTCTCCCTATTATACTCTTTCCTTTCTAGTATACCCAAAGATCTGATGGGGAGGTGTTTGTTCACACGTTAAAAAGCCTCAAGTCTCCTTACTCCTAATTACTTTAAATCCATTTTAATGAGTACTCTTGGAACAGTGAATGCATTAGGATATTAACTCTGGAGATGTAAGGTAACTTAGACTAGAACCCATAAATAAAATCTGGTCCACAACCAGAACCACTGGAAGTTGGCTGTATAGGCTGTCCCTGCTCAGCAGAGGCACAGAACTAGAAAAGCAAAGGCATCACTGGCCATCAAAGGAGTATGGACAAGTGTATGTGTAGGGAAGCTTGGACCAGCACCTCCACCAACTTTCCAGATCTCTACTTATAGCGAGCACTGAAGGTGAGCAACCATTTATCAGAAAAACATCCTCTTTTATTTGTAGGCAATCATTTTTATTGTAATGCTCATTTCTCTGACATTACACATTTCCTTGCCAAAGTAATATTAAAGGATTTCATCAGGGACAGTTCCTTCTTCCCTGACCGCCCTTAGTCACGTCACACTTCTTTTGTCAGAAGAGGCTAAATTATCAGTTGATTTTGCTTATTTTGATGCTCCACTGCAGTTAGGCTCTTACCCAGGGTCTGCCTATAACCTTTCAGTGTCACACATTATTAGCTTAGATACTTCCTTTTGGGAGAACGTGGCTAACGCTGTCCACGGGTTCACACAGTAGACAAACACTCAATGCTTAAGATAGAGCATTCACGGTCTTCAGCAGTGCTGGAGGGCAATATGGGCTCATTACTCATTTCATCATCTGGAAGCAGTATAATTATTGTTATGAGGCCTTACCTCTGCCAGGGCTTCTTATCTGAGAGGTTATCAGTACAGTCATTGTAAGCCCAGCTGCTCTATTAATTGACTGTGTGCCAAACCCTTGTACTGTAATTGCACTGACTGAGCAAAATCAGCTTGTTGATTAAATGTGATTGGTTTTGGTTTTAACTAATAAAACTGAATGAATTAGAGGCCAATCAGCATTCTGTTGTTTTTACTGAAGCAGCCAACCTGTTTTAAAATTTAATAAGGTAATAAATTAATATTAATGCACATAGAAATAATAATCTGTGGGCTCACTGGAATCCTTCCTCACAGTTCTACAAGCATAGATAAGGACTGATCTGTAAACTGTCTGCTATACCAGCGGTTCTCAACCAGGGATATGTGTACCCTTGGCAGTAGATCAAGGTCTTCCAGAGGGTACATCAACTCTTCTAGGTATGTGCCTAATTTTACAACAGGCTACCTAAAAAGCACTACAGGTTGAACCTCTCTCATCTGGCACCCTCAGAAATTGCTGGATCACGGGAGGTTAATATTGTCTAGCATATCACCAACACTTCCACTGCTTATTGAGCTTTCAGAATACATCTTGATGCAAATTACAGTTAAATAACAGCACAACACACTGAGAACCAAAACTGGTATCTGTAAACAAACTTTATGGGACCACAGGAAACTTGGCCATATCCATGATAAGTGGTCGTCCAGCTAACTAAAATCATGCCAGATTACTGAAATTGCCAGATGAGAGAAAGAGAAGTTACTCACCATAGTAACGATGGTTCTTCGAGATGTGTCCCCGTGGGTGCTCCACGATAGGTGTCGGGCTCGCCCCGGCGCCGCAGATCGGATCTTTCCGGCACTTTCTGCCGGACCGCGCATGCACCGGCGCACACCGCTCCCTTGCGCGCTCCCGGCCACGTGCGCAATCCGGTCCCCGCCAGTTCCTTGACCAACCGCCTCGGATGCTCCTGAAAAACACTAAACAGAGATCCAAAGCGGGGAGGATGGGCGGGTGGTGGAGCACCCACAGGGACACATCTCGAAGAACGATCGTTACTATGGGGAGTAACTTCTCTTTCTTCCTCGAGTGTCCCCGTGGGTGCTCCACGATAGGTGACTACCCAGCAGTAACCCAAGAAAGGAGGTGGGTAATCGGGTTATGTGCAGCTTGCCCCCGAAAGGACCGCTGTCAAGAGACGGGTATCCTCTTGCAATATCCTGTGTAGGGCATAATGCTTGCCGAAGGTGTCATAGGATGACCGTGTCGCCACTCTGCAGATGTCTTTTAGCGCAATGCCCTTGAAAAAGGCTGTTGATGCCGCCACCGCCCTGGTGGAGTGAGCCCTAGGCGGGGCCAGTAAAGGAGTCTTTCTAAGTTCGTAGCACATTTTTATACAGGATACGATGTGCTTCGAGATTCTCTGTGAAGAGAGACCTTCTCCTTTTGATCTGGGAGCGAGAGAGAATAGGAGTCTATCCGTTTTTTGGAAGGACTTAGTCCTGTCTATATAAAAAGCCAGGGCCCTCCTCACGTCCAGGAGGTGTAGGCGCGCCTCTTTGTTGGAGTTATGAGGCTTTGGATAAAGCGAGGGTAAGACTATAGGTTCGTTAATATGAAACTCTGAAGAAACTTTCAGAACATAGGCTGGATGCAGCCGTAAGGTTACCGCCTCCTTTGAAAATACTGTGCAGGGTGGCGTTGCCATAACTGCCGCGAGCTTGCTCACCCTGCGAGCTGACGTGATTGCAAGAAGGAAGGTCGTCCTTATCGTAAAGAGACGGAGGGAAACTGTGGCTAAGGGTTCAAACGGTGGTCCCGTTAGCGCGTTAAGCACCAAGTCCAAGCTCCACGAAGGTGGAAGCGGTTTCCGAGGGGAGTACAGGTTTACCAGCCCCTTCAGGAACCTGGTAACCATGGGATGGGCGAACACCGTGGGCCCTTCCTCTTCGTGTCGGAAAGCCGATATAGCGGCAAGGGGGACCTTCAATGAGGATAGGGAGAGTCCGCCTCTCTTGAGGTCCAGTAAGTATTCTAATATTACAGGTATAGGCACAGCAAGGGGGGCTAATTGCTTGGTAAAACACCATGCAGTGAATCGAGTCCATTTCTGCTTGTAGGTCTTCCTGGTGGAAGTCCTCCTGCTACTTTCTAGGACTTGTTGCACTCCCTCCATACGTGTGCTCTCTAGGGAGCTCAGCCATGGATTAACCATGCTTGCAGTCGCAGGCCTCGGGGGTCTGGGTGCACTATAGACCCCTGGGCTTGTGTGAGCAGGTCCGGCGCCACCGGAAGGGGCATCGGTGGGCGGTCCGACATGCGCAGGAGTAAGGGGAACCGTTGCTGTCGATCCCAAGTTGGGACTACTAGGATCATGCGGGCTCTCTCTCTCCTGGCTTTCTGCAAGACCTTGTGGATGAGCACTGTGGGAGGAAATGCGTAGAGCAGGGGGCCCTTCCACGAGATCGCGAATGCGTCCCCTAGGGACCGCCGTCCCAGTCCTGCCCTGGAGCAGTATTGTGGGCACTTCTTGTTGCGATGAGTGGCAAACAGGTCTATCTGGGGAAACCCCCATGCATGAAAAATTGGTCGTAGCAGATCGGAACGGATCTGCCACTCGTGTGTGAGTGCGAAGTGCCTGCTCAACTGGTCTGCCTGCACATTGTGAGCGCCTGGTAAATATGAGGCTTTCAAAGTTATATTGTTGGCGATGCACCAGTTCCACAGGCAGACTGCTTCCGTACATAAGGCATGGGACTGAGCTCCTCCTTGTCGATTTATATAAAACATGGTGGAGGTATTGTCTCTATTGATCCCGACTACTTTGCCTTGTATATGGTCTCGAAAGTGTTTGCAGGCGTTGAACACTGCTCTGAGCTTCAGTATATTTATGTGCAGCGACTGTTCCGTAGGGGACCACAGTCCCTGCGTCACCTTTTCGCCCATGTGTGCTCCCCACCCTATGTGGGAGGCGTCGGTGGTGAGAAAAATAGATATTTGTGGTTGATGAAAGGGTACCCATTAGCATGTTCTTGGGGTTCACCCACCATTGCAGGGATCTGCGCACCTCTGTCATGGGCAACACCACCCTGCGGACGGTGTGTGCTGCCGGTTTGTAGACGCTCGCCAGCCAGTGCTGCATGCTGCGCATATGCAATCTGGCGTTCTGTACTACGAACGTTGCTGCTGCCATATGGCCTAGCAGCTGTAAGCACGTTAGAACCGGCACTGTGGGGCTGAAGGTGATGACTTGTACGAGGGAACCAATGGCGCGAAAGCAGGCATCTGGTAGATAAACCCTTGCTGTGATGGAGTTTATGCATGCCCCTATGAACTCTATGTCCTGTGTGGGGTCGATCTTTGACTTCGCAAGGTTGATGACCAGGCCCAGCGAAGAGAACATGCCTGCTGTAACGCGTATCGTGCGTAGTACCTCTTCCTTCGAGGCCCCTTTCAGTAGGCAGTCGTCCAGATATGGGAATATAAACACCCCCTGTCTGTGCAGGTAGGCTGACACCACTGCCAGGGTCTTGGTAAATACCCTGGGGGCCGAGGAGAGGCCGAACGGCAGAACCTTGTATTGGAAATGTTCTTTGCCGACCATAAACCGGAGAAAACGTCTGTGAGCCGGGTGGATTGTTATATGGAAATACACGTCTTGTAAGTCGAGGGCTGCGAACCAATCTCCATCGTCCAGTGCCGTAAGTATAGAGGCGACTGTGATCATCCGAAAGCGCTGTTTGCGCAAGTACCGATTGAGGCCTCGAAGATCTAGGATGGGCCTCCAGCCTCCTGTTTTTTTCTCTGTAAGGAAGTATCTTGAATAGAACCCTTTCCCTTGGAGTTGCTCCGGCACTCTTTCCACTGCCCCTATAAGCATAAGATGGTCCACCTCCTGCTTGAGTCTCGCTTCGTGGGAGGCGTCCTTTAGATGGGGCCTGGTTGGAGGTCGTGGCGGTGGGAGCGACTGGAAAGGGATCGCGTAACCCGTGGCTATGATCTCCAGTACACATTTGTCTGTGGTGATCTTTTGCCACTGGGCGTAGAATGGTCGGAGGCGATGATGGAACATTAGCTTTGGATGACATTGCGCCATGGTAGTGATAGTGCAGCCCTCGATCTGTCCATCAAACTTGTTGCCTTTGGCCCTGCCCCGAGGATGCACGGCTCTGTTGGGAACGTCGCCTGGGAGTTCTGTACTGTTGGTGCTGTTGATGCCGCCCTTGCTCATAGTCCCTTTGGTAGTGAGCACGCTGGGGTTGATACAGGTGTCGTCTTTGCTGAGGGTAATACTTTTTCTTCCTGTATGGAGGGGTATAAATCCCCAAGGTTCTGAGAGTAGCCCTTGAGTCCTTACTGGAATGAAGGACCGAATCAGTTGATTCAGCAAACAACTTCTGTGTGTCAAAGGGGAGATCAACGATCTTCGCCTGCAGATCCCTCGGGATACCTGATGTCTGAAGCCAGGATTCCCTGTGCATGACCACTGCCGTAGCCATTGAGTGTGCCGCCGTATCTGCTACGTCCAGGGCAATCTGAACTCCTGTCCTCGAGACTGCGTAGCCTTCCTGCATGATGGCCTTCAGCACCGGCTTCTTATCCTCTGGAAGCGAGTCCATGAGGGAAGTCAGCCTGGAGTAATTGTCAAAGTTATGGTTCGCTAGGTGTGCTGCATTATTTGCCATTCTCAACAGTAGGGTAGAGGAAGAGTAGACCTTTCTGCCAAATAACTCTAGCTTCTTGGCATCTTTGTCCGTTCCCCCTGTCTTGTACTGAGAAGTTTTCGACCTCTGTTGAGACGATTCCACCACCAGAGAATTTGGTTGTGGGTGACTGAACAGGAACTCCATGCCCTTCGCCGGCACGAAGTATTTCTTATCCGCTCTCTTGTTTATAGGCGGAGCAGATGCAGGGGTCGGCCATATCGTGGTAGCGGACTCCATAATTGCTTCGTCAAGCGGAATAGCTATTTTGGAAGAGGCCGGAGGTCTCAGGTTTTTGAGGAGCTTATGGTGCTTCTCCTGCACCTCTGCTGTTTGGATGCCTTGCGTAAAGGCCACCCTTTTAAACAGCTCTTGGAACTGTTTGAGATCGTCCGGGGGGTGGACATCCCCGGGGGCCGTAGCCTCGTCGGGGGAGAATAGAGAGGAACCACTAGGGTAAGCCTCTCTGGATCCCTCTGGGTCCTGTTGACGGTGATACATCTCCTCGCTGGAGGCTTGCAAGGGGAAATCTCGGGGTTCCAGAATCAACTCCCCCTGAGATATTTGCATTTCCGTCCCCATCTGCGATTGCCCTCGAGGATAGTGAACCGTCTGAGGGGACCTGTCCCTGGGGGTATGCCTATGGTGTCTGTGCCCTGCATGATAGGGGCGACCATGGCAACATGGGCACGGTTCCTGGGATGGAGACCTGGACCACTCTGGCGGCGCATACCCCCGGCATCTGGGGGAGCGAGATCGTCTGGGTGATTGAGACAATGGTGAGACTGATTTGTGATAGTACTCCAGGGGGTCAAATCCCAGAAAAGGCGAGGGTGGCCCGAGCCATGGTGACGCTGGCTGGAGGAATGGGGAGGGAGTCTCAGGGTAGACTGGGGGAAACCCCTGCCTCCTTGTTGGAGTTCGCAGCATAAGGGGAGGGCTTAGAGATAGCAGCCCTGCAGCCCTGTCTGGAGAAGGGCTGCCGTGCCGGGTTTTCTCTCCTGCCTTTCCCCTCCCCTGTGGGGCTGACTCCGCCCCTTTCTGTGCCAGGGATCTCAGCCCCGCTGTCGGCGCCGCGCTCGGCACGCTTAGCTGCGGTGCCGCGCGGGTGGTCTCCCTCGGCACCTGCAGGCCGCGTGCCTGCAAGCTCTGCACCGTCAGCGCCCGGGGGTTTGTGCCGCTAGCTGCGGTGCCGCCGGTTCCAGTGCTTGCCTGGCCGCTGCTCTGCCCGCAGTGCGGGCCGGCTGTTCGATTATTGGAGGCTCAGCCTCTGCCATGTGCGCTTCCGCGCCGCCGCTGCTCATCTGTGATTGCGGCTGGGGGCTATGTGCTGCACCCGTCCCGCTCACTGTGGCTGCCAGCAGGGATCAGGTTGGCGAGAGCTTCCTCCGTTTTTGCACTGATGGGGTGAGGGAAGCCGCCTTCCTTTTATGGGCCCCTGCGGGTCCCTCTTGTTGGGGCCGCTCTGGCACGTCTGGCTGGAGGGCCTTCTCAAAGAGCAGCATTTTTAGCTGCATTTCTCTGTCCTTCCTTGCTCTAGCCGTGAGCTTTGCGCAGAAGGAGCATTTTTGGGTGACGGGAGATTCCCCCAGGCACCTAATACACTGACTGTGCCCATCGGAGGCCGGCATAGCTTCGCGGCATGACTCACACTTCTTGAATCCTGAAGAGGACACTGCAGTGAGTCTCTGAGTTGTTAATAGGGTACTTAGCACCTTCTCTGTGCTTGTTCCCCTCTCGGACCCAGCCTGCCGCGGCAGGAGGCCTAATGGCCTTACGTCCCCAGGCCTCCACTGCTCCTCTTGTTACTAAGGCTTTTATATACTTTTTTTTTTTTTTGCAATAAGAAAAATAACAAGCTAACTTAAAGACTGAAAGACTGAAAAGAAACACTTAAAACATTAAATACGCTGACTCTGGCCGCAGCCTGAGCGGATTCCGTCTGCAGCCGATGGCGGTTAAGAAGGGACTGGCGGGGACCGGATTGCGCACGTGGCCGGGAGCGCGCAAGGGAGCGGCGCGCACCAGCGCATGCGTGGTCTGGCAGAAACTGCTGGAAAGATCCGATCTGCGGCGCTGGGGCGAACCCGACACCTATCGTGGAGCACCCACGGGGACACTCGAGGAAGAATTCTGGATTAGAGAGGTTCAACCTGTTGTCAAGCCAGTACAATCAAACAATTCATTCAGACAATGACTTATTTCTACTGGTCCATGTGCCTTATACTGAAATGTAAGTACAATATTTACATTCCAAGTAATTTATAATTGTGACAGGGCCAAAATACACCTCATGAACATCACATCTGTTTGTGTGTGTCTGCATTCTGTATCTTCTGGTGACCTACTTTTAGCGGTTCTCAGGTGGCTTTTCTAACCCCACCTGTGGTTCTGTCTTTAAATAACTACAGCTATGTTAATGGGGGGTCCTCAGGCTCACACGTCACCCAGTCCAAGCAGCCAGCCAGAAGCCTCCCAGTCCCCTGCTCCCTACCCCCATTAGCTGCTGTTTTGCTGCAGTTCCTTCAGGCAACTGGGCCTCCAGTCCACCTCCTCACAGCTCTTAATAGCGTATCAGCCCAACAACTCTTGACAGCACTCCCATGCTCGGGTCTGTCACTTCTTTTCATATGACCTCTCTCAGCTCTGACTGGTTGCGTCCCATGCACCCACTCTAACCTGCCTGGAGGACCTTTCCACTGCTCCCTTCCGGGATGGGTGTAACAGAGCCCTGAAGTCTCCAGCGGGGGGCTTTTGGGCTCAGTCCACCCCTTCACAATGGTAGAAATGAAAAGTAGCAATTTTTCAATGATAGCATGCTGTGACACTTGTATTTTTATTTCTGATTTTATAAGCAAGTAGTTCTTAAGTGACGTGAAATTTGGGGTATTCATGATAAATCAGATTCCTGAAAAGGGGAACAGTAGTCTGGAAAGGTTGAGAACCACTGCACTATACTATTTATAGACTTCTCCTGCTTAGAATTTAAAACAACTGACAAATTTTATGTGGTTCAGGATATTTTAAAAAGGTCATCAAAGCTAAAGTTTGATAAAAAAAATTCACCTCAATCATGTTTTAGCTGACAAATGACTAGACATGAAAGATGAATCCTTGATGATCTGCTGATCTTGTAGCAGAACCAGAGAAAATTATAAAGCCAAAATACCAACAAAAATATGTGGGTAGGCTAATTTAAAGTATCTGAATGCTGAAGATTTGCACATAAAAATGAAAACTACATTACAAAAAAGATAATTTGTCCATTTTTAAAAAAACTACGAAGTGAATTAGCACTCAAAAGCCAAAAAAGACAGCAACAAATGAGACTGATATCAACAATTACAGTATTATGCTGTTTTTTTTCTTAGCAACAGAAGATATTTATATCCTATAGTTGAATACAGAGAGAAGAGCAAAGGGCTATTATATTACATTTATCATGTTTCAAACTGTTTTTTTATCATCACTCTTGATGTGATAAAATTTAATAGCTTATTAAGATGTATTTGTTTTAATAACAATTTCAGAAGCAACACTTGAAAAAAGGTCATTTTCAAGCTGGGTGCTCAACATCCTAATTGCAGGATCAGAACTTAGTAGCTGTTTAAATTCTAAGATCCTGAACTTGACCTTCCAGAGAGTGGCATTCTCGCCTCTTCTCCTTCCCCTGAGCCTACCCCACTCCAAGTTGTTTCTTTCTGGAGCTTCTCATTCCATTTCTTTCCCATATCTCACACTCACATCAGGTTATAATTATTGTGCCTATTTCTACAAAAGGGAACTTTGTTCTGCCCTATGAGTCTAGGATGCTATACAAAAAAGGTGAGATACTTATACTTCTCTCAGCAGCTCAGAGATCAGATTCTGTTCATGGTCTAATAAACAGAATCTCTGGGATCATTTCTGAGCTTGGGTCCCTCGTGTCAAAGTTTTTAGTTCTCAGTGTGTAATGTACATTCTACCCCAGCCTTCCATTCACCAGACCCATAGCTCTCCCCCTTATTTATTTAAAATCAGTGGCTCTTCAAAAGTTATTTCCCCAGACATTTCATAATGGCAGAACAGAACAAGCTCCATTCTCAATTGCTCAACCAGCTGGTGGAGGATGTTTTTACAACTAGCCAGCAGATGGTTGCTGGCATCCACCTTGTAATGAAAACACGGATAAATCTTTCTCCTATTTTGAGAACGGCTATTTCTTTCCTTAATTTTTAATGTGCCTCTAGGGTTTTCAACCAGGGGGAAAAAAACCTCAAAACACCACAAGAAGAAAATGGAATTACAATGTGATTCTCACATGTTAGCTGCCATAATCCTCCCCCACATATAATAACCATCCAGACTAATTTAATCTTCCTTAAAAATGTTAAGAGCAGTTAAAATTGCTAAAGCTCCATGAGGCTGAACTATTCAGTGTATAGACTGACATTGGAATGAGGCTTACAGAAAGGTTCAGGTTCACTATCAAGGGAAAATAAAGTGACAGAATCCTCAAGAAGTCTGCCTCCTTTGCAAGAGCTAATCTTATGCAAAGTAAAATATTCAGGGCTTCTCTCTTCTCGATCCAGGACTTCCCAGCTCCTTGGGCTGCCTACTTCCTGACTGTCTCGTCTATGGTTTTTCCAGCCTTACTTTGAGAATCTCCTCAAATTCTGACAACCTCCTGCTTCCACGAACCAAAAAAAAAACAACAGAGCAACAGACCAGCTTGCCAAGCAGGGTGGAAATCTGGGATTTCTGCAAGGGAAGGTGGGATGAGATGGATTATGGAGTGATTTACTATGTTCTGACGGATGGGCTTGTGTTTTGGAATAGTGCCCCTGGAAATACTGAGCTCAGTGTGACCCTTTAGGTAACAAAGGCCTCAACTCCTCTTCTCCGGGGCCTTCCTTATCCCCTAGATCAGGGTATGGGCAAAATACTGCCTGGGGATTAAGTATGGGCTGACAAAACTTCAGACCCGGCCCACCAAGATTGCCTGGACTGCCAGTTCCCACAGCCCAGCAAGACCTTGGAGCAGATTCCCTGCCTGCCACGCCCCACATCTCTCTCAAAGCGCCCAGCACTGCCTCCGCCCCCAGAACAATCCTCACAGCTCCATGGAAGCTGCCTGGACTGTGCTTGCAGGCATGAGCAAACCATAAGCCTCCTCCCCACTGTACTCCACTTGGAACACCACACAGAGATGCACATGGCCACAGCAGCTGGCCGCTTTGAGACATGCAGCAGGCAAGGAGCCTACCCGAGGGACCCACTGAGCTGCTGGCCAGAAGCCACCTAGGGTAAGCACTTCCTGACCAGAGCTTGCACCCGGCACCCCACACCTTCCTCAACCCACCAACTACCTGTCCCAAGTCAGAACCCAAAAATCTCTGCATCCCTCCTGCACCTCTTTCCCAGAACCTGTACCCCTGCTACATCCCTTGCCCAGGTCAGAATCCACTCCTGTACCCAAATTCCCGCTCAGACTCCACACCCTCACCTACACCACAATCCCCTTTCCCAGGTCACAACCTGCTCCTTCACCCAAATTCCCTTCCAGATACCACATGCCCATCACCTACCTCAAGCACCTTTCTGAACCCAACCTCCATCACAGACCTCACACTTTCTCCACAGAAAAACATGGGCCTTGACCACTTACCAAAACCTTGGTGTGTCCCTGTATCAAAAATTATTGCACAACCATGCCCTAAACCTTAGTTTCCCCAATCCTGTGTCAGCAAATGGCAAGTCTTCCTTCTGTTCCATAAGCGATTGAACTGAAATTGAAGAGAAGCCAAGTTTATATGTGTATAGCTTCAAAGGCTAACAAAGCTATACGGGGATGGGATGTTACCCACTCTGGCTACACTCATGAAACACCATCGCTAATTACATTTTACACTAAAACAACATTTAAAAAGCATCAGCAGCTTACTCAACTAATAGCACCCAAAATGTGGGCACCCTTGCACTGTATGTTATTGCACTTGCACATTTCTGAATTTGTTCTATTGCAAAATATATACTTGAGGTCAGTCAGTCAATCTCAAATCTTTTCAAATTCATTAAAGAAATCTTCTCCTCCCAGGTCTGATCTAGAAGTTCTATCTTGGATTCTTTACATTTCTTTGGAGTTCTGACCTTATTCTTCTTGCTGCTATTTCCATGCCAGCCCAAAAGCGGGACTGATGCATTGCATCCAAACACAGGCTTTCTGCACAGTACAGTGGAAGGTACTGCCAGAAACACTTGGCCGGCCGACTTGCACTAGATTCACTTAACTAAATAAAGAGAAATCCCACTGTTTTCAGTAGAATTACCCCCACGTTAATTTCATGTAACAGAGGAGATTTTGTTTTTAGGTGTATGTGGGGTGGAGAAAGGAGGTTTAAAATTATTGTGAAGACAATTTACAGCCATGCCAAAAATACCAGACTGCTGAATCCAAAGATAAATAACTGCTGACCTCTTTTTTGACATTGGGGGGAGAGAGCGTGTATGTGTGCGCGCACACCTGTGCACGTGTGCGTTTAAAGTTATCTAGCAAGCAAAAGCTCCCTCTAGTGGCAAGATCAAGAGACAACAACTATTTACATCAAAATCAAAGAGCAAATCTATGTACTTTCTGATTGAGTTTATCCACACGTCAAATTCAAGACTACAGACAGAGAGACAGTTACTCCTTTTGTGACAAGAGGAGACAAAAGTTATGAAGAAAAGAAAAACATGCTAGTAAAGTAGCAGAGAGGTAGCCATGTTAGTTTGTATCTTCAAAAACAACAAGAAGTCCTGAGGCACCTTATAGACTAACAGATGTGCTGCAGCATAAGCTTTTGTCCGTGTCTACACGTGCCCCAAACTTCGAAATGACCATGCAAATGGCCATTTCGAAGTTTACTAATGAAGCGCTGAAATGCATATTCAGCGCTTCATTAGCATGCGGGCGGCAGCGGCGCTTCGAAATTGATGCGCCTTGCCGCCGCGCGGCGCGTCCAGACGGGGCTCCTTTTCGAAAGGGCCCCGCCTACTTCGAAGTCCCCTTATTCCCATGAGCTCATGGGACTTCGAAGTAGGCGGGGCCCTTTCGAAAAGGAGCCCCGTCTGGACGCGCCGCGCGGCGGCAAGGCGCATCAATTTCGAAGCGCCGCTGCCGCCCGCATGCTAATGAAGCGCTGAATATGCATTTCAGCGCTTCATTAGTAAACTTCGAAATGGCCATTTGCATGGCCATTTTGAAGTTTGGGGCACGTGTAGACGTAGCCTTTGTGGGCAAAGACCCACTTCATCTGATGCAGCGGGCCTTTGCCCCGAAAGCTTATGCTCCAGCACATCTGTTAGTCTATAAGGTCCCACAGGACTTCTTGTTGTTTATGCTAGTAAAGGTGAGATAAGAGCCTACCACCATGAGGCAATGGAATTCAAATTGCTCTAATAAGGGTCAGTGTGAATAAATGTTCCAAAGCACAAGCACAGAGATATGGTTTATATTAATCACTCACTATAAACAGTGTCATACCACCTGCTGCAGAAATCCATAGGGAAAAAAACACCCTCACACTTATGTGTACCATTTCCTAATTGATAGTGGGCAGCTTTTCCTCAAGCTGAGTTCTCCGGCTTAGACTTGGAAAAGGGCTTAGGGGAAGGGGAAAGGAGAT
Organism: Carettochelys insculpta; assembly: GCF_033958435.1. Lineage (NCBI taxonomy): Eukaryota > Metazoa > Chordata > Testudines > Carettochelyidae > Carettochelys > Carettochelys insculpta. The sequence continues at coordinate 19,358,874 of NC_134150.1, forward strand.
ACACCACCCACTCACTCTTTAGGAGGGCTAATATTTTTGCTATTAATATGTCTTATCCTTTGAGATCTCTTTTCTTCTTCTAATGAAACGAATGGCTGGGAGCTTAGGGATTTGTCTGCAGCTATCCTAGTGGCTGAGGCACAGCTTTTCCTTAGGGTGCCTGTCCCCAGACACTCATTTCTGTTGGCCTGAGAACCTTAGCTGGGGCATTCAGAGGATCTCCTGGCCCACAAAGGGAGCTCATGCAGACAACCACCAAGCTCAGGCCTTGGGAATTCAGTAGACACAAGGAACTCTGAGTGGGCTCTGCAAGAACTAATTTCCAATTTAGCAGGCTCTCAAGCAAAAACTGACAGCTGGTAGTAGTTCAACCTAAAAAATCTACTAAGTTTAGAGGACACTGGGCAGGGAGGTTGGTGGGAGTTGTCAGTTTTCTGGGCAGGGCCTCAGCTTTGGTTGGAATCACTGTCCTGTGGCCTTGGAGGCAAAAGTGGGAGACAAGGCCTGTAATCAGGAACACTGGTTGCCAAAATGGCCCTGGGCAGTTTTAAGACTTGTGAAGCAAAGGGAAAAGGTAACTTCTTTACCTGTCCAACAATGGCTCAAACAAAGAGATTGGCTTGAGACACTACCAACGTACCTGGCTGCAGGTTGACTATGAAGGAGAAGCGTTCTTTGATGCTTGCTAGCAAGAAGAGGATACCTTTGTCTTCATTTTCCTTTTGGGCCCATCGGCCATTCCTCCACACCTTGTGGGGTAGCCTAGGCTGCAACCACTATAATACTGCAGTGAAAAGGTGCATCTTTTTCATGTTTTAAAATTAACACTTCCAGCATCCAGCAAAAGGCAGCGATTGGGAGAAATTCTCTAAAGCCCTACCTGACACCTATATGGTCCTAGAAATATCATGGATTACAGACCACAACAGCCTTAGAAGAGAAGTCTTAGAAACTCATTGCTGGCAGCATTGTTCATGAATGAAACCAGCCTTTCACAGACAGAGAGAAAAATCTCCTAAATCCCTGACCTTTTGAAAGAGCCATCTGATTGCTTCCCCTCAGTCATCTTTTGCCATCCATTGAAAGGAAGAATGCAACAAACTGTGTGTATGAAAACCAAGCTGTGCTACTATTTGAAAAGATAGCTGCCTGACCTTATTAAAGTTTATTGTGTTGTGTGGTGGTGGGGGAAAAGGATTTTACTTTATGTCTACAGCAGGCCTTTTTCCCTCTGGAACTGCAGAGAAGGTCATTAAGGTAGAAAACAGACTATGTGCTGACTTTTTTTATACAGTATAGGTCAAAAAATGACTTTCATTAGTCAAGGCAAAATGTGAGGATTTACACAAAAGTTAACTCCATTATTTTTCATGTTTTCTGAGAAAACACAAAGGGAATAGATGCGTGAGCCAGTCCATTTTTTTGATGATAAAGAATACCAGCAGGCGTATTTAGTTTTACTTGGAAGGCTAACAGTAAGGATTTTTTAAATAAGACATGTATTGCTCAAAAAAGCGATGAGTTTGGGGACAGTTAAGAGCAAGGGGGAATTTTAATGCTTTAGATACATGGCCCAGACTATTAAATAAATGGCAGATACAATTTATTCTCATTCTAATGTTAGTTATTGAAAAGTACTTCTGAAACTGAGACCCGCTGAAGAGCTAGCTTCTGCTGCTGTTGGGGTTAGTAACAAAATTGGCACGTGAAAGAGTCTTGCTCCTGATCAAGCTCAAGTCACAATGTAACCTTTGAGCTGCGTCTACACGTGCACGCTACTTCGAAGTAGCGGCACCAACTTCGACGTTAGGCGGCGAGACGTCGAAGTCGCTAACCTCATGAGGGGATGGGAATAGCGCCCTACTTCGACGTTCAACATCGAAGTAGGGACGTGTAGACGATCCGCGTCCCGCAACATCGAAATAGCGGGGTCCTCCATGGCGGCCGTCAGCTGGGGGGTTGAGAGATACTCTCTCTCCAGCCCTTGCGGGGCTCTGTGGTCACCGTGGGCAGCAGCCCTTAGCCCAGGGCTTCTGGCTGCTGCTGCTGCAGCTGGGGGTCCGTGCTGCATATACAGGGTCTGCAACTAGTTGTTGGCTCTGTGTATCTTGCACTGTTTAATGAAAGTGTGTCTGGGAGGGGCCCTTTAAGGGAGCGACTTGCTGTTGAGTCCGCCCCGTGACCCTGTCTGCAGCTGTGCCTGGCTCCCTTATTTCGATGTGTGCTACTTTGGCGTGTAGACGTTCCCTCGCTGTGCCTATTTCGATGTTGGGCTGAGCAACGTCGAAGTTGAACATCGACGTTGCCAGCCCTGGAGGACGTGTAGACGTTATTCATCGAAATAGCCTATTTCGATGTCGCAACATCGAAATAAGCTATTTCGAAGTTGGGTGCACGTGTAGACGTAGCCTTAGAGTGAAAACAAATAATGCCAATGAAGTGTGGGAGTGAAGGCTAGCGAGGGTAGTGGTGGTTCAATAAGCTTATAAAGAATTCATGTCTGAGCCTTCACTTGCTCTTTAGGGTACAGCTGTGAAACACTACTTGTTAACTGGTTAGAGAAATGCTGCCCCTGGCATTGAGTTTTCCAGAGTGGGACCATCTTACACTGTAACCATATACGACATTAATTAATTAATACAATATTTATCACTTGTAGACCGGACTGATTGAAGAAAAGTCTCTCTGCTATAGTTATGAAGATGTAATTTGACACTTTCTGCATCTCCATCCCCACTGATGTTTATAGGCACAATACCCTATTATCACCAATCAGAATCTATCCAGTTCCCTGCTTATTATTTTAATCTACCAGCCTGAACCCATTTTGGCACTAAGGGGTAACCATCAGCTAGGAAATGTTATTGCTACTGCAAGAGGTGCATATCTTGAGGTCAACACCAGGGTGGATGGAGATGCTGAAAGTGGTACAGTTCTTCTATATCACATAAATGTTTAAACATCATTGGACAGTCAAACTATTGAAGTCACAAAAGCCCTATAATTCACAGAAAAAATTAATTTTGACCAAAATTAGATGTCTCGAAATACAATTGGTAACGCAACTGTAGTCTCAAAATGGTACCGGTTTGGGAAATATTTAGCCTCAGGTGACCTACTTTATGCATTATCCCATACTTCTGTGCCTGAGATTAAAGCAAAAGCCTGCTGTCACAAGACACTATGAGCATATTTGTACCATGTAATACATCAAAATATTTGTCACTTGTAGAGGCTTGAAGAAAAGTCTCTCTGCTATGGTTATGAAGATATCCAGATAAGGACTTAACATAAAAAATGAATGTTTTATAATTAGAGAGTATCTGCTCTGCTGGAGAGTAAGTCTTAGAATACACAAAGCAACTCTAATAATAATTACTGAGTATGATGGTGCACGTAAACTACTCGTATAACAGTAATGACTTTTAGAAGAAGGGCTGCAGATTGTCTTGTAGGACCAGAATGTAGGAATAAAGTATTACTGTGTACTCTTATGTAACCCCTACCTGCAACATGCATACACCCCCTCAAGATATATTTGCTTCCAGAAATAGTCAGAGTAGTTCACAGATAGTTGAAACTTTTCAACTCTACCTCACAGTCTGTATCTGATGTCTTTAACACGTAGTTGCTATACCCATCACTGTCATAGCTGCATGCATCGGTGCATACCAAGTCCTCCTGGCACAATTTGCTTCTGCTTGATGTACAGGTATTCTCACTGCACAAAGGTGAGAATGGTTTCCGGAGTACACAGCAGCATTATCACGTTAGGAAAAATATGTCCTATGATATTCATGTTTGAGGATGAGGACAGAGGTCAAATGTGGAATGACCATTTTGTAAAAAGTATTCACATGGGGGGTGAGATGGAGTGAGTGTCTTAACATTTTTTGTTGTGAATTTATGTGAGTGTAGTAGTTGTCTTTCTACCTACACAGAGGCTGCTGAAGCATTTAGCCTACTAGATGAGGTACGCCACATGCTGTGACAGGCACGTGGAGGGCCCACACAGGTTTCCACAAAAGAAACCTCTGAAACAATTTCAAAAGACCAACCTAGGAGCTTAAATTCATGAAGCTGCTAGAAACCAAAAATCCGTGAGTGTAAATAAAGATACTGGATTTATTGAGGGTTATAAAGATATGTAACCTAACAAACCTCCTTTGTCCTATGACTGCAGAGATGTTAACTGCCAACTCCACCTTGAATGTCTTCTTGCAACAAGTGTTAGCTCATTATCTGTTCTAACTTTATACTCAGTTGTGACATTGGGCTTGTCTAACCTTCAGACTCTGGAGAGGCACAGCTGCAGCACTTCCAGGAGTAATCAACCTTCCCAAGAGGTCAATGGACAAAGTCTTCTGGCAACCTAGCTCTGTCTACACAAGTGTTAGGTTGGCTTAACTGCATTGCTCAGGGGAATGAATTTTTCTCATCCATAAGCAACATAACTAGGACAACCTAACATTTTAATTTAGATCAGCCCTAAAAGTACCTTTCTTGGATATGAAAGAGACCTGTGTGCAAGCTTGTCTTTTACACTGACAGTTATTGGCAATAAAAGCAATTACCTCACATACCTGTTGATCTAATACGCTGGGATCCACACAGCTACAACACTGCAAATATTACAGAATTACATAGCTTTGAAATAATTTGGGAAGAATGGGGCTAGATCATTGTGAAATTTTATTGTACTATAATACTCTCTTGTATCGCTGGAAAATATCCTTGCTTTGCTTCTCTGGAACACAGAAAATTGTTCCGAATATGATTTAGCTAGATTTAAATAGTCGACTAAATAAATATCAGAAGTAAACACTGGAAATATTTCCCTTCCTAGTTTAACCAGTTTCTTTGGTCTGCAGAATACAGTATCTAATGAGACCGATTTTTAAGTGTGCAATCAAAAATAACTAACAAACTTCAAACATTATTGTGCACTCCTGACTTCTGAGCATGCAAACTCCAATATTTACATAAACCTAGCATGCAAATCAAGGGCTGTATATTTGCACTCAGTTTCTCTACACTTCAAAACTGAACACCTGATGACAATCTCAAATTCTTGTTCTTAGACTACAGGATGCTTTTGCAGGAACGACTGCTAGGCACAGATAGCGTTCACCTTTAGGAGGTAGGGGAAGACCATTTTAGGACACAGACTGGTTAACTTAGCGAGGAAGACATTGAACGAGGTTTGATGGGGGCAGGTGACCAAAGTCCGTGGGTAAGAGGAAAAAAAAAAGGAGACCTGGGAGTTGGGCCAGAAATGACAGGGAACATGGGCTATAATGACAGAGAAGAAAGAGAGAATAGGCAGAGCCGGGAGGCAAAAATCAAGTTAGTGTCTTAGATACCTATATACAAATGCAGGAAGTATGGGTAATAAGCAGGAAGAATTCAAAGTTATAATAACTAAACACAACTATGACATAGCCAGCATCCCAGAGACTTGGTGGGAAAACATACACAATTGGAATATTGGTATAGGAGAGTACAGCTTACTCAGGAAGGACAGGCAGAATAAACAAGGAAAGGTGTCATATATTAAAAATGTACACTCACAGACTGAAGTGGAGATGGACATAGGAGATGGAAGCCTTGAGAGTCTTCGGGTTAGGTTAAAAAGGGTAAAAAACAAGGGTGATGTTATATTAGGGGTCTACTACAGACCATCTATGCAGGTAGAAGACGTGGATAAGGCTTTTTCTAAGCAACTAACAAAATTATCCAAAGCGCAGGATTTGGTGTTAATGGGAGACTTCAGCTATCCAGATATATGTTGGAAAACTAACAACGAGGCACAGACTATCCAAAAAGTTCTTGGACTAAATGGATGACAATTTTTTTATTTCAGAAAGTGGAAAAAATCAATAGGGGAGAAGCTGTTCCAGATTTTATTTTAACAAATAGGGAGGAACTGGTTGAGCATTTGAAAGTGGAAGGCAGCTTGGGAGAAACTGACCATGAAATCAAAAGATAAAGCAGCAGAAATGTAACACTTTAAAGACTAACAGAATGATTTATTCGGTGATGAGCTTTCATGGGACAGACCCACTTCTTCAGATCAATTTAATTTCCAATACAGACTTTGAAATTGATCTGAAGAAGTAGGTCTGTCCCACAAAAGCTCATCACAGAGTAGATCATTTTGTTAGTCTTTTAAAGTGCTACATTTCTGCTGCTTTGTTTTGTTGGAATACAGACTAACACAGCTACCTCTGTTACTATGAAATCAAAGAGTTCATGATTCTAAGGCAGGGTTTCCCAAACTGGGGGGCATGAAAAAAAATTCCAGGGGATGGGGAGTGCAAGGCAACCCAGCCCCCCATTACTCCCCCACCTGAAGAAAGAGCCAGTGTTTGCTTCCAGTTCTCAGCCCCTGCCATTTTATGTGGGTGACCTGGCACAGCCGCTATAAAAAGCAGGCAGCTGGTGAAGACCCATGTAGAAAGGTGAGTGAGTGTGGGCTGAGGGGGAGGAGGAGGAGGATGGGGTGCTGGGGGTGCCTGGTTTGGGTGAGGGGGATGGGGATGAGGTGAGAATGCGGGGCTGGTGGTGCCTGGCTTTGTGGGAGGTGAGGGGCTCAGGTGGGTGGCTCCTGGGTCTTGTGGCACTCACAGGGCTTGGGCAGTTGGCCCTGGCATTGCGGGGCTCAGGCAGGCATGTGGGTGGCTTGGGCTGCCAGGTGGGTGGCTGGCCCCAGCAGCGTGGGGCTCAGGTGGCTTGGACTGGTGGGCGGGCAGCTGGCTCTGGCCATGTGGGGCTTAGGCAGGCAGCTCAGGCAGCTGGCCTGTGGCTGCGGTGGGAAGCTGGTGGGTGGGCAGCTAGTGCTGGCAACTCGGGGCTTGGGTGGCCAGTGGGCAGGTGGGCAGCTGGCTGTGGTGGCCAGCAGGCGGGTGAGTTGCTGGTCCTGGCGCTGCAGGGCTTGGGTGGCCAGGGGGTGGGTGGGTGGCTGGCCGTGGCGGCTCATGGGCAGGTGAATAGCTGACCCCAGCAGCGCGGGGCTGGGGCAGGAGGCTCTGGCAATGCAGGTCTCATGTGGGCAGGCGGCTGGGGTTGGATGATGGTAAAGAAGAGGTGGGGAGTGAGGGTTTCTCAAAAATCAAAAGCGGGTCATGATGCCAAAAACTTTGGGAACCACTGTTCTAAGGAGTAGTAGAAGGAAGAGCAGCAAAATAGAGACAACGGATTTCAGGAAGACAGGTTCTGGCAAACTCAGAGAGCTTGTAGGTAAGGTCCCAGATGAAGCAAGACTGAAAGAAAAAATAACTGAAGAGAGCTGGCAGTTTTTCAAAGGGATACTATTGCTTTTGGGCCCTTAATCTACACAGCTGTATAGGAAAAGTAGAAAGTATGGTAAAAGACCACCTTGGCTTAGCCAGGAGATCTTGCAGGATCTCAAAATCAAAAAGGAGTTATATCAAAAGTGGAAATCAGGAGAAATGACAAAAGATGAATATAAACCAACAATAGATGTCTGCAGGGGCAAAATTAGAAAGGCCAAGGCACAAAACAAGCTTAAACTAGCTAGAGACAAAGTGTAACAAGAATTCATTCTATAAATCTATTAGAAGCAAGAGGAACACCAAGGACGAGGTTGGCCCTCTACTCAGTGATGAGGGAGAAACAATATCAGGAAACTTGAAATGGCAGAGGTGCTTAATGATTTCTTTGTTTTGGTCTTCACCAAGAAGTCTGGTGAAGGAATGCCTAACATAGCGAAAGCAAGTGGGAAGAGGGAAGGCTTAGGAGATAAAATAAAAAGAACAAGCTAGAAATCACTTTAGAAAACAGATGTCTGCAAGTCACCAGGGCCTGATGAAATGCATCCTAGAATACTCAAGGAGCTGATAGACAAGGTATCTGAGCCTTTAGCTATCACCTTTGAAAAGTCCCAGAAGTCCAGGGAGAGTCCAGAAAATTGGAAAAGGGCAAATATAGTGCCCATCTACAATAAAAAAAGGGAATAACAGCAACCTGGGGTATTACAGACCAGTCAGTTTAACTTCTGTGATACAAAAGATAATGGAGCAAGTAATTAAGGAATTCACCTGCAAACATCTGGAAGAAAATAAGGTGATAGGCAACCGCCAGCAAGGATTTGTAAAGAACAAATCATGCCAAACTAATCTGATTGTTTTCTTTGACAGGATACCAAGTCTTTTGGATAAGGGAGAAGTGGTGGATTTGGCGTACATCGACTTTAGTAAGGCATTTGATATGGTCTCCTGTTATCTTCTTATCAGTAAACTGGGCAAATACAGTTTAGATGGGGCTACTATAAGGTGGGTGCATAACTGGCTGGCTAACCATTCTCAGAGGGTAGTAATTAATGGTTCACAATTATGCTGCAAGAGCATAACAAGAGGGGTTACGCAGGGGTCTGTTTTCTGACCAGTTCTGTTCAATATCTTCATCAACTACTTAGATTTTGGCATAGAGCGTATACTTAGTAAATCTGCAGATTACACCATGCTGGGAGTGGTTGTAACTACTTTGGAAGATAGGGTCATCATTCAAAATGATCTGGGCAAACTAGAGAAATGGTCTGAGGTAAACAGGATGAAGTTCAATAAGGACAAATGCAAAGTTCTCCACTTAGGAAGGAATAATCAGTTTCACACATACAGAATGGGAAACAACAGTCTAGGAAGGAGTACTGCAGAAAGAGATCTAGGGGTCATAGTGGACCACAAACTAAATATGAGTCAACAGTGTGATGCTGTTCCAGAAAAAGCAAACATGATTCTGGGAAGCATTAACAGGAATGTTGTGAGCAAGACCCAAGAATTCATTCTTCAGTTCTACTCTGCACTGATTAGACCTCAGCTAGAGTATTGTGTCCAGTTTTGGGCAACACATGTCAAGAGGGATGTGCAGAAATTGGAGAAGGTCCAGAGAAGAGCAACAAGAATGATTAAAGGTCTAAAGAACATGAGCTATGACGAAATACAGCAGGAATTGAGCTTGTTCACTTTAGAAAAGAGAAGATTGAAAGGGGACATCATAGCAGTTTACAAGTGCCTAAAAAGTGCAGCAAGGAGAGAGAAAAATGGTTCTTTTTAGCCTCTGAGGATGGGAAAAGGAGCAATGGGCTTAAACTGCAGCAAGGGAGGTTTAGGTTGGACATTAGGAAAACCTTCCTAACTGTCAGGGTGGTTAAATATTGAAATAAATTGCCAATGGAGGTTGTAGAATCTCCATCACTGGAGATATTTAAACAAAAAAGCAGCAAAGTAGCACTTTAAAGACTAACAAAATAGTTTATGAGGTAAGCTTTCATAGGACAGATCCACTTCTTCAGACCATAGCCATACAAGAACAGACTCAAATATTTAAGGCATAGAGAACCAAAAACAGTAATCAACGTTGACAAATCAGAAATATGATCATCAAGGTGAGCAAATCAGAGAGCAGAGGTGCCGGGCGGGGAGGTCAAGAAATAGATTAAGCCACGTATGCAAAAGAGCCCCTATACTGTCCCAGAAAATTTGCATCCCGGTTCAAACTACGTGTTAATTTGTCGAATTTTAATATGAAAGAGAGTTCAGCAACCTCTCTTTCCAAAGTAGTGTGAAAATTCTTCTTCAATAAGATGCAAACTCTTAATTCATTAACAGAATGGCCCACTCCATTAAAATGTAGACTAACTGGTTTGTGGATCAGGAGTGTTTTGATGTCTGTTTTGTGCCCACTAACTCTTTGTCTGAGAGAGTTTGAAGTCTGTCCAACATACAAAGCGTCTGGGCACTGTTGGTACATGATGGCATATATGATGTTAGTTGAGGAACATGAGAATGTGCCCATGATTCTGTGACTAACCTGGTTAGGTCCAGTAATGGTATCTCCAGAACAGATATGTGGACAAAACTGGCAGCAGGCTTTGTTGCAAGGAAAAGTCCCAGGACTGGTGTTCCTGCGGTACAGACTGTGACTGTTGGTGAGAATCCCCATAAGGTTGGGAGGTTGTCTGTAGGAGAGAACAGGCCTGTCACCTAAGGCCTTCTGGAGTGTGGATATATTTAAAAACAGGTTAGACAGACACCTATCAGGATGGTCTAAATGGTATGTAATCCTGCCGTGAGGGCAAGGGACTGGACTCAATGACCTCTTGAGGTTCCTTCCAGTTCTAGTGTCCGATGATTCCAGGAATGGAAACAATGTCACGCCTACTTAAAATTAAAGGGAAAGTGTGAACGGATGGACCAGGCCCTGATGCCCCCTACTTGAGGCTTGTGGTCTTGTCACACTCTGCCCCAGAAAAGTCACAGACAGGTCTTCCATGCACCGGCAGGCTAGAGACTGCAGGAGGAAGCAGCCAGTCAGGGGCCAGGAAGACCCTATAAAAGGACCTGCAGTACCACAGTCAGCTCAGTGCTGCTGGAGATCCCAAGCAGAGAAGACTGATGGTGACAGGCTGCCTAAGGGAGAGGCAACACCCATAGAGAGCTCTGAATGGAAAGCTGCTGAAAGACTATGGATTATAAGCAGATTCTAGTGTACTGTGACAGAACCCTGAGGTAAGGGCGAGGACACTACAGACCCATAGGGAAGTGGCCCAGGGAATTCAAGCAGCATTAAAATGGACTTAGCAGACAGTTAGTTGCTATCTACAGGGTCCCTGGGCACAGACTTGGAGTCCAGGGTGGGACTGCCCGCCCCCTCAAGCCCTCCATTAGCACCTGGGAAGAAGTGGCGTGGATGTTGGAATCCTGAGTGGGGGTGAGGGAATTTAACTATAGAGATCCCCAGTCAAAGAACTGGAGCAGAAGGGCCTTCAGATGACCCAGATGCTGCTTCTAAGAGGAGAAGCACTGGAGGCACCACTCTCAAACAGAGTGAAACCTATAGAGAGAGAATACATAGGGGGCAGGATGGGCCCCTGGTGAACACGTACCCGGAAAGTATTTGAGTTTGATTAGCACACGACGTGTGACTCGGCCTGAGGGCTGAGTAGATGAAAAGGCTGAAAAGTAAGGTAGTGTGGGCACATACGCTTGACCAGATAAGGGGGCTTATGGAAGGTCAGTGCCACACTGTTACAGAAAGAGTTACAACAGTATTTGCAGAACCCTAAGTTAAAATGAGTGTTCTAAGGGTGCAGACAAGTGTAATCCCAAAACTTCGAAAACTTCCGAAAACCTTAAAAGACTGGATACTTAATATTCAAACGTTTGTCTGTGTGGGAATGCTAGGCAATTTCCTTACCAAAAGAAACTCTGTTGCTGCAAACTATGAAAAGATAAATTTATACAGAAAAATGATGGAGGAAAAACTCACTTAAGCTGCTAAAGGTGATCATTTTAAAAAATTACAAAATTTTTGCATGGATAACTTTGAGTCTTGTGTTAGATCTATCATAAATTTGAACCTCTCAAATCCGGCATCCTCAGGAGCTGAGGCTAGCCAAAGGTTAAACTCCTTCCGAAGGTTAAACTCCATAAAACCTCCATCATAGCTGAGGGTGTGTCTACATAAGCACGGGGCCAATAGCCATATAAAAGACTACTGAGGCCCAGCTATAGCCCCATCAACTGCGCCACTGTAGCAGACACTTCCTGCATTGGCAGAAGGAATTTTTCAGTTTACTTGGGTCTATCATAGGAGTTCAGTCAACCCAACCATAACACACAGGGCATATCATTTTTCAGTCATAAATGACTTAACTAGATTTTATCTAGTATTTGGTGTAGACCAGACTTGTATGCAGGGGAAGCAGGGATGTAAGTCTTCAGCAAACCAGCTTGCCACACACAGGCGGTCAATATTGTCTAGCGTATTACCAAAACTTCCACTGCTTACTGGGCTCTCAGAAGACATTTAGGGGTAAATTGCAGCTAAATAATAACACAGAGAACCAGGATTGGTGGCTGTAAACAAATTTTATGGGACCACAGACAACTTGGCCACACCCATAATAAGTGGTCATCCAGCTAACTAAAATCATGCCGGATTATGGATGTTGCCAGAAAAAATTTCCGGATTAGAGAGATTCAACCTGAGAAACTCTGTATTACACAAATTTTAGTACAATCTTTTTCTTTCTGAGCCTGTCCCTCAACCCCATATACTATAAAAATTCCACAGCCCACCCACACCACAATAACTTTTTCGTCTGCAAATAAAAGCTAGGGCTGGTGTTGGAGGATAGCTAGCAGGACAGTTGCCTTTTCTCAGACTTGGACTTCCAGCCTGGGTGGTGGGACTCAGGGCACTAGGATAAAGAGCCATGTTGTGGGCCTTTAGTTTTTGACTCTGGACCCCAGCAAGTCTAACACTGGACATGCTTGGTGGATCCCAGAAACCTGCTTGCAGCCCTCCAGGGCAATGCACCTCAATGTATGGCTGTTTATATTACATCAAAGTCCGTTCTAGAACTTTTAGTGCACAATGACAGAATCATCATGAAAGCTACCACACAGCAGGCTAGTGTACTGTACATTTTCACCTGGGTCATATGCCCTCTAACTCTCACTAAACACAAAGTCCTGAATGAGAAAGAAGCAGCAATGGACTCTCATCTGGTTTTAGCCCATCTAAACAATACAGCCAGAATCCCCACCTTCCCATTACTAGTCATTATTTGCTAATGTTGCCTTATTGTCTTTTTCTAATTAAGAAAATACATAATTACCTTTAGGCCTGTAGTGACCCTTAGAAACAGAATTATTTTTCCAATAATCTTTCTAGAAATTATTTTGGTTTTGCTATCCTGTTAGTTGTTCACTAAAAACAATAAGGAATTGAGAAAATATGTTGTCTTTTATCAATATATTTAGTTTCTTTCATGCATTGATTAGTTTGTTACATGGAAAGCTGCCCAGAAGACTTAGGCCACACCTACACCTATAAGTTAGTACACATTACTAAAACACTCAGAGTCATGACGAATTTATACCCTGAGCACTCTAGCTATTGCCAAACAGCTGATACGGATGTGGCTAATGGTATATCTATGCCTACTGGGGCCGTCGACATGCTACAATCCATCATCCAAAGATCAGTTTTGCCACATGTGAAGATGCTGCAAAATTGATCTCTCTGGGCTCAGCTGTCAACCCTGGTACTTCACACTGCCACATAGAGTAAGGGACATCAGAGTAAGCCCACTGAGACTCAGTCTACACCAGGAAAGAAAGTCAATCCTGACACTTCAATTCTACCTACATAAATGGTGTGGCTAGAATTGCATCTCTGGGATCAGCTTTGATCCCTTGTGTAGACCTGGCCAAAGTTGGTTGGTCACAGCTAGGGAAGGAAAGGGTTTTGGTTTTTTTTCCTTCCCAGTCTGGGAGATGATTATTTACAAAGCAGGGGAAAAAATAATTCTTTTGTTACCATAGAAAGCATTTACACTATAGTGCCCATAGAGCAGGCATGGCCTTAATATTTGTAATACTACTGCAGAACTGCAGAGAAACTTTCTTCTTCCATTGCAAAGGTTATTGATAGGTATAAGATTTAGAACCAAATGCACCTTATTCCATTATTTACACCAATGCAAAATGATTCAAATGTGGCTGTGAAATGCTAACATTCTAATTTGGTAGCATTTTACACTCACTTCACACTGTTAATATATGTAAAGTAATAGGATGTTTACACAAGGTACAGAGAAAAGGCCCATAAGGTCCTTGCAGTACTTCATCAGCTCTCTTTTGAGGGGGAGAGAAAGGATGGAGCAGTACTATGTGTTACTAGTAACATTCAAAACTGCTAAAAATCACAAGATTTTTAAAAATATTTGACAATTTTTGCAGTCTATTGATTTTAGGAATTTAACATTTCTTTGTCAGTGAAATAAGATGGATCAGTTTCACTTTCAGAGTCTCCAGTGCCTTACTGTTAAGGCTGAACTTCTTGTGCCAAAGGGGAATGCTTAAAATTTGAAAAGGAAATAAATCTTGTTCTCATGCAAATATTCCTTTTAAAAATTCATAAAACCACTCATAGTCCTAGTAGATTTTTTGCTCAATCACTTACCACGCCTTTTTTTTTTAATTCTGCAATACCTTCAAAAAAAGATAAATCTAAAAGTCTTCTCAAACAAAATCCTCTCCAGTCAAATGGGAGCTTGTTGTTTATCATGAATGCAAAACAGAATCAGGTCTTTTGTAATCTTACATGTACTGCTACCTCCCCTGAGAATTCTAACTACAGTTTCTTTGAAATTTGAGACTTTGGTCTCCACCCACAAACACTTAAGGACAGGGTCATTTAACTTTAGTCAGCTGGCTTCAATGTGATTACTCACATCATAAATGATGAGCATGTGCATAAGTGTTTAAATGAATAGGCCTTATATATCTGAAAATTTAAATTTTTTTAAAATTATTTATTACCCCCCTTTTTTTTTTTGGTTAGGCCATTATCACGCTGCCACTTAGTGACTCTCTAAGATGCTAGATACCTCCTGCAAAGTGCAATGTGTGCTGAACCCTGGCTACAGAGAGCTTCTCAAACTGCAGCACTTAGACTCAACAGTGCAATATATAATTGCAAATGAAACTCTTACTGATCATCATGTTCACAGTGCTTGAGCCTTCAAACTCACAAAATTTTCTCCCAGTCAATGGGCTCGGTCAAAAATCTGTGCAGGATCATCAGGGTACAGACCAGGGTCAGATTAAAGCATAAGCAACTTCTGGAGTCACATGATGAAATAGAAATCTTAACTTTAATTTAAAAAAATGCTTTTATCTCCTTTCGTAAGTCTGCAGATAGCCTGAAAACACAGCTGAAAAAAATGTGCACTTTACCATTCACTTCAACTGAGTCCTGCCGTACACAACCTATTTGGTAATGGTAAAGGCTGTATCATTTCTTTTAAAGGTCCGAAATACTAAGGAAGTTCTTCAGCTGTTTGATGTAGCAGCTGCTGTAGTTTTAAAAGCATTTTGCTTCCTGTATTTTATTTTATTTGTTTACTATCAATTTTTTTGGGGTAGAGGAGAAGGGGAAGATAGAAGGTCAAGGGATGAGAGAAGCAATGGATACAAAACCAGAACAAAGATAATAAAACATGGGGTATATAAATAGTATATTCTCATTTAGCACGACTTATGTTTAACCTACATACTTGATGGACACATACTGGCAATGATACAAGCAGAAAGAAATCTTACGTTATTTCAGTTTTCTAAAACTTAACTCATACTTTTTAAAAGTAGACTCAAAATACTTTCATCTCTCCAGATTATTTTTTTATTCTTTGTATTTGCTGTTGGATTATGTGGCATTTTGACATTTTTAGTCATGCACAGCATAATGCAGGACTGGATGGAAGCAACAAGACAGGAAAGATGACACATGTACCAACTTGTGTGCAGAACAGTGGGCTGACATACAGGTGGACAAGGGAAAATACCTCTGGTGAGAGGTATGTCTCTTTCACATGTGTACAAACAGGCCCCACTGTACTTTTTGCCTCACTTTAAAATGTGGTGGCTTATATGAAAAACACCATAATAAACAAATTACGACAGCATTTATGCCTATAAGATGGATCCATTACGCAAGTGCCAGAAATTCCCTCCTCCTCCTCCAAAGCTAGGACAAAGAGGCAGGAGACCTCTTCCAGCACTTCCCCTGCTACTTATTGTGTGTGCATGTGGAGGAGCCACAGGGCAGACAGTTATACAGGTTATTCAAACCCACTTGTCTCACCAGACCAATCAATTTAAATATCCCCACCCCAGAGCAATAAATCATTCAACTTACCTATTTATGGTCTTCTCAAGGCCATGTCACACCAAACTTCCTGGTTTTCAGCTCTTCATATCTTTCTGAGGGCTTGGCCTCTATCCATTTCCTCCCTAGACAACAGTGGAGGTACCACAGGGAACATTTTAACCTCACTCTTCACACCGTGGGAACTCAAGGTTTTAACCAACTACCTCCCCCAATATCTTGAGCACTAGGAGGGATGGTGGCAGATGCAACTGATGCCTTTGGGAGTGGGGTTACAGGGAGGGCCATACAGAGGGGAGGCATGTCAGGTGCTCCATTTAGCAACTACAGTTTTGGCAGAGGCACAGGGGCAGTGCACCTCCCCTCTCCTTGCAGAGCTGGTGAAACTGAGCAGAGCAGCAGGTGCAACTATAATAATCATAATGTGGGCCAGTGCAACCTGGCATAATGTGTATTGTTTCCACCAGTAGTCAAAACAAATGTTACTGTAACTCCCAAAATATGAGGAAGATGTTTCTGAAGCAGTCCGCACAATGCTAGAGCTCCCCACCCCCGCAAAACAAATCCACGGGACCAAATAATAATCTATTATAATCATCTATATAACATGTTTGCAGTGATGTATATGAACCACTTGTATTTTGAAAAATACTAAATCATAGCTAGACCCAGTTTTTGCAGCACAGACTAACCTATCTTCATAAAATGCACATGTATCAACATCCTATCCAAACCCTCTTTATGCCAGAAAAGCTTAGATATGGTTTCAAATATCCTGGTTAAACTCCTTTCTAAATTGTTCCTCATGTGCCACAATAAGCTACCTAACTCAGAAAAACTCCCTTAGAATAGCAGGCATTGTTTAGCACTTATTCACACATAACACAGGAACTATAGCTTTCAATTCATTAAAACCCTAACACATGACCCCTTCCATTAAAATGCAACCACAAGACACAAAAGAAGGGAATACAACCTAAATACTGAAGATTTTAAAAAAATGCATTAGTGATACTGGTTTCATTTTTAAGTACCACAGAGATGTTCCTAGAGTCTCTGTTCCGTGACTCAGCATTTTTCAGGTTGGTTCTTCCCTGTAATTGAACAACCAGCCTATGTGGGGAAGAGGTAAAGCTAAACACATCTCTGGGGAAATGCAAAGGTCCTGAAACTGTGGACGGAAGCAAACAAGGCTGGTCAGATGTGGAAAATTTTCCCGTGATGGTAAAATCTTAAAAAATGCATTTAGAACTCAACCAGCCCCTTTGCAATAGAAAGGTATAACTCCAGGTGTAAGTTCTGTTTTTTATTCTCACGAAGTGATTTGTAATGCCAGGTCCAAATTAGACCTGAAAGTTGATCACAGATACACAATTGCAGCTACAATTGTGCGGGTGGACTAGACCTACCTAAGAGCTACTAATCAGATCATCCTCACAGAGGCTGCATCTACACTTACCTGGAAGGTCAACAACTGCTACACAATTTTCGGTATGCCAATTGCGAACCAAAAATCGACTTTGCAGCCGTCAGCTTCCTTGCCTGTCATCATGGCAGAAGGTCGATGGGACCACTCCTCCAGTCAACCTTCCTTAATACCATGCTGCTCAAAAGACGTTCTGGGGTCCACATTCACCCTGGAACATTTGATCTTCCGCAACGAGTGTAGACCCAGCCCGAGGATAGCCCACAGGAGAAACTCTCCCATTGACCTCCCTTACTCCTTGCAATAATGAAGAGTACCAGGGTCAACCAGCAGGCCTTAATAGTTCGATTTCGTGCATCCCCACAAGGCACACAAAATCGAACCCCAGAAGAAGGACCCTGAGGTGGGGCCCTACCCTTGAGGTACCTTCACCCAGAGAAGCTCACTCCATAACAAAATGGTTAGTCGTTGAGGGTGTAGAGTAACAGTCCGCCCCTGGCCCTGCTGAAGGAGCCCCACCCTCCCCAGGCTTTGCTACATGCCTTCCAGGTGCCTGTCCGTCTAGGAAGGGTCGTCGACGATGCATCCTCCCCCCTCCACACACTCTCTGTCTCCTCCCATAGCGCCCGCGGTCGGACACTCGCAGGACCAGCGCCCGCCTCGCTCTGGCGCCCAGCCCTGCAGCTGGGGAGGAGGCGTGGCCTGGAAGTGCACGTGCGGCCCACCGCTAGGGGGCGTGCGCTCGAGAGAGGTGCAGAGGCGGGGCTCTGCCGCGGGCAGGTGATTGGCGACGTCGCGTGGCGTGGTGACGTTGTGCGTGCGTGGGTGACGTGCTAGCGGCCTCTCTCATTCTGCTCCCGGTCTCGTCCTCGGTGCCGGCCCTGGTGCTCCGCGGCCTGTTCTGTCTGCGTCTCTCGACCCGTTGCGTCCCTCCGCCATGGCTAACGTGGCCGACACGAAGCTCTACGACATCCTGGGCGTGCCGCCCGGGGCCACCGACAACGAGCTGAAGAAGGTACCGGGCCGGGCAGGCCAGAGAGGGGCAACCGGCAGGTCACGAGGAGGCCGGGAGGGCCTGGGCTTGGGCAGCTGCAGGTTTGGGTCGGGTTCAGACCGAGGGGACGGTGTGGTAGCGTCCGGGCCTCCGGCCTAGGCCGCGCCGTGAAGCTGGTCGGGGCCTGGCCGCCCGGCCGGCCAGTGCTGAGGGAGGCGACTAGGCCGCAGGGAGGCTAGGGAAGAATCTTGCTGGACAGAGCCGGGGCACAGGCGGTGTGTGGCAGGAGGGGACCATGGCCAGGCGTTCAGTGGGCCCCGTTGTACGGGAGGGGGCGCCAGGGTTTCCCACCCAAGAGTCGCTTGTTCGTCGTCTTGCTTGGTGCCCAGGATGGTGCGTGAGCCTTATCTCTGTGCCCGGTCCGGCGGGCTCTCCGGGGTGCTTTGTTGGCCAGCCCTATAGTGAGTAAAGGGGTTTAGCTGTGAAACCTGCTGCTGCTGAAATGGCGTTTTAGCTAGTACCACTCTCTGATGTGACCTACTTCAGCAGCAGCATAGGCTCCCTTGGGGTCGTCTTCTCCCATTCCTGTGTAAACCGATCTTTCCCAGCCTAAAAGCATGTAAGGAAAATAAGTTGAAGAAAAGAGCCTAAAGTATGGGGAGCTCCATTATGCTGTATTCAGCATGGACATCTAAACATGCATTGGTTTTATTTAATGTTGTCATACAACTTGCTTCCCTCTGAACTGCACCACTTAGCACTTAAAAAGTACATCATAGTGTTGCTTCTGTATTTACTATTCACTGCTTGTGATCATCTGGAATGATGGGTAGTGGTGCTCTTCTAAACAATGCATCTGTAAGTGAGAGCCAAGTTTATATGGTGTGCGCATTGATCCTTATGAAATCATATGTCAAAGATGTCTTGAAAAAAGGAAGCTTTGAAATAATGACAGCCAAATATGATGGTAATTTGCACTAAGTACGATATTGTACCTTCTAGGGCTGCAGTAGAACAACCCTATAGGCTCTTATCCTGAAATTAGTTATGAGTATCTGTGCACTTGACAAATTCCATTCAGCAAAATATGGACTGTTGAGGTGCATGTTTACTTGCAGGATTTGGGCCCTAGTGTATGTCTGCAGTGCAGCTGGTGGCTGGGTAGCAAGTCTCATGATGGTGAGGCTCAAATTGACATGCTAAAATAGCACTCTGGTGGTTGTGGCTCCAGCAGAAACTCAGGCTAGCCACCTGAGCTCAGCCCCAGGAAACTGGGTGGGTTCAAGTGTCCAGTAGCTATGTCCACACTGCTGTCTTTAGCATGCTACTTTGAGTTATCTCCCCAGACTGGGAGGCATGCTCCTGGCTCCTGCATAGACAAGTCCATAATGATCTGCTAAAGGTCTGTGAGAACAAGAATGTTAAAGCTAAAGTACAATTTAAAAAAAAAAAAACAGAAAACTGATAACTACTAGCATAACCCTTTACATCGACATCCTTATAGTCTCAAAGGGGTAACCATGTTGGTGCTTTTCTGAAGCTACAGACTTAACATACCTATTTTTTGGTAATGAGCTTTTGTGGGTAAGACCCACTTTGTCAGTTTTTATGACATCTGATGAAATGGGTTTTAACCTCATGGAAGATAATAAAATTGTTAGTCTTTGAGATGCTACAGGACAGCTTTTTTTATAGGGTATTATAAAAGTGCTTTTCTGATTCTGCTTAATCACATATGCCAGAGTAAGTGTCCACACAATGAGTTATACCGGAATACTCAATGTTGACAAGGTCTGGGGACTTTGCAGTTGACTCTTTCAGTGCATTCTAGAATACACTGGGTTGTAATCAAGGTTCCATTTGTTAACTCTGGCTAAGTTTTACAATAATTCATGCCCCTTGTTTACATGCATGAATGCAGATATCATAATTATGCAATGAAAGGGGGTTTATACTTATAAAGCAGTATCATTCCAGTCATCCCTGCACAAAAGAGGGAGCTACATTCTCTAGAGAGAACTTTTAGTTTCAATGAAAATAACACAAATATAATTCAAATGCAACATTCTAGGTAAATAGGTCAGTTGAAAATGATGTGGAGAGTTTATGTAAAACCATACTGCAGAAAGGAAAAAACACATGTAAACCCTTCTCAGTACTCTGCTTTTTCTTGATCTTGAGAAGTTTAGGTCTCTACTCTCTGAGCAGTTAACTTTTTTTTCAAAATTTCTATATTAGTAGAGTTTTGGCTCTTCATAACAAGTAACAGATGAAGCTGATTTTGAGACATCCTAGTAAAAAGTTCCCAAATTAAATAGTGGTAGCAGGAAAGTAGGTTATTCTAACTTGTATGCTAAATATGGTTGCTTAGGTACAGCGAGAAATGTTCTAAAGGAAAGTAGCCATTTGAAAACCATTTCGTACAGATTCTGCTTTACTTCCTTGTGCTACTATTCCAAAACATTTGAGTTAAAATATTAGTCCTCATAATTTTGTCCATGTACTTTATTCAGAGTGGGGCTAAATCTTCCTTGAAGTGAGTAGGGAAGAGCATGAATAAACTGTCAATGTGAATGGATTGATTGGGTTGGGTAAGAACCTGAGGCAGCCATTTTGTTGTGAATATATTGATGGACTCCTGAGGGACATGACAAATCAGGAATTTAATCATGGTTTAGTTACTATGGTATTTAAATTCATACTCTCTAGCTAATGATAATCCTCAGCCTTTGTTCACATTTGGAAATTAGTTTTATAATAGTAATGAATTCTGTACAAACAGTTGGTTGAGCTCATTTTCAGTGTAATACAGAAAATCAGCAGGTAAATGGCTAGTTTTTGTAATACCTGAATTACCCTATGCACTGTGTAGATCTGTCAAATCCATAAATGGGTAGTTAATGTGAGTCAGTAAAACAAAATATCAGGTACTTTTTTTGAGGTGTAAATGGACCAAACTAATTTATTTGGTTTTTGTTCTAATGGACTTTTTTGCTTTATAGCCAAATTCTGACTGAGTATTGTTTACTTGATTATTGACTTAAGTAGGTGGTTGCACACTTAAGGGAGACATTTGTATCTTTCCCTAACAAGTACAGGGTCAGTTAATCAATTTGATGTATTTTGATACCTGGAATCCATCATAGACTTAACAACTCCTTTTTTTTGGTCCTTTAGGCATACAGAAAACTGGCCAAGGAATACCACCCTGATAAAAATCCAAATGCAGGAGACAAAGTAAGATATTTTTCTCCCTTTCTGAAACATGTATTTGCATTGCCATTGTATTGAGGGGCACAATACAGAAGACTTGGGGAAGGTGGGCCGGAAGGGAGATCCTGGGTTGCTCTTACATTCAAAAAGTCTTTGAAGTAGGTGGGACAAATGGTACCAAGAGCTTAGTCCATCAAAATGAGTTACTGTATAGTTAGCAAAAGCCTCCAATCACCACCTGCCTTGCTGGGGTTAGCTAGCTGTCCTTTGACGCAGTGTGGAAGAGGTGAGTGTTTGGGATGTTTGTGAAGATGGAGGAAGCAGTTCTGCAGATCTTTCCTGGAAGTGTTTTCCACTCACAAGAGATGCAAGTGTTTGAAAGAGGTGCAAACAATGAATTCAGGGGGTCACCTTCAAGGTCAAATAGATTAAAGCAGGGCCCAGTTAAGTGACATGTCTTGAGTGAAAAAATATTTAAATGAGGGTTAATGTGCTAGAAAAGCCCTCTAACACTTAGGAAAATTAACACTTCTGAAGCCGGGTTAGTTGGCTTTGTGGACTACAGTAGGTGAGTGTTGCTTGAACCACTGTGGAGGGCTCTCATGTTGTTCAGCTAACGTGATGAAAACGTCCTTTTGGACTACTGAGATAGAACCTTAGACGTCATCTAGATTACAGCTTTAAGAATGTTAATACTTAGCTAATGTTCATGTAGTAACAACATGCTTAAATCCCAGTCCTGACAAGGCCTTGGAGGTAAAAATAAGAAGCCTGTGCTAGGGTAATGAAGGGGAAACCAATAGATATGTAAAGATGATATGAATCTTTCATGATAAAACAACGAAAAAACAGGGATGCATAAAAACACAGGTAAGTCTGCCTGTTCTAAAGGTCAAAATATAGACTGCATTGGAATGTGGAAGAGTATTTCGGATGGTGCACTTCCTCATGCATAAAAGGGTGAAGTGGAGCTATAAATTAGATGCTAGCACTTCCTTTGTGAATACCTTCCAAGTAAATTTGTTTCTGTTTATGTAAAAGTAACTGATGGACTTTTCCCTCACTGCTTTTTCAGTTCAAAGAAATAAGCTTTGCCTATGAAGTTCTGTCAAATCCCGAGAAACGTGAGTTATATGATCGGTATGGTGAACAGGGCCTTCGAGAAGGCAGCAGTGGAAGTAGTGGAATGGACGATATTTTCTCCCATATTTTTGGTGGTGGATTGTTCAGTTTCATGGGTAGTCAGAATAGAAGTCGCAATGGTAGAAGAAGAGGAGAAGATATGATGCATCCACTTAAGTAAGTGTCTTGATACTGTATAAGGTGAACTTGGTCTGATAATTTATTGATGGAGGGGGATAGGGAACCTGCAGTTCATGATGCATTTAACCCACAGGCTCTGCTTGATGAGGTAGGAAGCGGTTCTTTGTGTTGCTCTTCTCCCTCCCCATGGCTGGGGCAATGGCAACTCAGGGAAACTTTTTCCCTGTGCTTGTTTGTAGGCTCCATCCGTATAATTCCCCCAGACAGTGGGGGACAGTGGCACCGTATGTGCCTGCCCTGAGAGCTGTTCCAAATAGGTCTTCCCCGTCCTAGCCTCTTGCTGCACTCAACTTCTGCCCAGACCCTACTCCCAGCCACTCCTGCACCCAGCTTCCCACTCAGACCCCTTTCCCACTGCCACCCCAACCTGCACTCTACCTCCTACACAGACCTAGCTCCCCACCACCCCCATTACACAAAATGGCCTCCTTATTTGTGGCCCTAGCCTAGAGCCTAACCCACAGAAGCTACTAGCCATGGTCCCCCAGAAGAATTACTCTGGCCTTGGGGTTAAGCCCTAAGTCTCAGCATTCCAACCTTCTGCTAGGGCAGGAACATGAGTAGGAGTGAGAGGAGTCTTGTTTTGATGGGGGTGGGGGGAGTGTTTTTCCCTGCCCCGCTTCACAGCGGGGGACTACATCTGTGAGGGTGTTTTTTCTTTCTCACTTGGAGGCCAGGTCAGCAAGCAGTGTGCCTCCACTGACCCACAGAAAAAAAAAATCAGTTGGCTCCTGACCCAGAAAAGGTTCATAACACCTGTGTTAGCAAGCGGTCTTGGGGAGGTAGCTGTGTTAGTGTGTATGTTCATCCATTGCCAGTTCATTCAGAAGGTCTCTATTGTTCCTGTGTATGTCCACAACAAACAAGCATACTCAAATTAATTGAAAATATAACTTCTACATTTCCATACTTTCTGCACTGAAAGTTTGCCTTGGGTAATAAAGTTTTAAAAGAATAATATACATGGTTGTAATTTCAAGTCAGAGGGTCTATATTTTATTAGTGTGTAAACACTGCTTATTTTTATAAACATTTAAATCTTGTCTATTCTTGAGTGATTTACCCATATAACTGTCTAAATTGTTTGATCATAAATGGCCAAAAGTTGTTCAATGAGAGACACTAGCCTTCCAACCTACAGGTAGTTTGGTGCTATGTGAGATCAGTACCTAACCTGAATATTTTATTTGAACCTAGAAATTTGGTCCTTGGAAAATTAATTCCCTTAGATTTGAAAATGACTGTTCTTCATTTCACTGGGTGCCTACAGGCATGTTGTTTTGCTGGGATATTCTGATAGGAAATTTTGAAGCTCTATTCATTACCATCGGAAAATAATTGTAACCTCTTATTAACAAGTTGTATCCTTAACATAAATAGTCAAGTGTTCTGACCTTCAGAATAAATAGAGCTACTTAATAGTCACTAGCTGAATCGTTCTGGGAGATAGAGCTCATAGTGCATTTTTGGGTTACCATTTTATACTTTTATCCTGGGACCAGTGTGAAAACAAATACAGATTTCTGATTTCTCTATTAATGCAAAGCAGAAATTGCTTTTGGCAAATGAGTTGCAGATACTGATCTTTGGGTATCCTAGTTGTCCATGTTTAAAAAAATAAATAAAACCCTATATTTTTCTGTGATCAAAATGCAATGCTGAACTTTAGTTTTGTTACCCACAAATATATATGCCCACATGCCTGTGTGTATTTTTTATATGTGTATATATGAAATATTGTGTGTGTGTTTAAAAAAAAGCTCAACACACAGTTTTTAAAGAAGTTCAAAGTCAGGTAGTGCCATCAATCACAGCAATACAACTTACAGAATTACAATATGCGTTTCTTACATATACGGACAGAGGTATTTGGTAGTATATATTTTCAAAACACTTTAAATACCCAAAAAGGTTTCTGTCAGCTGAAATGTTATAATATGTAGAATCAGTTTGGTGCACGTAAGATTGTTGTTAGATTTATGTGGATCTCCTAGGTAATAAGTTTGGGCAGCAATGGAATAAGTGACACTGATATTTCAGTGTAATTTAGTTAATGTTTTTATTTCTCACAAAATATAAAAATAAAAATTCCCTTTTAAAAATATGCAATTCGTGCCATTTTCCAAAGTTAATGGATTTTCAGGGATCCCTGTTCATTTTCATAAGCCTGCAACTTACTTTTGCTGCTGTTCTTCTGCAAGCTAAGCAGCTTCTTTGACTTCTTGCACTGTAGCCTTGGCCACTCCTCAAATTAAGTGCTTGGTAATACCTGGTTTTGCATGCCAGCTCTTTGTCTAGTAACTAGTATGGTACAAGCATACTATACATTAACCCTTTGTAGTCTCATGACCAATGTTCCCTCTAATTTTTTTTCCATTCATGAGCAGAATAAATTTTGCAATAAGGAAAGTGCAAATGTGCATTACCCCTAGAAACACACATGCTGCCAGCTGTGAGCACTCCGCTAGTACTGATAAAACTACTATGTATATATCAACTTTATAACTGTACTGATAAAAACAAAATAGTTAGCAAATCTGACTGCTGAAGTGGTCGTGGAAATATACCACACTATATCAACACAACACTTTTCCAATGGAAAAAAGGTAAAATTCAACTCCTAGTATGAATTCTTATGGTAAATAGTAAATGATAACTATTAGTCAAAACTGTTGGGAATTGTCTTGCTCCCATCTGAGACCTGTTTTAGATCCCTTGTAAACTCTTCTTAATTCTTCAGAAGACTAGACTAAATGTACATTTGTGGTTGAGCTCTACCTTAGCCCTGGCTTCTGACTAATGTAGAGCTTTTCCCTGAGGTATGTGCATTTTCAGTTGCATAGTTCTTAATGGGAATACACCAAATCTGCAACTGTTCTGCGAAGTCTGACTTAAAATCCTAAAAAAAAAGGGCCCTTTGTTTTTAATAACTGCTTATTTTAATGTAGCCTTTGTTACATTGTTAGTATATAGAATTTTACTTGCACAAAACTTCCTATTTTAATATCTCTTCTGCCTATGGCTAGGTTTTTTTTAAAGAAGTATTTGTAGAGAAGAGTGAAGTTTGCTGCAATCTTAATTTTTGTTGAGAACTGTCTAGAAAGTAGCTTGGACCTGAGCTAGACTATTAAAATGAATTTTTCCCAATATGATTATTGGAATACTAATACTGAAGAACTTTATTTTCTAGAGTGTCTTTAGAAGATCTGTATAATGGAAAGACAACTAAACTACAGCTTAGCAAGAATGTCCTTTGTAGTTCATGTAATGGGTAAGTTTATATTTTTCATTTACATTGGTGAAACTTGTTGGCTGCTTTCTTATTCTTAAATGTTACACTGTCATTTAAATTGGTATCTAGCAGGATGTGTAATACTTCTTCACATGTCAGGTAAGAACATGTTGAAGCATGGAAGTTAACACCAAAATTAAAAAGGAAACTACCAAAATCTAACCTCTAATGCAGTTTGTCTCTCTGTGAAACCTTGAAAAGACATCCTCTTTATCTTAGTGATTAGCCTAATTGCAACTGACAATGTGTCAGTGTCATTGGAGGTGTAAAAACAACTTGGGTATTTTTCATGTAATTCTCAAAATAATTCTAATTGTAATCTAACTGGCAACTTTTCCAATTTAGTCAGGGTGGGAAGTCCGGAGCTGTTCAGAAGTGTAGTGCTTGCCGAGGTAGAGGTGTGCGTATCATGATCAGACAGCTGGCTCCTGGAATGGTGCAGCAGATGCAGTCTGTATGCTCTGATTGCAATGGAGAAGGTAGGCCAGCTCTTTCCTATGTTTTTGAAAATGTTGGAAGTGGTTAGATATCTAGTGTTCAATAGTAAATTGTCACATCTCATCTGGAGAATGAGGTTTTTTTTTTTGTAATTTAGTGAAATTTGATCCTAAGCTGTAAAGGGTACTTATTCATGTATCAGAACAGGAACACAATTTTGCAGTTTGCAGTCTGCTTAAGGGAGGATTGGAACCTGAACAGCAAGTACTAGTGCTTGGAAACGTTTAGATACGCTTGCTTCAGTCTCTTGGTATGTGGTGCTAGCACTATAAAATGCATTTATTCTGATGGGATAAATTAAGTAATCAGCATATCCCCATTTTAAATCAAAGCATTTCAGAGCACTGACTTCAATCAGTATTTGTTCTTTTGAGTCATTTTTTTCCTGAAGAGAGGGTGATTGTCCTTTTATTTGTAACCAATGAAATATGTTGATATGGCAACTGTGTATAGGCTTTACATTAAATTGGGTGTTGATTCTTGTTAGCTGTGATGCACTGTATCTATACACTGAAGCAATTAGGAAGTTAAACTGACATTTAAATGTGTAAGTTTTATGATAGAAAATGGTGAATGATCCATTTATTTACGATTTTTACTTGTATTTTTGTTAATCTTTGGATGAATGTTTGAATTTAAATGGCTTTCTTAAATGAAATTACATTCGTGTCCTGGAAATATAACGCACAATTTATGGAAGCAGTTTTCCATTTAAAATTATTTATTTATTAAACAAAGGAAATGTGTGCACTTAATTGATTATTTCTGGAGTCATGTCCTTCAGAATTTTTGAACTAGTAGATCTCATCCTTTCACTCACTTTTCTTCATCGTTTGGAAGAGAGACACTTTCCAAGAGGAAGCTTTCCTTCAAACTAGGCATCAAATATGCATTCTTTAATTTATTTGAAATGATCATAGTAAATTTATGTCATCTCAAATTTAATCAGTCTTCTTGGATTTCCTAAATATTATCAGTTTCTCTTTCAGAAAAACATGTTAAAATCCATATGCATCTTAAACAGTTTTTCATGTTCTGAAAGATGGCAATAATAGTGTTACAGCCTACAGTAGTTTTGTTGATTTGGGTACATCTGTGATAGTGAATTAAACATCCTCTGTCTTAAATATATTTCCTGGATCTTTCTTAATTTATGCAGCACGAATTTTTTTTTTTTTTGAGATCTTGTGCTTGTGCGTGATACAATTAGCTGAAAATTCTGAATGTTGAGCTTTTAATAGTCGTGGCTTTTGGCAATATGATTTTATCCTATAACCAGTCAAACTTTTTACCTAATAACTGAAAAATTTTGTGGCTTCCTGTTTTGAGCTAGTTAACTTTGCCTGATTTAATGTATATGCATAGTTCCAGTAGGACTGGACACATCTGCTGCATTCTAGTGTTCTGTACGCTTGTTTTTCATCAGAGTATGGCTTCAGTTTCAGAGTAACTGAATACCTGTCCAGAACAATTGCTTCTGTTTGCAATACTTAAATAAAAGATGTGATATACGCTGTACTAACAACTGAAGTAATGAGATTGTGCAGGATAGTTACCTTGTACTTTCTGGTTATTCTGATCTAGTATAATCGAAGCAAACCCTTATTAAATACCTGTCTTCTAAGAATATACCCAAATGCACTAGGAAAGTCTCTTAAAGTATTGGATATTTTTAGATAACCACCCTGCAGTCTTCTAGAAAGCAATTATACTGTTAAAGGTGAAAGGCAAAGCACAAATGTTTGCTCTTTACTAATTGTCGAAGTGTAAAAATGCTTTAAAAGTGAACATACATGCTAAGAATGTTGGGGCGTCCTTGCAGGAGAATTTGAATGGTGATGGTCATGCTAAGCTTTAACTTGATCTACTGCTTTACATGTTTCCTCTCCCTTGTTTACTGTATCTGCTCCATGATTACATCCACACTTAGAGTGATCTTGCTCACCATCTAAACCAATGTTAATAGCAGTGTAAATGGGTCAGATGGCTCAGGTGAGTAAAGAGCCCTACATACCTGAACTGCTACAGATGAACATCCTATGCGGTTCTCTACACATCCAAGCTGTGCCTCCCACACTTACGCTGCTATTTTGAGCAGTGTAATTTCCTCCTGGTAGAGCCTTATCCCTAAAGTATGAAATTGGGCCTCCCCATCTCTGAAAAGAACTGCTCCTTGGTTTTAGTTATGTCCCATTACCATTCAGGTTTCTCAAATTTTTCATGATTTCCCCTAGCAAAATGAGGAAAAGAAGAACCGGACTGCTTGTAACTTGCTGGGTTTTTTTTTTAAGTATGGAGGGGGGCCTTTTTTATACATGAAAGAGCACTAAAAGCCACAGACAAAGCCTGCTTTGCTTTGCAGGGCTTTTTTAAGTGCTCATGTTGCTTGGAATTGCACTGGAAGTAATGGTTCTTGTTCCATTGGGTTTACAATCTGAATTCTAACTTCAAGATCGTTTTGTGGGATTTCAGAGAATCTCATGTCTCAATGCCTTTTTGATGGTACTTCTCTTCAGGCTAGTACTAGATTGGCTTCCCCTTTGTGGGAGGACACAACACTTCATGCAGCTTTTTTCCCCAAAATGACCTGAGGTTGGTTCTCTTGCACACATGCCACAATGTAAGGTAAAATAAGGAAGAAAAGCATTGAAAAACTAAAACTCGTTCTTTCTCTAGGTGAAGTTATTAATGAAAAAGACCGCTGTAAAAAATGTGAGGGGAAGAAGGTGATCAAAGAAGTAAAGATTCTTGAAGTCCATGTAGATAAAGGCATGAAACACGGGCAGAGGATTACATTTACTGGAGAAGCGGATCAGGCCCCAGGAGTGGAACCAGGAGACATTGTGCTCCTGCTCCAAGAAAAGGAGAATGAGGTAACTTGTGACTTCATAGGTGAAGTAAAGTTGGTGGGTTTTTTGTATTCATATTTCTGATTGGAGGATAGTGTACAGACAGTTACCTAGATTATTTTCAATAAACAACTAAGAGAAATTTAAGCATGCACGGCTTGCTCCTAGGCTCTGGGGTGGAGTTGAGGGTGAGGGGCTTGGAGTGTGGGAGGGGACTCTGGAGTGGGTGCTCTGGCTGGAGGATGGAGTCAGGGATGTGGAGTGCAGAAGGTGCTCCGGGCTGAGGCAAGGATTGAGGTATGGGGGGAATGCATGGCTCTGACAATTAGGGTGGGAGGAACTTTGGGGGTTGGAGTTTGCTGGGGGAATGAGGGCTTTGCCAATTGAGGAATACCCTTTATGGGAGAGCTAGGGATGAGATATATGGGATGCAGTAGGAGATTCCAAGCAGGAGTAGGGATTTGGGGTGCAGGAAGGGGTTGGAATACAGGATCCTGAGGGCACTTATTGCAGGTCCCAGTAAGCAGCTGCTAGGTCCCTCCAACCCTTAAGAGCTGGGCAGCCAGGGAGGCTTTGCATGCTGCCTTGTGCTTTCAGGCACAGCTCCTGGCCAGTGGAAGCTGCAAAGTTGGCACACAGGCTGGGGCAGCACATGGAGCTCCCCTGGCAACCTGTGGAGCTAGTGGCTTCAGGGACCTTGTGGATGCTTCCAGGAACTGAACGGGGCAGGTAGGACACCTACCTTAGCCCAAGGATGGCTAGGACTTAGTGGGGAGGGAGATGAGTGCATAAGTGGGGCCCACAGACCCCTGGACTCTAGTTTAAGAAATGATGGGTTTGAAGAGTTTCTTTCAACATGGAGAGGAGCATACCACAAATCCCACTTTTGTCAATGTGGTCATAAAAAGTTATTCTAACTGAAGCAGGTTGACCCTTTGGAGACTGACTGCTATGAATAGCCATTCCTGTTGTGTCCCTCCAACCCTGGCATGCAATAAGTAAAGCTGAGCATAAACCTACCTGAATTTTTCAGTGGCTTGCAGATGAAAAAGGGGAAACTGTGCTATCCGCTTCTGTTTGACCTAGAAGGGTGACACGTGGGTTTGGATATATTAACCCAGATAAGTAGCATGGACGTGTTGATGGTGCAGTAATACTAGAACTGCTCCTCTTTTTCTACCCAAGCTGTAAACCTTTGCATTTGGCTATCTGCATTTTTATTCTGTCTTGGCACACTGCTGTTTCTACATAATAAGTACCTTGGAGAGTATTGGGTTTTTATTTATTTGAACAAGTACATATTTCAGTAGTTAAGCAGAGTGTACTGTATCAGAAACTTATTCTGAGGCTACACTCTGCTAAACTACTGGAGCATATGCATTAAGCTGCAGTATGCAGCAAAATCCACAGGAATGTGTCTATGCTTTAACATGGTAATTACTCTTGGCAAAGTTCAGAGCATTAGGTGAAAAGTGATACAGGTGATGGTTGAGTATTATGAAAACATCATGTGAAACTCTAGCATGTAAACTGTTTCTTTACTGGTGTTCCAGACACACATTGCAGCGTTGTGAATTTAGAATTTCAGGCTTGTACAAAGGGGCGGAAGGGATGCTAATGTACCGCCCCTCCCCAACTAGCTTGGCCAGGGATTACCAGGGCAGGTAGATGGCAGCAACAACTGCCACAGGGGATTGCCTGCTTCCTTATCCCCACCACTCACCGGCAGGGTTCAGCAGGTCAGGGGGCCAAGACAGAGCTCTACATGATGAATGCTGGGGCGGAGGGAAGGGAGACTGTGAGGAGGTGATCCCCTGCAGTTGCTGCTGGCTATTATCCCAGGTACTCCTGCCCTTCCCAGGCCAAGTGAAGGGTGGGGAGAATTTTCACGATGGGTTTGGGGTGGGGGGTGTCCTTGGGTCAAGTAGGGGAGGGGGTTTTTGGGCTGGGGGAGGGAATGAGGTTGGGACATTGGGGGGGTGGGGCTTAGGTCAAGTAGGGGTTGGGGGTGTTTGGGCTGGGGGGATGTTGCAGCCTGGCAGAGGAGAGGGCTCTTGGACAGCTGGGCTGGGGAGGCCAAACAGTGGCCGATTGGAGGGAAGACCGGGGGGGGGGGGGGGGGGGCTGGAGGGGCCAGGGCCAGCTGGGATAGCTGCTGTGGGGGTGGAGGGGGGGTCCATGTTTACAAAAAAGCACCCTCCCTGAAATTCCTGCATACATTGCTGATTTTCATTACTGAAATATGTATTAATTTAGTCATTGGGCAGTAGGAAAACACTGAATAAAAACCTAAAGTAATATTTGTCTGAAAAAACAGAAAGCAGTCAAGCAGCACTTTAAAAACTAGCAAAATAGTTTATTAGGTGAGCTTTCGTGGGACAGACGCACTTCTTCAGACCATAGCCAGACCAGAACAGACTCAATATTTAAGGCACACAGAACCAAAAACAGTAAGCAAGGAGGACAAATCAGAAAAAGATAATCAAGGTGAGCAAATCAGAGTGTGGAGGGGTGGGGTGGGGAGGTCAAGAATTAGATTAAGCCAAGTATGCAGACAAGCCCCTATAGTGACTGTTACTTGTCTGAAAAAATCTGTACAATGATTAATGCTGATTTGAATTCCAACATCAAAGCACTTGACCCAACCTCTGTGTGGTATCCCTACCTACTCTTTGCTTCTCCCAACTTCTTGGCTGTCTTTTGGCTGAAGGGAAAGGAAGGCTAGAAGGATAAGTAGTGTGACTTTGAGTCAGGTACTACTCGTGCTAATGACAGATCAGAAATTCTAGGATTTGAAATACACCTTCTCAGTCTTGGTCTCTTTTGATCTAACTATATATCTGCTATTATACAGTCATATGGAAAAAAACAAATTATGGGTATCTCTTTTTTTTTGCTATGACCATGTCAACCAGTAACTCTACAGGTCAGTCCTCTGTTGCTTTTTAATAAGCATGTTGCAGTTCATGAGTATGTGGATAAGATTGCTAATATACTTATTGGGGTGGGGGAGAAATGGTGACTTTGAAAGGTGTTTGTTACAGGAGTTGGAGAGGACCCTGAAGCATTAAATAATTTTGGTATCGAAACTTTAGCGTACTGAAAAACTTGAGGAAAGGTAAGTATAGGTCTGCTGTTGCCACTTAAATCTCAGTAAAATCTTTGCAGCTCACTGCATTTGGAGCTGAAGGCCTGAATAGTTCTGAAAATGCTTGTCATCTGGATGACTTCTTCAATGATGGGAGAACTAAGGCATTGACAGATTCTTAAATTTGGGTTTAACAGGAGAAAAGATGACTTTTACCTGAATGTGTTTGGGTCTGCAGGCAGCATGAAACCACAACAAGAATTTTAATAGTTGATATACTATAGTTGAGACTAAAATGAACTCCTGGTTCCAAAAACTACGTGCTCTTAGGGAAAAACTCTCTTCTCCCAAGCATCAGTATATAACAGTTCCCATATATTTTATTTTTAAACACAGACATCAATGCTGAAGAAAAGCTTTCCTGCAAGCCTTTTCTTGTTGTGCAAGAAAGGGCAATTGTGAGAATGAAACCATCAACCAAGTTTTATATGCTGTTACAGATATTTAGAGTATAGTCTTTGAAAACAGAGAAAAGCTTCAGGTA
Organism: Carettochelys insculpta; assembly: GCF_033958435.1. NCBI lineage: Eukaryota > Metazoa > Chordata > Testudines > Carettochelyidae > Carettochelys > Carettochelys insculpta. The sequence continues at coordinate 19,391,800 of NC_134150.1, forward strand.
TATGTAAAAAGGGGGAAGAATAACAGCCTTTCTGGTCTCTTGTGTGGGCTAACAATCAGACATTGATTCCTCTATTCATTTAAAGCAGCTGTGATCTTGCTTGACTATCTAGATTGCAATTAAAGCAACTATTAACAGCTAGTTTGGGCTCAGTCCCGAGGACTTGGAAAAACACTTCTGTTTCATATATAATAAGATACTTCCAGTTTTTTAAATGCACTGAAGATAGTTATGGAAAACTTCATGCTAAAGATAACTGAATGCTTATAATGGTTGCAACACTTTAGCAGTAAGTTTGAAATATTACTGTAGTGGAGTGAAAAATCTTAATTTTTAATTGTAAGCAGACTGTCTTCACAAACCACCCCGCCCTTTGTTTAATCGGAAAATAGGGACGTAGCTTTAATATGAAAACTTTGAGACTAAGTGAATGTCTTTAAATATATAATTTTATTTCCTGGTCTGCACTGTTGTGATTTTTGTCTTTGAAGGATCTTCTAATCTAACTCAGTCTGTTGTAAAGTCAGTAACACTTCACAGCTCTAACTTTTTTCCAGTGAATATGGAACCAGAGTCACAAAAGTAAACATCTGTATATTACATGTCACACAATATTCAGCTCTGGGGCCCTGCTTAATTGTGGAAAGCAATGACTGGTGTAGGTGTGGAGTTTTATCCTTACATGAGTGCTAACTTTAAAGGCTACAGTTTTATAACATATGGATTTTATTACTGCAGGATTGTATTAAGAAACACTTCATTGTACACAAGGACTTTTGTAAGTAGAACTACATGGAGGATCTTTGCTTTTGGGTATATAACCAGATTGAATTGTTGGGGGAAACCAGACCATGGGCAGGTGCTATCCGGCAGCAATTAGTATAAGAATGCAGATGACAATGATTGATGTCTGATTCTTAGGTGTTCCAGAGGGATGGAAATGACTTGCACATGACACACAAGATAGGACTTGTTGAAGCACTGTGTGGATTTCAGTTCACATTTAAACATCTGGATGGACGTCAGATTGTGGTAAAATACCCTCCTGGCAAAGTAATTGAACCAGGTAAGCCTTAATTTTATGAGTACTTATTTGGATACATTTGAAATATGTCAAATTTTTCTCATACTCTTGTAACTTGCAGCCTTTCTTGCAGAAAGACAGAAAAATTACTTCATCAGACAGAAAACTGGTACATTAAAGGCTTTCTTAAACTAAGTCTTTTGCTGTATTATAGGTTGTGTTCGTGTAGTTAGAGGTGAAGGAATGCCACAATATCGTAATCCCTTTGAAAAGGGGGATCTTTACATTAAATTTGATGTGCAGTTTCCTGAAAATAACTGGATTAGCCCAGACAAACTCTCAGTAAGTACTCCTTCATTTTGATCAAACATGTTTTGAGATGTGGTGTCTTATGGGCTTACTGTATTGTACCCCATGCACGCACTTTCCAGTAGTTCCATTTTACTATAGGTTACAGTGCACAAGTGATTTTAAAAACCTTCCTTTGAAATCGGTCAGTTTCCATGAAAACCCTCCTAGAACATCAACCTTCCTGTGAGATTCTGGAAAGGGGGAATACCAAGTCTTGAAAACTGCTCTAGTAATAGCTGCTCTATCACAAGGACAAAGGAAAAAGTGGCTGTTTTGATTTCTGATGGTCAGTTCTTGCTTCTTTGTAGCCTTGACTATGAGAAAGTTGGACCGCTAAAGTACTAATTTTAACCAAGGCAAATTGGTGCAAACTTATTTTAGATAACTTTGATATTCCTAACTCATTTTAAAGACACACCTATAGTTAAACCGGTGCAACTTAATTATGCAGATATGCCCTAAGAATGAAGTAGAGATATAGGCCAAACACTAACAGCTCTGCCTTCTGATGACACTGACTATTCCTTTTATTGGTAGGAACTTGAAGATCTTCTCCCAGCTAGACCAGAAGTTCCCACTATAATTGGTGACACAGAAGAAGTAGATCTTCAGGAATTTGATACTACTCGTGGATCAGCTGGTGGCCAGAGGCGCGAAGCCTACAATGATAGTTCTGATGAAGAAAGCACTCATCATGGACCTGGGGTACAGTGTGCCCATCAGTAAACATTTGTCTAAAAAGTTGCACAAGGATTTTCTTTCAAGTTTTGCCTGACTTATTTTCAGCAATCCAGTGGGATTGTATAAACAATCCAGATGAACCAATGGACATGTATTGCTGTATGTGTAACTTTTAAATTGGTCTATAGTATCTACAGAGTGTATAATTTAAACTAACCACAAAGCTTACATCTTCATTTTGACTGTTCTGTAGCAGAATAAAGCACTTGAAAGGAAGACGAGACTCCTTTTCACATGGGTTTTAAGTTTGTCCTTGTATTTGTGCTTGATTTTTACCAGTTGTGTAGATTTTAAGTTTCATATTTTAAATTCAAATTCTACATTGTAAAGTTTGTGTACAACTTGTCCCGAGGCTTGATATTTGGCTGCACCTGCGTAAGCTGCTACAAATAGAATAAAGAATTTCATAGCCTGTATCTATCATTTTTAGATGCATGGTAAATAAACGATTTACAGATAATGGGATTAGAGCTGATTGGGAACAAAAGCAGGTTAAATTAGAAGTGGTTGTAAAAGTCTTTTTACCATCTTGTGAGGTTTCTGGAAGTAAATAAAAGCGGTTGGTGTATAATATACTCCCTTCCCCTTGTCACACTTATTTATCTAAAGAGATACACCAAAACTTGATTCTGCCTCACTAGTTCCTTTGTACTTGTTTTAGTGTAGCACCTATAAGTACTACTAAAACAGCTCCCCTGTATTTGACTAAGTGCTGTATAATCTTTGTCCCTGTCTCAGCATTAAATCCAGTGAAAACTGATTTAAGGAAGGCTATATGCAGCTATTCATACAAGTATTTTGAACTTAATGTGTGCAGACCAATCTTATATTAGAAGTTCCTGTCTTCTAAACTTTAATGTGAAAAGACTTTGCCTCAATAGGGAGATACCAGAAACTAGCTTTGGCAACCAAAAAAATCCTGCTTATTTGCAAAATTATGAATTTTGTTCTTAAAGTTTCACAGCTCTTGCTTTATATCATAGGAGCACTGAAAGACAAGTCTTTGTCTTTGAGCCACTGTCATTACATTAGTAAAAAGACTTTTGATCTCCTTCCAAAATTGATATTGGGCTTATTCTTGAAGTTATCCAAGACCCAAAAAGACTTTATGGTCATGTAGTCTAACAGCTGTCAAACTCCTCCTGAGACGACATTCTACATGTCTGCTAAAGTACTAGTTCTGCCCTCAGTGTCATAGCTAAACGCACAAAGTCATGTAGCACTTTAAAAATGAACAGTTTATTAGGTGATGAGTTTTCATGGGACAGACCCACTTCAGATTTGGAGATAGTGCTGTAATAGCAATACAAAATACAGCTAAATACAACATACCTTTCCAAGACTAAGTTTTTTGGAGTTCCAAACCTTGTCTGCCTTACTAACAGAAGGTGGTTCAATAAAAGATATCGCCTTACTCACTTGGACTCTTAATATCCTTTCACTGCTGCAGCTACATCAACACTAGTCCTCATTTTTGTAAGCCTGTGCTGAAGGGGAAAGCAGTATCTTCTCATCGCTAGCTGGGAATTAGGACAATTCCTTGTCTAACATAAATGCAATGAAAATTGAAAGTAATTCATGGAACAGACTTCATAGTGGCAGAGGTAATCCATGATCCTTTAAATTTACTTTAAGCTATCTGAAAATGCTTAAATACAGTAGAATAAATCAAAGCTTATGCTAGATCTGTTTATTACCATAGTAGAAGTCCTACAAAAAGACCACGGCTGAACTGTGCTTGGCTACTGGAAAAACCAGTGTTTATATTCCTTGGAGAAGAAACTAGTTTCAAAAGGAGACAGTGATGTATTAAACAAGCTGGTATGACTGATGGACAGCAGCAAGCTCAGTTGTAACCATCACAGAAGTGACAGCACAATAATTAGTTTTGTAGATGTTTACAGGGAGCTCTTCAAAAACTAGGCAAAGAATATGAAAGTGCTTATTAGAAAATATAATGGAGGCTGACATAGGATGCCAGTAGCAGATGTCAACACCTCAGTGGCAAAGGCAAGATTATAGGTCAAGTGCACCTTTAAAGTAAAGACAAGCAGTTTGTTTTATGCAACTGATGGAGGAACCAGTGGAGCTCTGTAGAGGTGGGACATGGTCAAAGTGTCAGTTTATGAAAATTCTTTGCATCATTCTCAATGGATATGAACAGAGCTAGACTTTATTTGGCAAGACTGGAGAGGAGGTTGCAATAATTAAGCTGTGAGATCAGAGTTTAAGTGTTTTAGCTGTGTGAATGAATAAGACAAGACAGCTTGTGTAGAAAGAAATAGCAAGACAGCCTTGATCGAAGGAGCTCATGTGGTTCAAGCAAAATATATCTTATGTGATAGGGTGGCATACAGTGATTAAGAAAATTGAGTTCCACTTTTAACTTTGAGAACAAGCAGACAAGTTCATGACATCCTCTCCTGGATAAAGAAAAGTGACAGTGACTATGTTAGACAGATTTTGCTGGACATATCTGGAGCAGAAAGGGTGGGTGAATTGGTATTTCTGAATGATTACTTGGAGAGAACTTGGAGAGGGACAAGAGAGGGATAAATCACAGCCTTGTATAAACGCTTCCAAAAGCATCTCTGGGAAGGATGGAAAGGATCCTGCAGAGAACATACTGGAGTGATAAGAGAACTAGGGCAAGACCAACTAGTTTTCAGTCCCCAGTGAAATCGTGGATGGCCATCAAGCTATTTGTATTGAGGTGTAATACCCATCTTCCTTTTTCTAAAAACATTGGTCATGCTGTTTGTTTCATAGTGGTGACATTGTGCTTACTGTTAAGATAATGCAACAGTTCTAAGTAATCAGAGGGAAATAGAACATGCTTGGTATTCAAGAGTCTAATTGCCACCTCTGCAATTAAATAGGCTTAATCAGTTCTGGTTGCTATGGTAGAGAAGTATAAGTAGTACTCATGATAGTCATGTTTAAATCAGCAGTCTATTTGAAATGCACCAGCTGCACTTAACTCCTCCCCCCCAGCTTTCCTCACCTCTGTGCTTGTTTGTAATACATGCACAGACTTGTTTGACTACATCAAGTTTAAACATGTAAATTTACTTCCCTAGCAACAGTCATACAGCATTTTAGTTTTAGGGGCTTGGGTAATATGCAAAAGAAACAAGCTAAAAATAGTCTTCTACAACAATTAGTGCTTTTGTCCCCAAAAGCTTGATGATGTCACTTCAACAGTTTGGTTCTTCTGAATTATTTATTGGACTCCACTGATTAAACAGCACAGACAATAAGTTAACTGAGTTTAATTTACCTCATGACAACTAATGCTCAGTTATTCAATGTGCTCAGCATCACTTAATTACTATCAGTAAGTGCAGACTCCATGTATATCAGTACTTAAAAAAATGCTTCAACTGGATCATGACAACACTTCAGCCTACACATTACTTACATGACAAGAGGTTCTCCCATCAAGTACAGGTAATCCACCTTTCCAATAGGCACTTAGGCTGACAAGAATTATTTTCTTCATCTACTGTCTGCACTAGCCCTTTACCTCAGCTGTGGCTCAGGAATGTGGATTTTAAATACACCTGAAATTAAAAAGTGATACTGCTCAATGGTCCAAGGACAACCAAGGCTTAGGGTGTTGCTAACAAATAAGAGTATTAAAACCTTTTGCCCCTAAAGAAACATTTTCAATACTCTGGGAAATGGGGCAGTTATTTCACAATTCAGGTATACTGTGTTACTGCCATATTTGAATATCTAGTACAAGCATGTCAAACATGCAGCCCAATTAAATTTTATAACCCACGACTACATGGTCTCAGGAAGCCCCCCACAGGAGCTCCTCGCAGGGGCATGATCCACCTACACCTGTCCAGTTGCTCAGTCATTTGCTTCACCACTACCAACCATCCCTGCACAGCTCGTGCACATCTGGTGCAGACTGATGGCATCAGTCACCACAGCTCAGCAAGTAAACACTTAACAGCTCTCACAAGAGCAGTCAAGCCCAGGTGATTCTCAAGAGGACAGAGGCAGTGGCAGTTGGTAACAGCTGAGCAGCAAAGAGATGACCAGTTCTAGGTGGACATAGAGGCTGTGCTACTGCAGCTCCTTAGCTGGCACAGTCACCCACCTGCCCCACACTGGAGCAGCCAGACAGGTGTGGGCCTACCCCTCCCTCAGATAGCCCTGGTGGGGGCACAATGCCATGGCTGAAGCACCTGGGCTACCTAGAGCAGGGTCTGAGCAGCTGCATGTCTGCTGTGCCAGCACAATCCCCTCCACCCCAGCAGTTCTAGGCTGCACATGGCATGAGTCCAGCCCCCTACCCCCACCCCTTGGGATGCTGCATCCTCTTCTGGGTGCCAGGCAGGTACAGGGGGCCCCTGGCTGCTGGACCCAGCCACCCTACAAATCAGCAACAGGTGAGACTGACGGTGGTGACACTTTTGCTCAGTTTGTCTTCTGCTGAAGTTGAAGTGTTGTCTCAAACCAAACTCCAGAAAAGACTATCAGACACTTAAGAACCAAGGTGTTCTGGACACAGTTAAAATGCATGTTTTATTTTAAACTGGTAAGACCTAGCACTTCTCACACATTTCTACAGCGCCAGTCACTGAAAGCAAGAGGCTTCAGAGACATTCATTCTAGACAAACCTTTGTTACATATGTTTGACTAAGAAAAATGCATATTTTGGCTCCAATCCTAAAAACCACTCTAAATTCATACTGTGTTAAATTCTCAATTGAATACAATAATTTTAATTTTAATTAAAACCTGAAAATATATACCTAACACCTAATCTATAATAAATAATTAGGACTTCAATACTCTATATTCTTTGGTGGCCCTGAAAGCTATCAGTTTTCATTTGTGCACCCCTCAGGAGGCTTTGAGTTTGACATGCCTAACCTATAGGTTACTAAGACTGATGAAAAATGAACAAGTGTAGCTGTTCCCTTTAACAACTTTCCCAGCCTTCTATGAAGAGAAGGATTTTTTTTCCCAACTCCATCTTCCTCTTCACCTTACTGCAGACAAGGAGAACTAGTGAGAATTGTCAAAAGCTGCACTATGAAGGAGACCAAAAACAAAAAAAAGTTTCCCATGCCTTTGGAAGAAATAAAATGATAATAGGTCCTGAAGTTAGAGAAATTTGCTCAGTATTTCCACTAATCCTCTATCACAAGATAGAGATTGCTGGAAGCAATACTGGAGCTGCACAACAGCAGAATACTAGTAAATTCCTCTTGTTTTAAAAAGCTGCACCAGAAGAACAGCTTTGTCTACTGCACTTTGGGAATTACTCTGGGAAACAGGCAAAATAAATGTACATTTAAGGGAAACAGGTAAAAAGTCACAAGGCTGTTAAAAGTAAAGGGAGACATAAATGAGCCGTTGGAGTTCTAAATGCTGACCAGGCTGCAGTCCTTCTCTTAATACAACACAAACCCATACGGTGAGCCACAATTTGTATTTGCACCCAACCTGAGCTCAATACCTTAGGTTACTGGCAGAAGCCACACTACAGTTTAGTGTAACATGCTTCTGAATGTTGTGCTCCAAACTTGGATGGGAATGATGGAACAGCCTACCATAGAAAAAAGATGGATTGAAAGTCAACAGAAGTGTAACATAAGGCTTTAACACATACAGATTGTCTAAATAACTGTTCAGAAAGTTAACATATTTTGGAGCATAAGCTCTCATGGGCAAAGACCCTCTTCATCAGACGCCAAACAGCCTAGTGCTAGTTTTATGCTATTGACCTTTGGTTATCCACTAGCTTCGTGTCAGAAAAACAAAGAAACAAGAAACAACCCTATAAACCAGAAGAGCTTCCTTGAATATGGAGGTTTCTTTTCAAGGAAAAAAAGAATCTAAGATTGCTAGGGACTACTGTTCTTTGGTTCAAACAGGAAACCTGAAATGCTTAATGACAACCGATTGATCATAATCTAGCCAGGCTCCTCCATATAAGGGTTACTAGGGAAAGTACAAGCAGCTCATATCAACCTATTCCACACAACTAAAGCTTCACCAAAAGGTTTAGAAACTGAAACCGTTCGGATAGTTGCAGAGATAAATTTAGGGAAGCCTAGTGAGACATTCATCTGATACAGCTGAACTTGAATGGTCTGCATTTAAGGTTTTACTTAGCACTGATGCTGCAGAACTTCAGAATGATGGGAAATAGCTTCTGACGTAACAGAGGTCTTTACTTCATATTCCTGTGGACAAGTTACTGAGCACAAGAGATATAAAGATGAGGAAACTGGAAAGGCTACAATGCGGTCCTTTCCTTACGCTAACATGGTACAAGTGCTGAAGGACCCGACCAGAAGTCGTGCACAGCTCAATCTGCTGCTTACAAACAGGGAGGAACTAAATAGGGAAGGTAGAAGTGGGCGACAACCTGGGAAGCAGTGATCATGAGATGCTAGACTTCAGGATCCTGACCAAAAGAAGGAAAGAAAGCAGCAAATTACACAACTTGGATTTCAGAAAAGCAGACTGACTCCTTCAGGAACCTGATGGGCAGAATCCCCTGGGATACTACCATGAAGGGAAAAGGAGTCCAGGAGAACTGGCAGTATTTTAAGGAAGCCCCATTGAAGGCGCAAAAAGAAACCATCCCGATGCGCAGCAAGAGAAGTAAATATGGTAGGAGACCAGACTGGCTTACTGGGGAAATCCTTGGAAAACTTAGGCACAAAAAAAAAAAAGCTCACAACAAGTGGAAACTGGGACAGATGTCTAGGGAGGGATATAAAGGTATAGCTCAAGAATGTAGGGAGTTATCAGGAAGGCAAAAGCGCAACTGGAATTGCAAGGAATGTGAAGGATAACAAAAGTTTCTACAGGCATGTTAGCAAGAAGAAGGTGATCAAAGAGGGCGTGAGGCCCCTACTGGATGAGGGAGGTAACCCAGTGACAGATGATGCAGGGAAAGCTGAAGTACTTAATGCTTTCTTTGCCTCTGTCTTTACGGACAAGGACCGCTCCTGGACTAATGCAAAAAATGATGCATTGTGGGATGAAGATGGACAGCCTTTGGTGGGGAAAGAACAGGTTAGGAGCTATCTAAAAAAGCTAAACATACATAAATCCATGGGCCCAGACCTAATTCATCCAAGGGTTCTGAGGGAGTTGGCATATGTTGTTGATGAGCCCTTGGCTGTTATCTTTGAAAAGTCGTGGACATTGGGAGAGATCCCGGATGATTGGAAAAAGGCAAATGTAGTGCCCATCATTAAAAAAGGGAAGAAGGATGATCCAGGAAACTATAGGCCGGTCAGTCTTACATCAGTCCCTGGAAAAATCATGGAGGGGCTCCTCAAGGAAGTCATTTTGAGGCACTTGGAGGAGGGGAAAGTGATCAGGAATAGTCAGCATGGATTCATGAAGGGCAAGTCATGCCTGACCAATCTGATTAGTTTCTGTTATGAGATAACTGGCTCTGTGGATGGGGGTCGGGGGGGGGGGGGGAAAATCAATCAATGGATGTGGATTTATCTTGACTTCAGCAAAGCTTCTGAGTCCTGCACTTGGGCCAGAAGAATCCCAAGCATTGTCATAGGCTGGGGTCCGACTGTCTCGGTAGTAGTTCTACAGAAAAGGCCCTGGGAGTTGTAGTGGATGAGAAGCTGGGCATGAGTCAACAGTGTGCCGTTGTAGCCAAGAAGGCTAATAGCATATTAGGCTGCATCAAGAGGAGCACTGCTAGTTGATCCAAAGAAGTGATTGTTCCTCTTTGTTTGGCTTTGGTGAGGCCGCATCTGGAATACTGTGTCCAGTTCTGGGCCCCCAATTATAGGAAGGATGTAGATACACTGGAGAGGGTCCAGAGGAGGGTGACCAAAATAATTAGAGGGCTGAGCATACGACCTATGAAGAAAGGTTGAGGGAATTGAGACTGTTTAGTCTGCAGAAGAGAAGACTGAGGGGGGACTTGATAACAGCCTTCAACTTACTGAAGGGAGGTTGCAAAGAGGCTGTTCACAGTGGTCACGGATGGCAGAACACGGAACAATGGTCTCAAGTTGCATTTGGGAAGGTCCAGGTTGAACATTAGGAAAAACTTTTTCACTAGGAGGGTGATGAAGCACTGGAATGGTCTACCCAGGGAAGTAGTGGAGTCTCCATACCTGGAGCTGTTTAAGTCTCGCCTCAACAAAACCCTGGCTGGACTGATCCGATGGGTTTGGTCCTGCTTAGAGCAGGGGGCTGGACTTGATGGCTTTTTAGGTCTCTTCCAGCTCTATTGTTCTATGATTCTATGAATAGGAAAAAGTCTTATCTTTCAGTTAAGGAAGTAACTGATAACATGGCTTTGAGCTTGTAAAAACATAACAATCACATTGCTGTAAAATGAGTAAATCTTTCTATACACAAATTTTAATATGCAATATAAAGCTTTATTAAAATATATTAACTTCTTTGTAAACATTTTAAAACAGACAAGTAGTAATTATATATTATATACATATTCTGTGCAATTGAGAGAACAGGAGATTTTTCACGTAGACCTCATTAACTTGGTTTAACTGTTGCTTTTCCACATAAAACAGTCAACTGGCTCTAGGAGGGGAAAAAAAGCCATTTTAGACCAACTTTATTGCCAAACATTAGAAATAGAGTTGTTTCATTTCGGGGAAAAAAGCTAAATTGAGAAGCAAATCTTCAGCAGTAGGATATGGTGCAGATTAGCAGAGAGGGCAGAGCAATCCATCAGCTGCCCAATACTTAGCTTTTTAGGAAGACGCCTCCCGACACTCTATTTGCAACAGAGGCAGAAGTGATATGTTAAAGCTATAAAATCTTCAGTCTGCTATAGTTCATGTAACTTAAAGCAAGGTCCCACCTCCTATAAAGCTGGTCACTTTTCCACACAATATTTGCTACCTATTCATACCTACAGATATTTTAACTGTTTCTATTACATATTAGCAGGTCTCGGGCTCCATTACAATAACCTCTTGGAGGGCCATTAGTTGGCACATAATTAGTAATTGTATTCAGCAGCAGAGTACAATTTCTCTCCTTTAGTGAGATATATAAGCACATTTGGGAGAAGTTACAATCCAAACTTAGAACAGATTTGATGGAACTGCTATAGCTCTTATTCGGAGTGATGTATGGTCCCTCCAGTCTATGCGATGTGAAATTCAACTGTCTTCATTCTGATTTGCAGATGGACAGTGATATTAGTCAGAAAAGCAGGATGTTTCTTCACACAGCAAGGCAAACATGGGAAAAGGAACTTCTGCCCTTTCTTTAAAATAAATTACACTGATAGGACTGAATGAAATTAGGGCTATACAAAGCCTGTCTATATACAGTCAGGGGAAAAATGTTTCAAGTAAACTTGAAACACTATTTCTCCTTATCAGAAATTGTTTGCTCCTTGCTTACGTGATTTGAAGACTAAGTGCAAGGACTTCTGTGCAATCTTAGACTATAGAATATTTGCAAGTTACTAGTTCTGTAACTTACCACTAAATTATGAATATGTTGAACTGTGTCATCATTAAGCAACTCAATATTGATGTTACGGAGATCTTCACCAGCAGAACAGAGAGTCTGAACATAATTGAAAAGTTACTAATTGAGATAAAACTATTCAACATGATTTATGTCAGACACCATACCAATTTTTATGGTGAGTGGAAACATCTCTAACGGCTTTATTGGCTTAAGGAACATTCTGCCCAAAAAGCGCTGAAGTCTGTACATGTCTTTTTCCAGATTATCCCTGCTTTTAGGTATGACTGACATTATGAACACAAGTAAATGGCCCACTAAACTAATGTTGTTGCTAGTCAAGGAACCAAATCTAAGTGGAAGTAAATCAAGAAAAAAAGAGAGTTCTCAGAACACCCAGGCCACAGTGAGGTGTCAGTCTTAATCAGCTAATCAATATCCATCATCTGTCACAGCCAGAATTCCATCTTTCTAAGTTAGCAGTAGTACAGACTAAAACAAATATTTTATGACGTTTCTTTAGTTCAGTTATTTCAGACTGTACAGCTCAGTGAAGGCATAGTGGAAATGCATCAAATGCTTATTTCAAATCACTAATACAGCCAGTTCACTCATTGGTATGGTATCTTGAGACTATCATAGGTCCAAATGTTAGAATCTTGTCCTAAGTCATTTAGTAGAATGACACTAATGCAATATAGAAAGTTAACAAAAATGTTCTCTTCAGAAAGTGATCATTTCAAAATGCCATTGTGTTAACAGACTGCTCACTTAACCAGAGCAACTGCTACTGCTGGCAAATACACATAAGATATTTTCCAGGTTCCCCTTTATTTATGTATCTGCAAAAGACAGAGTCACCTAAAGCAAGTGAAACTGAGAGGTTATGTTTTACTACCTTTCCATCAGCCAGAGGTATGTTAACAAATGGAACCGCTTTTTCCCGAGGCACTGAGTTACTTCTTAGTGTCATGGTTTGGACTTTCTCTCTCATAGGAACAGTTCTTGAGACAGCCATTTGGCCTACTCTAGAAGTAGAATATAAGAACAGAGTTTCACTGCTAATAAATTGCCTTTTCATGTGCAGAAGAGCGACTGGAGTCAGTGTGATTTAGTAACAGCTGGCTTTGGGGTGTATGCACTTAATGGGAAGGGCTTGGTTTTCTACTTTGATCTACATGTTTCACCTCCATGGTCAGTCATGGTCAGGACCTGACAGGTCCCAAATGAGAATTTGCCAGACCAGGGGAGGTCCCCTGGCACAGACCCCCTTCAGCTCCCCAGTGCCCCACCTCCTTGCCCACCAGCTCTGTCTTGGGTGACCAAGGCTTGCTGTGGCTCCCTGTTGTCCTCGCCCATGCAGCCACAGTGCTGTCAAAGAGCTCTAGCCCCATGCTGCTGGAGGGCTCTGGCCCTACCCCTCAGAGCGCCAGCCTCAGTCCCTGGACTGCTGCCCCAGATTCTGGTCTGCCCCATGTGCAGAGCTCCAGTCACAGCTCATACCCTTCAGGGTTGCAGAAGGGCTCCACCTGCAGCCCTAGAAGGGTTCCAAGGGAGCTCTGGGTTGGCCCATGCTGCCACAGGGCTCCAGCCCACAGCCCCTTTGGGGTTCAGCTTCAGCCTCCATCTTCCCTTCTGAAGGCATCTTACCGTAAATAATTTCACTTAAAGCAGGTTCTTTATGCCAGAAGCAAGTTTTCAAATTACCAGTTTTAGGAACCTTTCCAGCCCAGACTTCTAACAGATAGTGTATTTTTGTGTATTTGTATGACTTCACACTAAGCGTCCCAGGTATTTTTAAATAAGAGATAATTTCAGCTAAATTACAGCCTTGAAAGCTCATTTCCAAACTGCATTGTTTCTGTAAGCTATAGTCAACATGTGTACAGAAAAGTATTACTTTGTCCCACATTCAGCTGGCTTCATAAAGCAGCCTTAACTATGAAAGCATAGACAGTATCTACAGAATTTCACTGCAAGTGGAAACTATATCCACTTTTGTCACTGACTCCCTCAAGGAATATGAGCCCTTTTATAGGCAGAGGTAACCTTCCTTCCCTAATATCCTGCAGTGGCAGATATTGTAATTACACAGTCTCATTCAAAGCAACATTCCTTATTGGATATCCAGATAGGTATGGCAGTAAGAGTTTAAAAATAAAAAAAAAGAAGATGTGCTAGAACCTGAAAATCTTACCTTTTAGAAACCTGTGGAGCAGATTTAGCGTTTGTAGCAGTGCGATCACATGCAAGAGCCTTAATATGCCTCACATTTGGAGTAGAGCATACAGATCTGCCAGATAAAAACAGCATTTGCCTTTACACAGTGCAGAGCTCTTAGTTTAGAGACATCTTGTGCTTTATGACCATCATGGGAGTCCACACAGAATTCTTCTACTGGTATTAGTAGTGGGGATTTAGTTCGGAGAGTTCCAGTTATGAAGCCACTCAGTCCAAACAAATTACAAAAGATACTGAAGACTATAGTCTTACCTAGAAAGACCACAGTTGTCTTTGAGATGCATGCCAGAAGTTAATGAAACAAGTGATTTTGTTTTAGATGCCTTAAAATAAATCAAAATGTTAAGCAGTTAGAATTAAATAAATAAATAAATAAAAGACATTAAATGTAATAGGACAGACTTTCAGACGAAGAGGTCTTAAAACCTTCAATACCCTTGTTGAATAAGGAATTATACCCACTTTTCAGATGAGTAAACTGAGACACATGAAACCCCTATGCCATGTCTTCATTGTACAGACCTGTTTACCGTCTTGCTTGTTCTGCAATTGCAGTACACCACACAACTCTGTTTTTGAAAGAGCTGTTTTGGCATATCTACCTACATGCTTGGATCACTTGATCAAGTTTTTTAGATAGATGATGGGGTGAAGACACATACCCAGTTGAAACTTGCAAGTCATCTAGCAAAAGTAAGTTAAGACTGGGTAAGCTGATGTCCCACAGTACCTCCTTGTGTTTCATCCAGACGGGCTAACACCAGAATTACTCAACATCAAAAAGACAAAAAATAGTGCTAAATTTACAACCAATGATTGTTGTACATGCTTCTATTAATTCATTATCTATTTACTACTAAACTAGTTCACAAAAGGATTTCATATTCAACTAAATTAATTAATATAAGTGTGTTGGACTGCAGCCAATTCTGAATTAAAAATAATAGTTCATAAGTTCTATAAAAACAATTAAAGGGGTTATTTTAGGATGACAACCAGGAAACTAATGGGTGGAGGAGATCTACTGAGGTAGCCTCATGTTTCAGGACAGACCATCCCTGGTTATTATCTCCGAAAAACTTACCTTTTGAGATGCTTTCTTGGCAGGCACCTTCTCCTCATCTTCGTATTCTACAATTGTAGTTACCTTAACTAAAAAAAAATAAAATAAAAAGACAATTCACAGTGGATTAGAAACACAAGGTATATTAATAGCTCCAGTGATGGGCACCACAACAAACCCATGGAGCTCTTTACTATTAGACAAGTAGCAATTTATTCCACTATTTGATGGACATCTGGCACACAGTTCAATGCTTATGTGGATTGCAACAAAACCCACCACCATACTATATATTGATCACCACTTTCGCAGACACTCTGGGATACTAAGGATATCAAGTGTCCTTCTGAGGTTACCTCCTCCAGAATAGGTTCAGAGTGTGGCGATAGAGATGCACTCTTTCTATTGCACCTTACTTGAGATTTAAAGGAAAAACTATTTTGCAGAGACAAGATGGGTGAGAACGTAGCTTTTATTGGGCCAACGTGTTGGGAGAGACATGTAATTTGAAATTTACACAAAGCGCAGGTCTGGAAAAGGTAATAAGAGAGTGTCATAACAAAATACAAGATCAGACAGACAGTTTAACGTAAGTAAGTTAGGAAACATTAAGGTACCATTCACACCCATAGAGTCCAAGGGCAAAGAGGAGTTAGTGCAGGGTGGCCGGGGGGAGAAGATTGCTGTAGTTAAGTCATAAATCCAGTCTCTTCGCTAAATGTTACAAATCATGGATTTAATGAAGTTATGAATTTAAACTCCTACTCCTCACTTGGAAGTGGGCTCCTTTGAGGATGAGGACTGCCAGTGATTAACTTATTCTTTTACAGAGTTTTCTATCAGATAGGAGACTGGAATGGAACTCTCCAGGAGATTTGCCTTCTACTGTCAGCTCTGCCAGACTTGTGTAACCTCAGGAAACTCTTCACTTCTGTGTTCTCTTCCCCTCTTTTTTTGGATTGCAAAATTAGTAGATATTTTTACAGTGTCCAATGCAATGCTCTACCACTCCACCTCCCTCATCCTCCACACCCAAATATATTTTGGAACCTCTAAGATTGAGGCTTTTTAGCCTGGAAAAGAGACAGAGTTCTATAAAATCATGGCTGGTGCAGAAACAGTAAATAAGAAAGTGTAATTTACTCCTTTCTGTCACAAGAACTAGTGGTTACCAAATGAAACTAACAGGCAGCAGGATTAAAACAAAATTAAGTATTTCTTTACACAACACAATCTGTGGAACTCTATGTCAGAGGATGTTGTGAAGGCCAAGGCTAACAGGGTTTAGAAGGGTACTAGCAAAAACAAACAAGAAGTCCTGTGGCACCTTACAGAGTAACAGACATTTTGGAACATAAGCTTTCGTGGGCAAAGACCCACTTTGTCAGACGCAGCGTAGTGGAGATTATACAGGCTCATGAAAAAGAAGGAGTCAACCAAGAGGAAGGCCAGAGCTGACCAGGTCAATTCAGTCAGGGAGGATGTGGCCCACTTCCAGCAGCTAATGAGCTAACTAGTTCTATAAGAGAACTAGGTAAGTTACAGGGGGATAGGTCCCTCAATGGTTATTAGCCAGAATGGAGGCTCTAGCCTCTGTATGCCTGAAGCGGGGAATGGATCACCGGATGATTACAAGTTCCGATCTTTTCCTCTGGGGCACCTGGCATTGGTCACCGTTGAAAGAAAGGATATTGGACTAGATGGACCTTCAGTCTGACCTTATATGGCTGTTTTTAAGTTTTACTTAGAAGCTATGTCTACACTAGCCCCCTTCTTCAAAGGGGGCATGGTAATCAGTCTGAGCAGAGAATACCAATGAAGTGATGTGATGAACATGCAGCACCTCATTAAGCTAATTCTTTATGCAGCAACTTTGAAGTTGCAAACTTTGAAGCACCAGCATGCCGTGTAGCCGCAGGCACTTCAAAATACCCGTGCAACTTTAAAGTGCCCTTACTCCCAAAAATTTTTAGTGTAGACACAGCCAGAGTAATAAAGAAAATCTTTAGAGCAATGCTTCTTTTGTAGTCTCTAAATTCAAACAATAATAATGTATTAGATATTGGAAGGGACTGCAATGACATCATTCACCTTTTTTGCTGCAATTCCTCACCAGTCTGGTATTTGGAATTTCCTCTACAGAGCAGTCATTCTAGAAGAGATTTAACAAAGTGAGATCTATACAATCAGTAAACGTCCCCATAATGTATATTTATGTTAACCTAAGGGAGAGGGTGACTCATCTTGCAAAGTAAAATGATACATTTCTTTCAGAATTTTTTTTCCCCAGCCTGAAGTAAAAATTACCTTTAGCAAGTCCATTTTCAGCCACATGCACAAGACAGAATGAGAATAAATAACTAAACAAAGTTATGGCAACATCATCTGTAAGTTATCCTAAAAGAGAGTCAGGTACTTTCACATTATAACCCATTGGCTATGTCTACACTAGCCCAAAACTTCGAAATGGCCATGCAAATCACCATTTCAAAGTTTACTAATGAAGCACTGAAATACATATTCAGCACCTCATTACCATGCTGGCAGCCTTGGCACTTCAAAATTGCCACAGCCTGCCACCGCACAGCTCGTCCAGACAGGGCTCCTTTTTGAAAGGACCCCAGCAACTTCGAAATCCCCTTATTCCTATCTGCTGTTAGGAATAATGGCATTTCGAAGTCGCCGGGGTCCTTTTGAAGAGGAGCCCCGTCTGGACGAGCCGCGGCAATTTCAAAGTGCTGCGGCCGCCCGCATGCTAATAAGGCGCTGAATATGTTTTCAGTGCTTCATTAGCAAACTTCGAAATGGCCATTTGCATGGCCATTTCAAAGTTTTGGGCTAGTGTAGACATGGCCATTGTGTCCTGCCATACATTTGTCTTTTTTCGCTTAAATTAAGCTAGTAGGAAAGAAATGTCCCTTTTAAAGTTAATTGTTATCTATGACACCAAGGAAGTATTTTCTGTATTTAAAGTTCTTCTACAATTTACAAACACTTACTGCTACAACAGCGGCAGCTACAACAGCAGCTTCATCTTCTCCTTGAAGGTCTGTTAAAGAAGGAAAAAAAAGAAAAGTACCCTGTTTATAACAACTATTATTTACTTATCTACGGTCCATGTACTTCTAGATCAGGGCTCTCAAACTTCAATGCACCGCAACACCCTTTGACAAAAATTACTACATGATCCCACAAATGGACACTGATGCCTGAGCCCCACTGCCCTGAGTAAGGAGGCTTCAGACACAGGTAAGACACCTGTAACCTAAGCCCTGCTGCCTAGGTCTTCAGCCTTGAGCTCCAACAAGTCAGACCTGGAAATACCATTAACATGGGGTATGACCTACTCTCATGTCCCAACACAAACAGTCTGAGAACCACTGTTCTAGATGAACAAGACAGCCTGGAAAAGAACAAGTGATACAGCAGAGGATAAAGCTGTGATGCATAAATGATGCAAGAAATTGACCTGGATTGGGTTAGCATGTCTTTTGTACAATTTCAAGTCTTATAAGCGTTTATAAAAGCTCGTCTCAATGCAACGAATGCACAGCAAGTTGGAGTGTGAACCTCCAAAACACCAGAATGCCATGCGTTCACCCTCCACATGGATTCTGCTGCTCCATGGGAGTAAGTCATAATGCACTAGGAAGCTCTGAGTGTTCAGCAAAAGGGTCCACACGAACCATGAGCATAGAGAAAACTTGTACATTGTAGTTTTAGCATAAGGACAGCCATACTGGGTCAGACCAGAGCTCCATCTAGCCCATTATGTCTTCTGACTGGCCAATGCACTGAGTTCTAGAGAAATCAACACACCAGGTAATTGAGTGATCCCTTCCATTCCCAGCTTCTGACAGAAGCCAGTAGGAAAGAAATGTCCCTTTTAAAGTTCCTTGATGTCAGATATGCTCAGCATCTAACAGGCATTGACGAACCTATTCTCCATTCATTTATTTAGCTCTTTTTTGAACTCTGTTAAAGTCCTGCTCTTCACAACATCCTCTGGCAAGGAGTCCCACAGGTTGAATGTGTGTTGTCTGAAGAAATTCTTCCAGTTGTTTTAAACCTTTTACCTATTAATTTCATTCGGTGTCCTCCAGTTCTTGTGTTATGGGAACAAGTAAATAACTTTTTATTTACTCTGTCAACACCAGTCATGATTTTATTCCTCTCTATCATATCCCCTCCATGATCTGTTCTGTCCTTCCAATGCATTTTGTATCCTGGTATGACTGTGCCCTAGTGATTATCCTCATCCCACTAAGTTTCTGTTAGTGATGTCTATCAGATCAATAGCCTCATTCAATGTGAGGCACTCTAGTTCACCCATCTTACAGGCTGGGGTCCGACTGGCTCGGTAGCAGTTCTGCAGAAAAGGACCTGGGAGTTGTAGTGGACGAGAAGCTGGACATGAGTCAACAGTGTGCCGTTGTAGCCAAGAAGGCTAATAGCATGTTAGGTTGCATCAAGAGGAGCACTGTCAGTAGATCCAAAGGAGTAATTATTCTTCTTTATTTGGCTTTGGTGAGGCCGCATCTGGAGTACTGTGCCCAGTTCTGGGCCCTTAATTATAGGAAGGACGTGAATACACTGGAGAAGGTACAGCGGAGGGTGACCAAAATAATTAGGGGGCTGGAGCATATGACCTATGAAGAAAGGTTGAGGGAATTAGGACTGTTTAGTCTGCAACAGTAAAGAGACTGATGGGGGACTTGATAACAGCCTTCAACTTACTGAAGGGAGGTTGAGAAGAGGCTGTTCACAGTGGTCATGGATGGCAGAACACAGAACAATAGTCTCAAGTTGCAGTTGGGAAGGTCCAGGTTGAACATTAGGAAAAACTGTTTCACTAGGAGGGTGGTGAAGCATTGGAATGGTCTACCCAGAGAAGTAGTGGAGTCTCCATCCCTGGAGCTGTTTGAGTCTTGCCTCGACTAAGCCCTGGCTGGGCTGATTTGACGGGTTTGGCCCTGCTTAGAGCAGGGGGCTGGACTTGATGGCTTTTCCTAGGTCTCTTCCAGCTCTATTGTTCTATGATCTTATTTGGGCTTCTAGAGTTTGTATATAAAAGACCTTTAAAAACTGGTCACTATTTAGCTGTCTGCCATTTCCTGATGTGATTGAATAAGACTCTTTCATTTGAGTTTTTCCTCATCTGATCTCACCCATATCATCATCTTCCATCCCTTCCTCTTTACAAGGACACAGATAATCTCTATTATTAATAGGCCACCCCTGCCAAAGGCATGTCACTGTCCAATGTATGTGCTCCTCTGCACCTGTCAGCTTCCCCCCAGCCTTTAGTTTAAAAGCTGCTTTATGACCTTCCTAAGTTTAAGTGCCAGCAATCTGGCTCCATTTTAGTTTAGCTACAGCCCATCTTTCCTGTATAGGCTCTCCCTTTCCCAAAAGTTTCCCCAAGTTCATAATGGATCATGATTCATTGAATCTGGAAGGCCAACAGCTCAGATACCAGCTTTCTCTAAAAACTTTAGAGTGCTAGTATCTCTAGGGGAGCTAAATATAGTCCCACAAAACATGATTTATAAAAAAAAGGAAGGAAAGAAATTAACATTTAAAGGCGCTTGTCATAGTTGTAATTACTTTAGACTAGGATTTTAGTGGAAGCTAAGCATCTAAAACAGGGGTGGGAAAGATGGAAGCAGGAGAGCTTTGTGGTGCTGCCCCTGGCCCCCCAGCAAAATCTCTCAGCTCCTGTTGGCCAGTTTCTGACCAATAGGAGCTGAGAGATTTTGCTGGGGCTCAGGGCACTGCAGCACAATTTCTCAGTTCACATTGGCTAATTTCCAGCCAATAGGAGCTGAAAGGTTTTGTTCAGAGTGGGGACAGCACCCAGATCCCTCCCAACTCACACAGAGAGCCACATGCAATAGCCAGTGGGCTGCAGCTGCTGGCAGTCAGTGATGCCAGTCCAAGTGTGCTGTTGGCCAGGAGCTGCTTAAATAAGCACCTGCTTGCCAGAGCCTGCTTCTGGCACCCCACCCCAACTCCCTCCCAGATCCTGCTCCTACATGCCTCCCCCAACCCAGAAACCTTTGCTGCACCCACATGCCCTCCTTGACCCTGGACTCCAATACTGTGCCCCAGGTCACAGCACCTTCCTTTACCCAAACCCCCTCTCAGACACCCCACCTTATCCTGCACCCCCAGTCCTCTATCATGAGCTCCCTTCCGCACCAAACCTCCATCCCAGATGCCACATCCCCTTCAAAGAAAAAAGTGTGGCCCTTAACAACTTACCAAAATCTTAGAGTTGCCTTCCATCAAGAAATTATTGACCACCCCAAACTAAATTCACTTTGATTAATGCTAGATTCCATAAATATTTCCCATTTGGGCCTTTATTTGGTGCCATACGAATTTCACTTGGGAAGAAAAACTTCTGAACCCAATATTCCCATAGCATCAAATAACTACTATTGTCTACCACAGATTGAATTGCTGCTCTTATTTTATAGGGTATTTGATTGTACAGCAGTGATGGGCAACCAGGCTGGGGGGTGAATGAGTTCGGAGTAGGATGCAGGAATTATTGAGTGAAGTGGTATGCAGGTCAAACCAACTGATAATTTCTAATCTTAATCTATGATCGCATCACATTTTAAAATTTAATAATTGCAGCTAATCTAGGAAGTATTTTATCAAAAAGACAGATAAATAACAGTCTACAAGAAGATTTAAAGCTACACTTAAATCATTAAAGTAGATAATGGATCCATGCTGTCTACATATGTGCATTCCAAGAAAACCCACACTTACTAAGCAAGTCTTTTCTTTTCATTTTTCTGACAGCAACTGGCATCTTCAATAACTCCACTCTAAATGCTTTCTCTGCTGTTTGCATAAGCGAATCAATTTCTTTTTTCATTTCTTGAAGATTTTCTTTGGCTTGAAAGAAAAAAAAAAAGACACCTATTACTAAGCATACAATGCACTTGAAAGTACATTAAATCGTTTACCTGTTGGATGGCATGTTCGTTCCAGTCACAGAGTTAAGATCATGTATTTACAGAAACTAGTCAATCGGACTGGAAATTCAGATTAATCCCAAATAGATTTTAAACTACACAGTGACACATGTTCTTTAAATCTGGCTGCCTTCAAACCGGTCAACAATTTGATGCTTTAAAACCAACATTATCTTTATTTAGATACTTCTATGCCCTCATCACCTTAATAGACAATTAATAGTCACTTTAGTAGTGTCACTGCTATTAGTGAGCCTCAGGCCACCTCTTTTAGGTGCAGTAATAGCATCCCATTTCTATATTTTGATGACAGAAGAAGAGATTACCAGGCTTGCCTAAGAAGATCCGTCTTCTGTTTCTTTGGAACCTAAGTCCCAGCCCAGGGCTTTGGCTACAAAAAACATCTTCCCCAGACAGCAAAGTCCTAGACTAGCTATTAAATGGAGGAAAGGGGGAAAAAATGCATAAAATTAAGCTTATTGACCTGAAATATTGTTCAAAGGTATTCCTTTTATTTAAAGGGAGATGATAGAGGCCTGCATGGATACAAAATGGGTATCTGCAGCCGTATCGACAAAAAATGAGCTACGGATATCTGCATCCCACAGATATAAAGCCATCATTACCTTAATTAAGCCAGCAAGCCAATTTGTAGTGTCAAATAAATTAATCTAAAACTTAAGGGGCTGAACAAATCTATGGCTCTTCAGCAACATCAACTAGTTATTTAGCATCTTTTGATAAATATTACACAATAGTGGTTATTCATGAGGTAATTTGTCAGGCAGTTTACAATATCAGACTTAACATTAATTACACAGACATAAACTGTCTTTATTGTTGTATTGCAAGCTATTTGAACTGCCAGATTGATATGATCTAATGTAGTGTTCAGCAGCCACTTCTTCATCAGTTTCAGGAAGCTGGTCAGTGAATATTGAAGGATTTTGTTGATTTTTAATGGAATACTTCTAAGATGTCTAATTCAATTAAACTTCATTAGAAATTCTTGGACCACAGTAAGCCAGCTTGTTGCCGCTGGTCCAGATATTTAAACTTCCTATTGATGTCAATGTCACATGAAGTTCTCTTTTTGAACTAAACACTGATTATAATTTAGGTGGTTAGAAATTAAATGTAAATATGCATTCATTCGTTCTACAGACAATAATCATCGCATTTGAAGTTGCATATGGTAATTCTGTGCCCCAATGGTTCGGTTTAAAATGCAAACTGAAAGTTTCTACATTAAGAATACATATGGACACAGGAATTCTATCAAGATGCCACCCCCGTTACCCACAATCGGTTTGTACAAATCCAACCTTTATCTGTGTTTCCATTTGTCACTGAGTTTCTGGCAAGCATTTCTCCTTTTCCCCTTTTAGGGGACAGAGAGGTAGCCGTGTTAGTCTGTATTCTAACAAAACAGCAGTCATGTAGCACTTTAAAAGACGAACTACATAATTTATTAGGTGATGAGCTTTCATAGGACAGATCCACTTCTTCAGATCTATAGCATTTCCAGTCCCAATTCACTTATAGAACAGAGAGGTTACAAAAATTGCAATAAAAACTGATAAATCAAATACCTAGGACTGAAGGAGTGGGGTGAGGGAAGTTAAGCATCTTGTCCGAGATCATTACGAACATCAAAGGAAGAGAGACAGCCAAACATACATAGCATTTTCTTACTAGAAGTTGTGCTTTTCTTTGCCATGTACAGTATCCCATTTCTAAGGAATGAAGGAAGTGGCAGCATCCCACCCCCACAAGATCAACGACTCTCTTGGTGAATGATAATTACCCTTCTTCACATTACCAATTAATTGCCTCAGCAACTGAGTGTTCACCCATCCCCAAAGACTGCCTGACAACAACCGCCTCATAATGCGGCAGAGTACCTTTCCTCCAAAGTAATGCTGCAGAGGGAAGGCCACTTGCTCTGGTCTGGTCCTGATCCAGATAGGTCCAATTTGATCAGATACCCAAGAAGCTGAATCACCTATCCAGCAGTTTTAGCCCCAAACCATCAGCTCTTCCCTGGAGAGTGATCTCCCCCAAAGTTCCCTGGCAGGAGATACATCTGCACACAGAAACTGACCTGTAGACTGTCCCCTGCTGAAGCTCCAGGGACCAAGGGTAAGGAGGTCTATGGGTCCACGGTGTCTGGACACCAAGCATATGCTGGAGCCAGACCCTGCTTGCCTTGCACCCTCATATATTCCACCTCCCCCCACCATGCATCCCTCCGCCCACCTGCTGCCCCAGGTGATTTAAAAAGGCCTAGGGGTCACTGCTGCAGCTCCTCA
Source organism: Carettochelys insculpta (assembly GCF_033958435.1). Taxonomy (NCBI): domain Eukaryota; kingdom Metazoa; phylum Chordata; order Testudines; family Carettochelyidae; genus Carettochelys; species Carettochelys insculpta. The sequence goes on from NC_134150.1 coordinate 19,415,990, forward strand.
GTCCTAGGGGGGAAGGGAGGGTACTGTGGTGTCTCTACAAGAGGCCCTGCCCTGAGCACTCCTGGGGCCAATGAGAAGCTGCAGAGGTGGTGCCTGCAAGCAGCAGTGCACAGAGACCCTTTCCCCTTCTCACCTAAGAGCTGCTGCCAGAGAAGTGTGTCCCAGGTAAGTGTCATGCCCCATCACTTTTCCCCCACACCCTCTCCCAGAGCCTGTGCTTCACCCTTACCCCCCAGCTTCCTTCTGCTGCCCCTCCAGCTCCTAAGTTCTCTCCCAGAGCCTGCACCCTACCCCCTCCTCATAGCCTACACCTCCCACCCCCCACTCACACCCCTCCCAGAGCCTCTAACCTACCCCCTCCTCACAGCCTGCACCTCCCACCCCCGACTCAGACCTCTCCCCACTGTCACACCCCCATACCCAGCCTTGGGCCTGCACCCAGAACTCCCTTCCTGAGCCCCACCCCCACCCCGCCTTCATCCAGCCCCCGCCCAGGGCCCGCACTCAAACGCCGCCCCAGGCTCCCTCTTGCCCCAAACTCCCACCTGAACTGAGAGCCCCCCCCGCCAGCCAAACTCCCGCCCAGAGCCACGGGCCGGCGGCGGCACGTCGGGGGCGGGGTAGGAGAGAGGGTGCAGCGCCGGGCTACCTCCAGCCTGCCGCCCGGGCGGGCAACGGACTGACCCCGCCAGACAGACAGACAGACCAGCTCGGCCGCAGCCCAAGTGACACCCCCACGCTACCCAGTCCGGGCCGGGCCGGGCCGGGCCGGGGAGGGGAGGGAAGGGAAGGGAAGGGCAGCGCCTCACCCTGCTGGTTGAAGCCCCGGAGAAAGAGGCTGATCCGCTGGTCCTTCTGCTCCTGGCTCAGCGCGACCCGGCCCGTCTCCACCCCGGAGTCGCCGCTGCGCTTGTTGCCCGCGGCCCCGCACCTCTTCGGCGGCATGACTCGACTTAGCTTAGCCCAGCCCAGCCCGCGCCACGCAGCCCGCAGCGCTTATAGCCGCCGCGCGGCGCCGAGTCCCCCGGCACGGCGCAGCGCCCCCTGCTGGGCCGAGAGGCGGGGTCACAGCAGGGACTCCCCGCCCACCTGGGCTGAGAGTTGGGGGTCATACCAGGGTGCCCTCCCTGCCTGGACTGAGAGGTAGGGTCACACCAAGAAATCCCCCTTCACCTGGGCTGAGAAGAGGGGTCACACTGGGGAGCACCCCTGGCCTGGTCTAAGTGGAAAGGTTGCACTGGTGAAACTCCCTGCTTGGGCTCAGTGGAAAGGTCACACTGGGGAGACCCATGCCTGGGCTGAGAGGAGAGGTCACAGCAGGGAGCCCCCTGGCCTGGGCTGAGAGGAGAGGTCACAGCAGGGAGCCCCCTGGCCTGGGCTGAGAAGTCACACCAGAGATCCCCACCAGCATAGTCTGAGAAGGGGGGTCAGACCAGGGAGCTCCTGCACTCTCCCCATCAGCTGGGGTAAGAGGATGGGTAACACTGGGATTCAATCCACCATCCCCAGACCAGGAAGAAATCTCTCTCTTATATTTTAATCTGAAAGCATAACATAAAGGAGAGTGTGTAATTGGACACCTGTTCATTTACTATTCTAAATGTGGGGCCCAGGCCAGCAGTCCATTAATACAGTTGTTAACCACGTTCTTTTGACAGGCTGACTTCTCCCATGCCCTTCAGTCTCTAAGGTGCCACAGGACTGCTTATTGTTTGTGAAATTACAGATGAGTATAGCTACGCCTCAGGTACTTAACATGAGTTTACAATTAAACTGCAGATATAAAGGCAGCTTCCTCTTTATACAGAAAAAATAAGTGAATAGAAGAAAGGTAAGTATTTTATTTTAGCATGCTGGAATATACCATATTGTTTACAGCATGGTTTTAACCTCTTTAGAGCAAAGATTTGGAAAGGAATCCTTATGAAGGATCCAACATAGATTTCCTTCTCTTGTCCAGGGCCTATCCCATACTGCATGATGAAGGCAGAGAATTTTTCCTTTTATTGCATCAGCACATACCTACATGGTGTCCCATCTCTAATTGGTGGTTTCAATTACTTATTCAGTTATTCAGAATTAGGGTGATCTTATGTGAAATCCACTACAAATAAACGATAAACAATTCTTGATTCAGAAGCCCTTACCTAATTTCCCTAAAGAGGTTCTATAGATGTTAGGCAACGACTTTTTAGCTTGCTGACTCTCATGCAAATAATAAGGGAAATAAAGGCTGGTTTTGTGTCTAAATAATACAAAAGCAGGATTGGTCCCCCAGGCCTGGCCAAAGAGTTTGCAAGGTCCAAGGTGGCATGCTGACAGCGGGGCCTGGCCTGGCGGAACACGGAGCCCCGAAGGCACAGGGTCCAAGGTAAATGCCTTGCTCACGTTGTCCTAAGGCCAGGCCTTTGGATCCCCCTACCAACTCGCAAGAATCTAGCCCCCTTTCCTTCTCTGGCTCCAGGAACAGGACTTGAGATTAATTGCTCCTTTCAGTTTTATATGTAGTAAAATACTGCCTAGGCCTTGTATTTCAAAAAGGTACTGAACAGGCTCTTTTATAATTAATTCTTGTATAGATTTCTTTTTGCCTATAAGCGAACCCATTTTGCATGCTGCCAGTTGACTTCAGTACCATCCTCTGACACCAGCCCCCTTTAGTGTTTAATGAATTCTTAATTAAGGCAATCTAAAGGAATGCAATGCTGCTGTATGTGCATGGGAAAAAGGGAACTCTACTAATTGCAGTTTATGACAAGTCCACTGAATGATGGATATGAGGAAGTATGAAATCAATCATACATTATACTGATAAAAATATTTGTTGTATTATAGAAAGACTATGGAGATAATACTTCATCATACAAACTGGAGAGTTGTTTTCAAATGACCCATAAGATTAAATACTACCACAACTTTCACATCTATTTTATTGTCCTGAAGCCTTGGATACAGCTAAGGTAACCTTAGTACAGTAATTTAAGGAGCACCTGTAGGTAAACCAATTTTAGAAACATGCATTAAAAAGTAGAGATTATCTATCAATTAGATATTGAAGATAAAGAAAATATAAGCCTTTCCTTCTTAGTTTTTCAGTTATGTCCTACAAAAACATACCTGAAAACTTTTAGTTGCCACAGTACATTCTAATATTGTGGATGAACAGTAGAAATCATACACCCTTCTGGAGGAGAGGCATGAAAACATATGTTCTCCCTTGTAGTGTCAGAAACACAAAAGGCACCCACCATATAGGTTGTGTCTACACAACCCCTCCCTTTCAGAAGGAGCATGCAAATGTAGCTGATCATAAATGCAAATGAGGGGCATATTTAAATATCTTGCACCTCATTTGCATATTCTCCCTTTCAAAGGAATCCCATCCACACAGCTGCCTTGGCTTCTGGAAATGGCTTATCTGGAAGCCAGATCATGATGGGATATTCAAATAAAGCACAAGATATTTAAATCCATGCCTCATTTGCATTTCTGATTGGCCACATTTGCATACCCCTTCAGAAAGGGAGGGGCCATGTAGATGCAGCTATAATATTTAGAAAACTCACATTAGATCTAAAAGTTACCTAGAACAACTGTTTCTCTGACTGGAGTTAAAAAAAACAGCTTTGAACACCCATATAGAATGTCTCCAGTTTATTGTAAACCTTGGATTGTTTCAGGAATATTTGGTGTAAACGCAAGGTAAATACAAAATCTTTTGGCTTGTTAGACTACAAATTCTACTCCATGAAAAAAGCTGCTGTTAAAAAAGTGTAAAAAAATCTACTAGCTTCCCTTTTTTAGACTGTAGAATTTTCAGACTCCATTTGCTTGTTACGGCAGCCACTTACGGGCCGTTAGCCCCAAATAAGATTTCACGAGGACAAATTCCAACAGCAAAAAAATGTAATTTCTTTGACAATTTTAGTACTTTTTTCTTTAAATTTGAATGCTTTGACCTCTTACTATATTTACTTTTAAATATCTGTTGTTACATCAGTACTTCTGAAAGGTGCCAGAGAGCCAGTCAATGAAGCGTTCTGTTCATTCACGAGTAAAAGCAACATGAGCTTTCCCAGACTACTCTCCCCGTTGAAATACAACTGACGTAATGAGAACATCTCTCCAAAAGCAAAAGTTTAGTTCGACCTCCAGGACTCTATGGCTACATCTACATCACAGTGGTCCGTCAACGGAAGTTACTGTTGGAAGATATCTTCCAACAAAACTACGGCTGACAGATCGCAGCCACGTACAGAAGCGGATCACTCTGTCTGGACTGCCTGGCCACGCTCTTGACAGAATGGCCAACTGGAAGCACGGTAGACAGGGCTACCCGGTGACTCAGGGCTACCTGGACACAGCTTTTTTTGTCGACTGATTGGGTTGAGAAAGGCATTCTGCCTCATGGAGGAGAAGCAAAAGGCTGTCAAACAAAAGTGCTGAGTTCTGTTAACAGTGTGTCAACAAAATACATTTTTAGTGCGGATGCTCTATGAATTTTCTTAATGAAAACTGTTTGGTCAACAAAACTTTATAGTGTAGATGTAGCTTCTGAAACACTGCCCACGAGCATACCATTTTCAATTGTGGTTGCGTTGTGGGCATCTGTCCATTAGGAATTGAAAGGAAGCTACTGATCCACTCCATAAAGGGCACAGGCAGGCAAGATGCAGCCTGCGGCTGGATCTTGACTCCCATCCTGCCCTTCTGCGACCCTGAGGCAAGCTCTCTAACTGCTGCAGCCTGAGGCTGCTCACAATTGGCTGGCAGCTGCTTCTAGGTGCTGCACGCTCTTTGCCGTGGGAGGAGAGAAGAGACTTTGCATGCTGCCCCCAGCCCAATCATTGCAGCTCCAGCCAGCTGTTTTGAGGAGCCGGAGGCTGCAGCAGGATGGAAGCCTGCCTTGGGATCCTGCTGGACTGCTAGCTGAAAGGTAAGCACCTCTCAGCCACAGCCTGTCTCTGGCACCCCTCATCCCTGCTTCCCGACCACCAACTCCTTGCCCAAGGTCACCACTTCTCCTGCTTCAGGTCACCACCTAAACCCTCTGCACCCCTCTTTACCCTCTGTGCCAGCTCACAACTCCCTCCCAGACCCTGCACCCTTCCCCCAGAGCAGAATCCACTCCTGCATCCATACCCTTCCCATACCCTGCACCCGAATCCCTTTTGCACTACTCCTCCTCCTCCAGATGACAACTCCATCCCAAACCCTGCACCCCCTGCTATCCAATCCCCTGCCCTAGCTCACAATCCCCTCCTTCACCTAAACCCCACACCCTCTCCTGCACCCCAATCACCTACCTTTAGCTTCCTTCTGCACCCAATCTCCATCCCAAACCCCAACACAGAAAAGTGCTGCCCTTGACCTCTTACCAAAATCTTGGAGTGCCCCTCTCTGTCAAATATGATTGCCCACCCACAACACAGGGCATGCTTTTGATATTTTCCTAGTTCCTAAGAATTGTAACTTCTTTATTTAGCACCACATGCTGAGCCAGGTATTTAAAACAAAAACAAAACAAAAACCCTTGCAAAATAATCATAGAATCATACAATCCTAGAATACTGGGACTGGAAGGGACCTTGAGAGGTCATCGAGTCCAGTCTCCTGCCCTCATGGCAGGACCAAGTACTGTCTAGACCATCCCTGGTAGACATTTCATAGATTCATAGAACAATAGAGCTGGAAGAGACCTAAAAAAGCCATCAAGTCCAGCCCCCTGCCCTAGGCAGGACCAAACCCATCAGATCAGCCCAGCCAGAGCTTTGTGAAGGCAAGACTTAAACACGCCCTGGGATGGAGACTCCACTACTTCCCTGGGTAGACCATTCCAATGCTTCATCACCCTCCTAGTGAAAAAGTTTTTCCTAATGTTCAACCTGGACCTTCCCAACTGCAACTTGAGACCATTGTTCCGTGTTCTGCCATCCGTGACCACTGTGAACAGCCTCTCTCCAGCCTCTTTGCAACCTCCCTTCAGTAAGTTGAAGGCAGTTATCAAGTCCCCCCTGAATCTTCTCTTCTGCAGACTAAACAGTCCCAATTCCCTCAACCTTTCTTCATAGGTCATATGTTCCAGCGCCCTAATTATTTTGTATCAGAGGGGTAGCTGTGTTAGTCTGGATCTGTAACAGCAACAAAGGGTCCTGTGGCATCTTATAGACTAACAGAAAAGTTTTGAGCATGAGCTTTCATGAGTACAGACTCACTTCATCCGATGCTGGTCTTGGAAATTTCCAAGCAAATTTCCAAGCAAATTTCTTGGAGATTTCCAAGACCAGCATCTGATGAAGTGAGTCTGTGCTCACGAAAGCTCATGCTCAAAAGTTTTCTGTTAGTCTATAAGGTGCCACAGGACCCTTCGTTGCTAATTATTTTGGTCATCCTCCTCTGGACCCTCTCCAGTGTATCCACATCTTTCCTATAATTGGGGGCCCACAACTGGACACACTATTCCAGATGCGGCCTCACCAAAGCCAAATAAAGAGGAATAATCACTTCTCTGGATCTACTGGCAATGCGCCTTTTGATGCAACCTAATATGCCATTAGCCTTCTTGGCTACAATGGTACACTGTTGATTCATGTCCAGCTTCTCGTCCACTACAACTCCTAGGTCCTTTTCTGCAGAACTACTACTGAGCCAGTTGGACCCCAGCCTGTAACAATGCTTGGGATTCTTCTGGCCCAAGTGCAGGAGTCTGCACTTGTCCTTATTGAATCTCATCTGATTTCTTGCAGCCCAGTCTTCCAATTTGTCTAAGTCACTCTGGACCCTATCCCTACCCTCCAGCATATCTACCCCTCCCCCTAGTTTAGTGTCATCTGCAAACTTGCTGAGGGTACAATCCAACCCCTCATCCAGGTCATTGATATATATGTTAAACAGAACAGGACCCAGAACCGAACCTTGGGGCACCCCACTAGAAACCGACTGCCATCCCGACATCGAGCTGTTGATCACTACCTGCTGGGCCCAACCTTCTAGCCAGCTTTCTATCCATCTTACCGTCCATTTCTCTAATCCACATTCCTTTAACTTGCTGACAAGAATATTGTGGGAGACAGTATCAAAAGCTTTGCTGAAGTCAAGACAAAGCACATCCATTGATTTTCCCCTATCCACAGAGCCAGTTCTCTCATCATAGAAACTAATCAGATTGGTCAGGCATGACTTGCCCTTCACGAATCCATGCTGACTATTCCTGATCACTTTCCCCTCCTCCAAGTGCCTCAAAATGACTTCCTTGAGGAGCCCCTCCATGATTTTTCCAGGGACTGATGTAAGACTGACTGCCCTATAGTTCCCTGGATCATCCTTCTTCCCTTTTTTAAAGATGGGCACTACATTTACCTTTTTCCAATCATCCAGGATCTCTCCCAATCTCCACGACTTTTCAAAGATAACGGCCAAGGGCTCGTCAATGACATACGCCAACTCCCTCAGAACCCTTGGATGAATTAGGTCCAGGCCCATGGATTTATGTACATTTATCTAACTTGCTCTTAAATGTCTCCAGAGATGGAGATTCCACAACCTCCCTAGGCAATTTATTCCAGTGTTTGACCCAATGTTAGAAACTAATAAGATTTCTAATTTACTCATAAAGAATAAGATCTAAATTATGAGATTAAATGAGATGCTGTTGCTAAAGTGTGATTTGTACAAACTGCTCAGACAAAACTAGCCCAAGTTACTTAGTGCCTCCATGATTGGTAGCGGGAGGTTTCAGTTTTGTGTGTGTACTGGCAAAAGTGCAAAACAGCCTACATCTTTTTTTTTTCTGGGGGGGGGAGGGGTCCTCCACAAAATAAGTGGTGCAGGCAGTACAAGTATCTCCATAGTGCTATGCTGTCATGCCTAATTCTGTTCTGGAAGAGCCTTTGCTGGAGTTCAGAGTGCTCAAGCCTCTATGTTCATTCAGCCATTACCCTCTCTCCTGAGGACATCATAAACAGAAGTTTGTGTGCTATGGACACTTTCACTTGGAACAAGACTAAAATTAACAATTCATTTCCTTTAAGCTACAAGCAAACATTTGTCTGATGGAAGCATACTTCAGTTGTTACAGAATTGGGCTAGATTCAAACCAACAACCAGAAAAGTGAACGGCTCATTCTCCCATAGCTAATCATCCACTTCCAAAGAATCATTCTCCGAAGATCAAGAGGTACTGTAATTTTAACAATTTTTGTGCTGGATCTCATTTTTAAGACTTAAAGTTCACATGTGATTTGAAGTTGATTGCTTGCAATAGTCAATATCCACAAATGGCATATGTGAACAGACTCCTCAACTTCATTATTCTCTGTCCAAAGTGGTTCTGAGATTGAAATGCTCAATACTATTGTTCTCTCATGCTCATCCACTCCAGTTTGAATTGCGTGTGGATAAACTAACTCATGGCCACACTTCAGTTTCAGTTTCATAATCAAAGACTCAAAGCACAATATATCATATGCACTATCCCTGCCCTCAGAACATGGTCCATTCAGATTTTATTTAGAAATAATGTAAAATTCAAATGCAATAGTCACACAAAATGATCTTGCAAAAGATTTTTATGAACATTCTAACAACTGCCAGTTTGATCAGATCTGGGTAACAACTTTACTGCATACTCATAGCCAGCAACAATAATCCAACCCTGCCCAGAAAGTAGACTTTAGGATTTTGGGGGGAAAATATCAAACAGGAAATTAATATTTCTGAGCAAATATCTCCGATTTGCATTTCTGCTCTGTAGAAGGCGGTATCATGAATAGTTTTGCTATGTGACTGTCCTCCTCAACCCACTAGGCCAGAAGTAGAAGATTATAACTTCCAATCAAGGCACAAAATAGTCTGCTAGACTCTCTTTTCACATTCCCACTTCAAGTTCCCCCTCCCACCCACCTCTCAAAATCAGTAAAAGGTAACAATATCTCCCCACACCAAACATTAGGTTTAATTGTTCAGGAAGGATTGTAAGATCGATTAACAGGCCATTCTCAGTGCATACTTCATCGTTTTTTGCATTTGGTTTGGTGGGAGGGTGGAGTCTGCATATCTTTCATGCATATTCTTCAAGAAACTGTATGTGGAAGTCTTTCACTTTCTCTAGTACAATCTTCAACTTCTCTACTGGCGGGAGAATGGTCATTCTGGGAAAGAGGAGAAATACTGTATTGTAAAACATTTGATAAAATACACTATAATAAACATCATTAATTTAAGAAATGGAAACCTGAAAGACACCTCCCCCAAAGATATCCAGTAGTGCCTCGATTTACGCAAGGGTTATGTTCCCACGCACCCTCACGTAACTTGAATTTCGCATGAGTTGCAAGCAGTTTTTTCTCTGGTGGAACACAGGTTCTGCAGCTGGGGAAGCACTTGGAGCTCCTTTTGAAAGGTAAGTCCTGGGACTGGGGAGGGTTAAGCCTGGGCTGGGGTAGGGCTGCAGGAGGTGGAGTTGAAATGGGACCGCATGCATGGGTTAGCGGTTGAACCGGGGCAGGGGGTTTGAGCTAGAGTCACGCACGGGGAGGGGTGGGGAGGGTTTGAGCTAGAGCCATGCTCAGGTGGTGAGCTGGGCAAGGGGGTGGGAGGTTGAACCGGGACCACAAGCTGGGGTTAGAACCAAGGTGGGGAGGGTTGAGCCGGAGCTGTGCTTGGGTGGTCAGCGGGGTTGGGGGAAAGGGGTTAACAGGGGGCCACATGGGATTGGCAGGGGTTGAACTGTGGCCAGGGGGAGTGGGACTTTGAGCTGCACCTAATTCACGTTAATAGGAGTTAAGCACAACTTGAAATTGCGCATGTTGAGGGTTTACTATATTTTCCACAGATTGCTGTTTTCTGAATTGGTTACAGCTACAGTAGTGCACATAGTGTAAATGCCACATTGTGGTTCTGGCTGACCTGTGCATTAAAATTCAGAGGCTTATCATCTAATTTTTTAAATAGAGTAAAACCTCCTTGTGTCCCCCTACAACACAGTCTGCTTTTCATTTTTGATTCTTACTTTTGGAAAGACAACAAAAATTACATTGGGGGCTATTAGGTTTATTATTTTAACACTTCGGTATCAAGCTTGTTCATTTTACATGTAAAAATGTGGTTTTTCTAACAGCCAGCTATGCAAACTCTCTTAGCTATTGGCAAGTAGAACTGGTTCCTTCCAATACACCACAGTTTACTAGTTACTCCTCACAGCACAAAACTACTTAATTCACAGCACTGAAATTTGTTTACAAAGAAAGCAAGTTTATGTATTTACCAAATGGAGATTCATAATATAGTAAAATAGAAATATTAGAAACAAAGGGTTACATACAAAACAAAGAATCCAAATATTAAACCTTAAACTCACCTAACAACTTCTCCTTTTCTCTAATAAGTTACTACTTATCCCCAAGTTCTTCTCACAGCTTTATTTCAAATTTCATAAATCTCACTGCAGGAGGAATAACGCCTATTTCAAAACAGCTATGTTGAAATAGGCACTGTTAAGACACGAAATAGCACTATTTCGAAATAAGCCATAATGGCATCCAATGGACATGCTCTTTCGAAATAGCTGGATGCTATTTCAAAATGCATTCTTGTGTGGAGCTGTGTTATTTCAAAATAAGGTAGTTCAGAATATCTATTCTAGAATGGATTATTTTGAAATAATGCTGCTGGGTAGGTGTAGCCTTAGATGCCTCACTGTGCTCTGTTTTGTAAATTTGAAATGAGTGTCAGCAATGTCAGGAAATACCACATGAACTCAAATGATACAATGAAAACCAGTCCTGCTGCTCTACATATAATCATTAGCTACACAGAGTATGCCTAAGAAAATAAGAAGTTCGTACTGCAAAAAATTAGATTAATCTAAGCCTGCTTTTATACAGGTCATGCCATAAAAGACTTAACAGTTTATTTAATAAAGCAAAAAACTTTAACAAGTAGATTCTCACAAAACACTAGGGACAAGTATCAGAGAGGTAGCCGTGTTAGTCTGTAGCTTCGAGAACAACAAGAAGTCTTGTGGCACCTTATAGACTAACAGATGTTTTGGAGCATGAGCTTATTAGTGAAGAAAATAAAATAAGCTTATGCTCCAAAATATCTGTTAGTCTATAAGGTGCCATAAGACTTCTTGTTGTTCACAAAATACTGTAATTTGCTATTCAACAGATACTGCACCTGAAGTGGTAACTTCCTTGTCTTTGGCCAAACCCACTGCCAGGTACAACACAGATTCCAGTTGCTTCCAAAAGTTTCATGCAGTAGAATAAGTCAGGGGCCATTTTATGAGCCTGAGAAAACAGATTGAAATTTTGGTGTACCTTTTCATCTCAATATTATAACATAAAATCATACTGCACAAAATACACTTTTATGTTAATTTTTCTTTCCAGATATTTCTCTTGCACTTTATGACCTCTTTTATTTTCTTCCCTAAATGGATGGCCAGCATGTCCCATGGGTGGTGAAATGGATCACTCCACAATGTAGGTTCTCAGTCCAATTTAACAGAACAGAATTAGCCAGTCACTGTGTTTTTACATAGCTACTCCATTCTTTGGCTGAGACCTTGAGATTTTTAACAACAGAGGTCTTTGGCATTCTAAATCTAATTTCACAGAAGCATCTAATAGATTAAAGTTGTTATAATATTTGATGAATTGACTCACACACCCCCATCCTCACAATATTGCCCAGAACACAGATAAATAGACATTCACATTGGATTTTCCCAAAATATCTGCTGAGCAGTAAATCATCTCAATAATAATTTGGAGAAAGTTCTTATATTTTAAAGTACTCAAATCAACATGCCCAAGCTATATGCATGATTCAGAAACATTATTTCAGATCAGAAATCTCACAAAGGGTCTCACTTTTCGTCTTATTAACACAGGTATACCTCCTATGAAAATCAATTAAAATTTGCATGATTAACTGAGAGCAGACCTGAGCCTCTAAGAGAAATAAATTAGAAAATGAAGAAGAAAGGACTGCCTGCCACATGTTTATTACCGATATAATCTCTTGGCTATAGCCACTCTTTGTAGATGAAAAGCACTCATTTTATTCCAGGATATAAAATTCCTCATTATGAGCAACCAGTAAAAATGTGCGGAGTGTACACAGAATAAGAAGACAATGGCTGATTGACCTTTGCTGCCTCAATGGCTTTAGAAGGGATAAATATCCTTGGGAAGGCATACATAGCTCCTTGAAGTGGATTGCAGTGAATTCCTGGCACTTTATTAAACATGTCTTCTGTTAGCTTGGCTTTTTGAGCAAGATTGTTCAAAACAGACTCCTTTTCCTGTTAAAAAAAAAAGGGGGGAGGTGTGGGGGGGGGGGGAAATAAAAACAGAGTTGAATGGGTCCTTAGCTGATTAACTATGATAGTAAGTTGGTTCAACAGTTTTGCAGTTTGGAAAAACAAAATGTTTTCTTAAACCCATGTTTACCAAATAAGAGTTACATAGAATAGATTCAAGATTAGCAATAACAAATACTCACGACAAACTAAATGGACCAAGTGATGTCAATCACAATGGAGCAGTCAAACACTAATCCAGTGATTCTCAATGGCTGTGTCTACATTTGCATTCCTCTTTCGAAAGAGGCATGCAAATAAGGTGCAGATTTCCATATCTGGAGTCTCATTTGCATATTCTTTTGAAAGAAGAAAAGCAATGTAGACACTGCTTTTTTGAAACTAAACCCCATCTCCAAAAAAACCCTTCTTCCCTTTTCTTACGGGAAGAAGGATTCTTTTGAAGATGGGGTTTACTTTCGAAAGAGCAGTGTCTACACTGCTCTTCTTCTTTCGAAATAAGAATATGAAAAATGAGGCTCCACATATGGAAATCTGCACCTCACTTGCATTTTTGATTTCCCACATTTGCACACCTTTTTTGAAAGAGGAATGCAAGTGTAGACACAGCCAGTGTGGGCCCTGACCCACTTTGGGAAAGCTGCTAGAGGGCTGCATCACTTCATTTTCTTAAAGGACATGTAGCCACAAACCACTAGCCCCGGTTCACTGTTTCCAACCAAGGGGAGCTGCAGGAAGTGGTGTTGCCTGGGCAGCCACTTCCCAGAGCTCCCCTTGGCTAGAAATGGAAAACTGGAGCCAATAGGCACTGCGAGGTCCTGTGGATACAGACCCTTTAGGGCAGGTAAACAAAGTGGCAGAGGCTCAGTAGTGGCCTTCCCAAAGCAGGCCCACGGTGCACTTTGAGAAACACTGCACTTGTCAAATCTAGTATTTTCTGTCTTAAATACCTGCTGCTGGAAAATTACAAAAGGATATGTATTTCCTGTAACTGTGGTGCAACACTGGATGCAAACCAAAAGGTTTAATAGTGTTCTAGTGTGGGCAAGTTTTTGTGATTTGTAACTTTTTCCCCCCACTGACTAAAACCATTATAATTTTAGTGCCGTTTTTGCAGATATGTGCAATCAAAGCACCCCAAAACCCTAGAATGGAACTTCTAGGGTTCTATTGCCAATAGGAAATTCCACACGTATAGCAAAGCAGATGCCAAGTCACGCTGTTGACACCAGCTTTGAAAGGCCCAGAATTCAGGTGTGAGTGCTAGTCCACAAGAGGTGGGTGGAAAGGAGGGAATATTATTTTTAAAGAATTGTAGCTGTGAATTTAGCATTTGTGAAGACTTCTGGAACAGCAGGTCTGGAGGGCATTCCTGGAGTTCTTTATTTATACACAGAATAAGTACAGCAGGTCAGCCTTCTCAAATTGGACATTCAGCTTCCTCAGGCTTGATCTGGAAAGACCAATTTCCAAGGATTAGAGAGCCGTTCGGCCTCCATACTCCTTTAGTTTGTGGGATTTCTGCAGAGACTATGTTCAAGGGTATCGACTGTGGGCTTTTGTGAGAGGAACACTTGTCCATTTGGAATAGTTCTCAGAAACTCCTTTCAAAAGTTTTTGGTCACCATCGATCTGGGCTGGTGATCATGAGGCAAAACAGGATCTAATGAACAATAATTAGGTCTAATTAACAATATCTTGAGCTATCAATTCCACCTATCAGGCTCTAGTTATGACCTGAAAAGAGCTGTATTTTTTTTTTAAAAAATAGACACACTCATACAACCAAAAACAGCTAGTACATGTTCTGTTTGAAAGATCTCTAATACATTCCTCACAAGAGGATTGATTTCGCATGTTGTGTGAAAACACTTCTTGTTTAAAAATAATAGGCCATTTTTATCCATTTTTTAACTTCAAGAACTGAATTTGATACAGTATTTGTGCAAATGAGAAGATACTATTCTTTGTTCAAGTAAGCATTCAGTTTATAAGAATACCATATATTTTCACTTACAAAATCACCCTCATTTAGTATCTCCATTTATTTGAGTAATTCTTCATTGAGTAGAAGTCCTCACTTATCACAGAAGTCACAGGGGAAAGAAAATTATATTCAAAAAATGGGTGACCTCAATGAAAAAGCCACAAGCATGTGATGGAAGTGCTGTGGCTCCTTGACAAAGAATTTTAATCTACTAGTACATAAGTACTCGCAATTATTCTGTAGTCCAGGGGTAAGCAACCTTTCCAAGGCAGAGTGCCGAAATCTGACCTGTTGACCTCCATGTATGGTCTGAATGCTGGTGATACTTTAAAGTTGCTAATAGTCCTACTTACAACAGCTTAATTAATAAACAAATTAAGATGTAGACATTTACTGTTTGGGTGGTGGTTGGCAGCATTAGATGGTCTTTTGTTAATCCACAGGCTTTGAGCACGTTCCTGGCTGGATGGGGGAGGAGGCGTGAGGCTGAGCTCCTGCCTCATGTGCCAGTGAAAACTGGCTGTCACACCACTTTTGACACCCATGCTGGGGATTACTGACCCCTGCTGTTGTGTGTTGGCCATTGTTATTACAGGGCTCCACCATACAGAAGGCTGAAAAGATATCTTTCTTTGTGTTTTCATCACACCAAGGTAATTTCAATGGGACAGAATAAGAAATACATGAATAGGATTAGAGCTGACCTTGATGAACTGTGCATAAGATTCTTCTCCAGGTACTGGAGGATTCACTACAATATCCATAGCTGCCTGTCCAGAGACTGGAGGACAGAGGCGAACAGAGAGTAGTTTAACAAGCTGTCCTTTTATCTCTGGATGCAAGTTAATCACCTCCATATAACCCCCTCGATAGCCGCACCTGAAAATACAGTGGACAGACAGAGAGAGAAAAAGAAAGAGAAAGAAGGGAAAAAACCATGAATATAAGCTGGAACATTAATTACTGAAAACAACCTCAAGAGAGGAAAAAGAGAGAGCATCAGCTCAACTTTATATTACTCTTCAGTATCTTGCTTAGCTCCAATATATGTAACCTGTATTTTTAAACTGCTTTCTGTATTAGGAGAATGGAAGAAAAGGTTGCAACACTAGACAAAACTGCCTCAATGACTGGACTGAGCACTAACAAGGGAAAGGCCAAGACAATGAGGATCAACCAGTTCAACAACACCATCATCACACTGGAAAGGGATGACCTGGAAGATGTGGAGCAGTTTGTCTACTTGGGGATTAATAAGGGCAATGACAGTGGTACAGACAAGGATATCAGTGCCATGATAAGGAAATTAACAGCTGTATTCAAGACACTTCGTCCTATATGGAGTTCACAAATAATATCTGTGAAGACAAAACTGCGGGTCTTCAACACAAATGTGAAGAGTGTGCTCTTGTGTGGATGCGAGACCTGGCATACTACAAAGTCTTCAAATCACAAGCTACAGACATTCATAAACAGATACCTGAGGTACATCTTTCACATCAAATGGCAAGACTTGGTCACAAATGAGATTTGGAACAGAGCAGGACAAGAACCACTAGATGTTCAAATCAAAAGAAGAAAGAGGCAATAGCTAGGTCACAGTCTCAGAAAACCA
The DNA here is from genome assembly GCF_033958435.1 of Carettochelys insculpta. Taxonomy (NCBI): domain Eukaryota; kingdom Metazoa; phylum Chordata; order Testudines; family Carettochelyidae; genus Carettochelys; species Carettochelys insculpta. The sequence goes on from NC_134150.1 coordinate 19,431,920, forward strand.
TCAACCAGCATAGTCCGTCAAGCTCTTAAATGGAACCCGCATGGAAAACGCAAAAGAGGAAGACCTCAGACAACATGGAGAAGATCTACTGAGACTGAAGAACAACAACTGGAGTACTCCTGGAGTCAGCTAGAAGTTTTGTCCCAAAACAGAGTGAAGTGGAAAAGACTTGTAGATAACCTATGATCCACTAAGAGTACAAGGGTTTAAGTAAATAAATCAGTCTGTATTAGGCAAACTAAGTGCCATCAAAGAAAGTACTGAGTATGATGTGTAGACATTAACATATGCAGCTTCAGTATGAGGGTAGTCTAGCCCAGGGGTAAGCAAACTTTTTATGCTGAGCCCCACTTTTCATTCCTGCAAGTAGCAGCGCCCCCCCGCCCCCGCAATCCCCAACCTGTATAACGTAATCCAAACCAAAAGAAATTTCAATTATGTTCATATGAAAAAAAAACCAAAACTTTGGCATGTGTAAGAAAATAAGTAAGTAGAATGTCAAAACTTTATTAATTGGTATATAAATATGAATACACACACATAAAAACAGTAACATATTTCAACATTTTTAATAAGATGGATGAGCCTGAGACCCAGCAGCCAACTGTGCTGTGTCCCCCTTACGAAATTTACCCCATCCCCAGGGGGCCCGCCCCTGACTTTGCTCACCCCAATCTAGCTATTAACATGGATGGTTATTCCTCAGAGCACAAGAATACAGCAGAAGCAGAGGCCACCTGATCAGGAGTTTGGCATTTCTCTACTCTACTCTTGACTGTAGGCCCCTCCAAATAAGAAACAAAACACACACATATACCCCCTCTATAAAATCAGGCTGATTCAATAAACCCTGAACTGGTCAGTAGACCAGAAGTCCACTGTGTCATCCCTAGTAGGCTGCACTATCTATTTTGGGAATTTATTAGTATAAGCCTGGCGTGCTGGTATGGGAGGCAGGTCAGTGATAGGTGGTTTCTCTTTTAAAAAGTACTCTACTAACTATGAAGTTTTCAAAAAACCATTGGGCTAGCCGAGAAGTTATACAACATTCCATATAAACTCCTGCATTTTCCTAGTTTACTAGTTGTTAAGTAACAGAAGACACAGGATAACACTCAGCTCCATATGTGAAAAAAATGATCCTGCTTAACGAGAAGAGGTAATTCTACTAAATACTATTCAAGGGTGATACAATAAAGAAACAAAGATGAACATACTCGCCCATGTATCCCTTGGAGGTGGAATGGAAGGATGCTAGCTCTACATTGCTGTAGTACTCTGGGCCCATCTCATACAGAACCTTTTTGAAAGAATGAAACTCACATTCTTCTGAGTAAACATTATCTTGATAAACCTACATAATAAGAGGAAACATTACACATTGTGCAAATATGAATAAATGACAGAACATAAGTCTCTGAAGAAAGTTTGCAATGTACTAATGCTTAAAAGACTTTACAGGACAGAAATAAGATAGTTACTTCCAGCGTAACAAATGCGTAATGTAACTTATATTGTACTTAATTGAGTAGCCCTTGAGTATTTTGTACGTCATTTCCCAATTTTAATGTTTTTCCATCATTGTACTTAATTTCCAATCTACACCCCACCCCTGCTCCAGTTTCTCTCCTTGTAATTATCTAAACCAACAGTTAATATCACCCTGTAGTTTTTAGGTCAAGACTAAGGCGTTGCTCCAATTTCCTTCTGGCATTGCTTCCTTCTTGGACTACCCTTTTTACCTTGCGATCAAGTCCAGCACACACATTTTTCAAATTAATTCTTCAAGACTAAAAAGCTGGTTCCTTCATTCACTACTTTTAACGTAACACCGGGATACTCTATGCCCATGTTAAAAATCAACCATCACACTTCTTGGGAACAAAGGACGAGAACTGAGTCCCTAGTGGTTCTGCTGCACTGGAGGTATGTTCATCACAGAAAGGTATGTAGTCCTAATGCTCTACTACCTCATCAGCCAGAAGAAAGAGTTGTTCCTCCCAAGCAAAATGTATAACATCTTCAATGCACTTTCTGCTTTGAACCTGACCTGTAATTTAAAATGAGAGAAGAAAAATTGCAATTCAATTCAATTAGTAGAGAATATGTATAGTCTTTCATTCTAGAACCTGGAAAACTGCTGCCTTTTTAATACGTTTATCCCTTTTCCCATTAAAAAGAAACTATGGGAGTTCGGACATGAAACTCTACACAATGTGCACAGGGCTAGAGAGTCTCCAGTCGCAACTGCCTCATATAGTCTAACTTATAGGAGATAACAGTGAATTTATGAGACGTTAATTCTCAGACCTGTCAATAAATCAGCTGAGAATAAGACTAGTATTCTTTTGACATGTTTTGCACTGCAGTTCCCACATGCTTTTACATGGGTAAGCCCAAATCTCTCTAGCATGCATACACAAAATATTTAAATCTGGGTTATAAGTTCTTTGAACCCAGGTTTGCTTGTTTAGCTGGTAAATTATCTCAGTAAATCAAAACGTGTAACTAAACTTCAGGGTGACAAACTGGTTATATGGTAGAAGTCTGATTTTATTATTGAAGCCTAGCTATGTATATGCAATGCTAAGTCACAAGCAAGTCCTAAATATGTACAGCATAGAAAAAGAGGTTAACAAAATAAACTTTGAAACATTTAAATGAAACCATTACATACCAGTGGGATTTCCTGGGTTGATGATACAAAGGACCTTTGGATTACAGTATGCTTTGGCTTCATTCAAGGAACGACGAAGTTCATTCACATCTAATGCCCAGCAGTTCTCTTCATCCAGGTAATAGTTCACCTGGATGGCATCTAGTTCAGATATGGCTGCTGAATACAACGGGTACTGAGGGATTGGGATCATCACTCCAGTTCGGGATTTCCCTCCTCCAGAGACCAGGATCTTTAGAATAGTCTGGAAAAATTTAGGAATTTAAAGAAAAGAAGAAAAAAAAAACAGATAGTACAATTCACAGTATATTCTGGAACAGCTTGCTGTGTGACTTTCTCCTGCTCAATGGGACCCAAAGCCCTTGGCAAATCTCAGTTACAGAGGCATAAAATCACTTGCGTTCGTGACAAAAAAGCTGCTGGTTCTACATTTCACACCAACTTTTAGCGAGAGAATGTTAAAAGTCTTTTATAACAAATCTTACATAACACATAATGACCAAACACAATAGTGAGAGTTCTTTATAAACAACCAACAGCTGTAACTGTCAGCTGAAGCTGAAACTCATTAACTACAGGCTTATCAGTGGCAAATTCAAAACAAGCAACAAAGGTAGTACTGCTATAACCACATATAGTTACACACATTATACCTGAGAAAGTTTTATGAAAAACCATGGGATGCTCACATCTTGTCCCTTTGGCAACAGAGCCGTTGGAATTGCAAACCCAGTACTCATTACCCTTTTTTCAGGGTGAGTCTATGAAACTGATGTAAATCAGAGCACTGAAATACCAAACTGTGCCACAAGATGTCATTTTAAAAATGTTTTGCAAACTAGATACAAAAATAAATATAGAGCTACAGTAAAGCAAATACAACTAAAGTCATCTTCGGCAATCATGCAAAAGATCAACATATATTAGCTATCCATCAGAGATGATATTCAGCTAAAGAACAACCAGTAAGTACTTTGGAAACTTTGGGAATACTTTAAAGTGAATTGCTTAATATAAGGAGGCTGGCCATGAGTGCAGGTTCCGCTGAATCTATATAATAACAGTTTTCTTAAAGTATTCAATAAGATCAGTGGTTTTCCAAGAATTTTCTGTCTGTGTGGTCTGGTTTCTCCAGTGAACATCATCTTCTCAGCTCTAGTGTCTATACATTTTAAGCCTAGTTTACACTGGAAAATTAAGTTGGTTTAGCTACATTGCTCAGGAGTGTAAAAAATCCATACCCCTAAGTGACACACTTAAGTTGATCTAGCACCCAGTGTGTACAGCTACTAGCAACCCCTTGGGGGAGTGGGTTAAATATGCTGACACAGCACACTCAGAAGTAGTAGTGTCTTCAGTGAAGCACTATAGCACCGCTTTTCCAGTATAGCCAAGCCCTTAGTCATGTGCAGCAAAATCTTCTAGCCATGATGGCTAATGCTAATCTCCTCAATCCATATTCAAGATGTTAAAAAGCTTTAGCTATCCCTATGAAGATTTTAGCGTCCATGGGTCTGTTTCAGAACTCCTGCCACTTTTACTCACGCATAAATTGACTGACCAATATAAATCAAATTAGAAACACTGCAGTGTGAGAGAGACCAGACATACAATTGTACAAAGATCAGAATCATATTCTATAGGTCTATATTTCTTGAAGGATACATCTAACGTACCACATACAGTTTATGCACAGGATATATATGTTGTATAAAGCCTCTGCTTAGTCCAGTACAATGCAGATGTAAATCCTATAACTTTCTGTAAACTTTGCAACAGTGCCTGTACAATCCTTAAGCTTTGCAACAGTAGCTTCATTTCATAGATTTAGCTTTGTTCCTAGTTATATTTTGTTTCAGAAGCTTTGTTTTGTAGCAGCTGCTAGGTCTATATTAAGTATTATAAGTTAGTATGAAATTGTTTTAGATACCATAAGTCAGAGAAATCCTGGCCATTCCTTTGTAAAAGAAATTGCTGTCTCTGAAGTGAACTTTCTTTTGTGTGAGTGAGGAAAGCATGAAAGTGGGTGGATGTGCAATGAAATCAGTTCCTGAAGCCAGACTTCCTGGATTAGCAGCTGCTAGCAGCACCTTGATGGCCAGAGAATAACAGGAGCTGAGCCCTGCAAAAGAATCCACCCAAGAAAGAGAAAGGCCCCATGAAGAGAAAATCACAGTCCCACCTGCTGTTGGCTGATGACTCATGGTCATACAGTATCCTGGGGCAGTGGGACAAGTCAAGAGCTATGGACTGAAACACAAAAATATGGGTGCAAAGCTATAGGAATTCTTTTCTTGTCATCACCATTCTGCTGGAGTTAGTCTCAGCTGGCTGGGGAGGCAGGAGGTGGCCCAGAGCCCCGATTCTGGGCCCTTCCCCCATTCCCCAGGATGGATGGTACTGACTGCCCCTGAGTACTACACCAACAAGAAAGAGATCAAGCTGACAAGGGAAGGGGGCATACAACCAGCTGGCTATGCCAGATGCATGACTGCAGCCAGACACAGTAGATTCACTATGCTTTGGCTCCCTCCTCTTTCCCTCTGCAACTTTTCACCTGCATGCGTTTGCCTGTGTAAGTGTATGAATGCAGAAGAGTATGAGCGTGTGGTTGTGTGCGTGAAGGCTCATTCCCCCTTTTCTCTTAATCCAAAAGTGGCATTTAATAAAATACATATGAGTGTAACCCTGCAGTTGTCCTTAGTGGAAGCAAGGTAACAATATACGTGTACGTATAAATCTCTAACACTTACAAAAATTCCATCACTAGCCCCGGTGGTAAGATATATGTTATCTGGATCTGCAGGAACTCCTCCATCTCGTTGTTCAATGTACGCTGCAACATCTTCACGGATGCAGTTTACACCTTGACTGGCACTGTAAGATCCTGTGAAAAACGGAGAACCTGAGCAGGTATTCTAGGGTACACAATCTTCAAAACTTCAATTCCCATGTTTGGGGCAGTAAAATTCCAAAGTTAGTGATATATGAGGTAATCTGGACGCATGAGTTTTATTATTTCCTGGCTACAGAAATTTTCTAAAGCAGAAAATGAAGTAATACATTCACCGTATTGTGAGAGAAACACAGTCAAGATTAAAAACCTGAAATAAACATTTCTGAAAGACATATGAAATAAGAAGATATTTGATTGCCAACACATATTTTCTAAAAGTTTGGCTGGCCATAAGATCCATAACCGAATTCTTCCCTTTGACCATCACCGAGTCATTTTATTGAAAGACTGTAGCAATTATCTGGATTCACTCTATATGCTGCAAACTACACTTTAAACTACTACGTCATTTACATTTGCTCTGAGCAGGTTAAGTCAACAGCAGTTAAAATACCAGCAACCCTAATGCTTCTCTTCAATTGTAGCAACAGTAGAAAGCGGTAAGGGAATTAGAATGGTTGGCCCAGACATAGCTGATTTTGAGATAGTTTGGCCATTCCCATCTTGGACTGCCAAACCAGCTCAAGAAACCAATTTTATTGTAGCTGTAATTTGATCAAAGTTCCTTAGACCACAAAGATGTGTCTAGAAGGATGAAGGACCATGTTTACAAAATAACAAGACAAAAAACAGCAATACATGAAATGACGAATGCTTAGCACTATGACAGAAGCAACTCCCAGTCAGAAATATTTACACACCTCATCTTAGACAAATATTTACTAGTCTGGGGGCTAGTCAGCTACCTGAGACTCGTGGCGGTCACACGAATTTCTCAATGTGCATGGCCAGTTTTTAAACACCATACAACAGAACTGCATTCCAATCAGTAAAGTAGAGCGTGTCTGTTTATCCAGGGACATTTGTGTAAGTTTTACAAGCAGTCATTTATATTTTTTAAAATGTTAGTGTTCAGAATGATCATATTATCTGAAGATTTAGACTTCTGAAAGCAATCAGAACCCCACTTATACTGACCAGCTGCAAGTGATTTAAAATACACTTTTTTCTGGAAAAAAAATTCCATCACAGAGATCATCCCTACTGTGTGAAACACAAGGAATTTCACATTCAGGCTGCCCAGGCTAGAGCCAACATGGGACTGATGTCAGGAGCCAATGAATTCTAATCTTGGCGCTACCACTGATGTGATTTTGGGCAGGCCACTCCATAATAGAGAGACCTTGAAGGGAAGGCAGAATACAAAGGGTTTTAGAGGATGTAATACTGCAACACACATCTAAACATGTGAAGTGTTATGCATGCTAAGCATTATCTCTGAGCGGCATCAGTTGCCCCTGTAGTATACACTAGAGCTGAACTAGACTTGTTACCTTTGAGTAGGGCTAAGATTGTGTCACAGATATTCTTGGTAAAAGTCATGAACTGGTCATAAACAATAAATACAAATTCATGGAACCTGCCAGTGACTTTTACTAAAAAGATCTGTGGCTCCCCACACTGTCTGTATTTCCTGGGGACTCCTCTGTGGACTGGATGTCAGAGTTCTAGGGTCCCTTGCTGCCCACAGCTGGGAACTGCAGGGACCCCTGCTACAAGCTGCAGGTGGAAGTTGTGTGGCACCCTCACTGCCTGCAGCTCCAGAGACCCAGAGCAGGCAGGAGACTGGGGGGTTCAGCTGCAGACCAAGGTGGCTAGAAGCTGCTAGGTTTCAACACTGCCAGTGTGAGCCAGGGATTTTGGGATGCCACTGCTGTCTGCAGCAGCCAGGAGCTGGGGGAGGAGGTTCCCTGCCAGGGAACCCTTCAGGTCATTACCACCACAGGTTGAAGTCACAGAGGTCTCCGGAAGTCACGGCCATGACTAACCACCTGTCAGCAACAGAAGAGAACAATTGTTTCTTCAGCTTGTGGTCTTGGCATAGGCATGTTGCACAAAAAGGTCAGTTTAATCCATGGGTTCACTGTTATTTTTCATATTTCTCTGCTCACTGTTTAGCAGAGATCAAGAGACCCCTAATAGAAAAGGATTCAAGTATTTTCATTTTTAATGCAATTTAGCAGTTCAAGTGAGGAGAGCCATCAGCTTGTATCTAAGCTCTTCTCCACGAACCACCAGGAAGTGCTCAACAGAGCAGGGTCGGGGTCTGGAGCTTGGTATATTGGCTTATAACAAATGTCATAAAATTATGAACAGTAAGCAAAAAAAATCTGCTAAATTAAACTGGGAGAGGAGTTAGGAAGACCACACAAAAACCAACACAAAAATGCAAAATCATGAACTACATGTAAACAAAAAGACAAAAATGAAAGCTGAACTGACACTGGATGAATTGTTTGTCATTGTTTGAGTGTGTCTGACTGCTAACCAACTCATTAATTATATTCTGTTTTATTATTTAGAGCACCGACAACCAAAGCAGAGAGGCGCTGCAATCACAAAAATTAAGAGATGCATCATTTACCCTAATATATACTTTGAAATGTCACCCTTAGGCTGGGTCTACACTTGCCCGCAACTTTGAAGGGGACATGGTAATCAAGGTGATGGGAGATTAGTAATTTTGGGGAGTAAAGGCACTTTGAAGTAGAATGGGCACTTTGAAGTGCCTGCAGCTAAACATATGCCAGCACTTTGAAGTCTGACACTTTGAATTTGCCATGTGGGAGGATTAGCCTAATGAAGTGCTGCGTATTCACTACAGCACTTCATTACTAATCTCCCATCATCCTCATTACCATGCCCCCTTTGAAACTGGAGGCAAGTGTAGACAAGCCCTTAGTCTCTTTTCATATGAGAAAGATGTTTATCAGGTGCATCAGATTCTTCAGATTCTGTGCAATACTACACTGTGGCTCAAACACTGTTTTCAAAGGAGTAACAAACATGACTTCCCACATACAAGCAGTGGGTGAATTGCTGGACAGACAAAAATGAACTGCCCTTCAACCCTCCACTGAGCAGGTAAAGGTTGTCTGTATTTATGTTTATAATGCAAATATACACGTGGGTCTTTGGGAGGGACAGGAGGCTTTACACAACTGTTTTGGAGCCTGAATACGTTCATTTAGGGCTACTTTGTCCTGTAAACATTGCTGACTTCAGCTGTCACAAAGAGGACTACATGGACAATGGTAAAATATATTTTATAGCCATGTGCACCTGCAATTTATATCCCTTAGATCACAGGCTCTCAAACTTTTTTCCAATAGGTACAACACCCTTCTATTTACACCACTTGAAGAAAAATTATTAATTTGAATTATATGCATACAAACTATATAACCTTGTAAATAAAAATGTATGTTTCTTTTTCATTTTAATGTAAACAATAGCAATGATAGAAAGCATTGGCAACGTGCACTCAATTAAATGCTTCAAGATCTCTGAAACTAAACAGTTTGATTGGAGACTGCAGCTGTATCAGTGTCCCACCTTTGGACCACAGCCCATAATTTGGAAACCTCTACTTTACAAAAATGAGCATTTTTCGAAGTGCCCATATACTACCATAACAAGCTATCCAGAAATTAGGATTACCATAAAATAAGAGGACACCCCTGAGAGAGAGTGTCTCTCTATCAGTATCTATGAACTCATGTTGTACTAATGTGTTAAAAAAGGGAAGTTACATCCTAGTGAGGAAAACAGAAAGGAGCACAAACTCTGCCAAGTGAGGTATAAAAATATAATTAAGAAGGCCAAAAAGGAATCTGAAGAACAGCTAGCTAGAGAGTTAAAAAGTAATAGCAAAAAAAAATTTTAAGTACATCAGAAACAGGAAGCTTCCTAAACAACCAGTAAGGCCACTGGATGATCGAGATGCTAAAGGAGTACTCTAGGACAAAAAGGCAATTGCAGAGAAACTAAATGATTTCTTTGCATCAGTATTCATGGCTAAGGATGTGAGGGAGATTCCCAAACCTGAACAATTCTTTTCAGGTAACAAATCTGATAAACTGCCTCAAATTGAGGTGTCATTAGAGGAGGTATTGGAACAAATTGATAAACCAAACAGTAATAAGTCACCAGGGCCAGATGGTATTCACCCAAGAGTTCTGAAGGAACTCAAAAGTGAAATTGCAGAACTACTAACTGTAGTTTGTAACCTGTCATTTAAATCAGTGTCTGTTTCAGATGACTGGAGGATAGCTAATGTGATGCCAATCTTTAAAAGGGCTCCAGAAGTGATCCTGGCAACTACAGCCCAGTCAGTCTGACTTCAGTACCTGGCAAACTGGTTGAAACTCCAGTAAAGAACAGAATTGTCAGACACATTGACGAACATAATTTGTTGGGAAGAGTCAACATGGCTTTTGTAAAGGGAAGTCGTGCCTCACCAATCTATTAGAATTTTTTGAAAGGGTCGACAAGCATGTGGACAGGGGGGATCCTGTGGGTGTATTGCACTTAGATTTTCTGAAAGCCTTTGACAAGGTCCCTCACCAAAGGCTCTCAAGCAAAGTTAACTGTCATGGATAAGAGGGAAGGTCCTCTCTTGTATTGGTAACTGGCTAAAAGATCAGAAACAAAGGGTAGGAATAAATAGGTGGTTTTCAGAATGGAGAGAAGTAAATAGTGGTGTCCCCCAGAGGTCTGTGCTGGGACTGTTCCTATTCAACATATTCATAAATGATCTGGAAAAAGGGATAAACAGCGAGGTGGCAAAATTTGCAGATGACACAAAACTACTCCAAATAGTTAAGTCCCAAGCAGACTGCAAAGAGCTACAAAAGGATCTCAATAAATTGGGTGACTGAGCAACAAAATGGAAAATGAAATTCACTATTGATAAATGCAAAGTAATGCATTTTGGAAAATATAATCCCAACTATACATATAAAATGATGGGGTCTGATTTAGCTGCTACCATTCAAGAAAGAGATCTTGGTGTCATTGTGGATAGTTCTCCACAATGACAAGGGGTCACCAAATGAAATCAACAGGCGGCAGGTTTAAAACAAACAATAGGAAATATTTTTTCACACAACACGTAGTTAACCTGTGGAACTCCTTGCTGGAGAATGTTGTGAAGGCCAAGACTATAGTAAAGTTTAAAAAAGAACTACATATATTCATGGGGGATATGTCCATCAATGGCTATTAGCCAGGATGGGCATGGACGGTATCCCTAACCTCTGTTTCCAAGAGGCTGGAAATGGGTGACAGGGAATTGATCACTTGATGATTACCTGTTCTGTTCATTCCCTCTGGGGCACCTGGCATTGGCCACTGTCGGAAGACAGGATACTGAGCTTGACAGGCCTATGGTCTAACCCAGTATGGCTGTTCTCATAGCACATATAATACATTAATACAATGTCAGCTGGTAGATACTGATACAGATACACTCCCTCTCAGGGGTGTCCTCCTTCTGAAAAGTCAAATATGGAACCCTACAGAAATGTGTACATAATAAGCATCTTGCTGATAAATCTGCTTACTGTCTGATGTCTCAAGAACAAGCACCAATGATTGCCTACCATTTTCAGCGTCAACCCTATCTTGTTAGTAGATACTCTTGTAAACACCTTCACAGTCACGAGTCCTCCCTGCCCACGTTCATATAATTACATCCTTTGCATGCTATCACACAAGTTTAAGATATTAAAACAGAAAATAAAGAGACCTACTTTAAAAACAAATGATGCTAGATAAAATTCTTACCTAAGCTATTCCCTCCACACCCCTGCAAAATCCGTCTGGCTCTCTTCTTAGAGTCCTCAGGGAAACTTGGGCTATCCAAGAGGTTTGGGTATGTACAAAGTGCAACCACCTACAGTAACAAGAAAAACTTGGTAAAGTGATTCTTGCTATCGGTTGTTCAATGCCATTGGTTATTTTTAAGTATCAGAGGCGTAGCTGTATTAGTCTGCATTTGCAAGAACAATAAGAAGGCCTGTGGTACCTTAAAGATTAATATATATTTTGGAGCATAAGTTTTGTGGGCAAAGACCTGGTTATTTTTAAGTTGTTTATGTGAAAGTTAGCTCCTTTGAGATGAAGAATGTCAATAGATTTAGTTTCAAACTCTTGTTCTTTAAAAAAATATTCCCCTTCCCCCCAAAAACAAGATAAAAATTATTATTCAGTGCCTTTAAAAAAAAAGAGATGCTCGTACTCAGCAGTCTCCCCTGGGGCTGCTGAGGAGCCGGTACTCGGTACCAGCATGTACTGGCACAAAAAAAGCTCTGGTATTATTTGTCATCAGAGTTTGGAACCTAATTAATAATGCTGAGAGCAGCACATGCCTTTTTTTTTCTTATTGCATTACAGATTTTTGCAATTGAGGCCACACTGGGCTAAGCATTCTGCAACCATAGAGCAAGAGATCAGTCCTGCCCTGAAAAATGGTTAACAGAAAATGGGCTAAAGGTAGCGTTTATTTCTAGTGCCGTTATACAGATAAGGATCGGAACACAAGATAACATGCCCATAGTCACACAGGAAATCTGGGGAAGATGTGGGAAATAAATCCCAGTCTCCTGAGTCCCAACCCTAATCATACTTTTCTGAAATAACATTTTTGTCTCTATTTTACTAATTTGTAATTGCTAGAGATATGTAACTAGAAAAAGAAGGGTGAGCAGAAGGCAGAAGTAGAGCCCTGAGCTAAAGGAAATAAAGTATAATGAAGAAATTTAGATCACACAGTGAGGGAAATCCAGAGGTCCCTACTGAGAGCAGCTTCCATTTGTCTTAATCTCTCTAATTTGCGTGCATTCACCAAGATGACATGGCTGGGCCATAGTATCCTTGCTGGGCAGCGATAGTAGTAGAATTAATGCATGAATGGGTATCACAGGCAAGTTACAGTGGTCCCTCGGGGTCTGTGAGGGTTGCATTCCATGTAATCCTCACATATCCCAATTTTTGGACAAGTCGGGGGAGGGGAGGCTTGGGCGGTGGGTTGGGGCCAAGGGGTTAAGTCTGGGATGGGTTAGGGCTGTGGGGAGGACAGGAGGGTGGAGTTGAGCTGGGGTGTGCAGGGGTCGGAGCCAGGTCTGTGGAGGTTGGGGCAGGGTCCATGGAGGTGTTAGGCATGGGGCTGGAGCCTGAGCCCTGTGTGCTGTGCTGTGCTGGGGGCTGGAGCCCAAGCCCTATGTGGGGCTATAGTGTACCAGAAACTGGGAGCCCCCTGTGCAAGTTGGGACTCAGCTGGGACCACGGTGGGGCTGCCTATGTAGGGGGGCTAAAACCCTTTTCCCTACCTTCCCAGAGCGCGGCCACTCTCAGCTCGACAGGAGTGCTGCTCTGGGAAGGGGGTTTTAGCCCACCTGGCTGCCCGCCGCACCAGGCAGTTAGGCAAGATAAAAGCCTTCCCCCTACCTTCCCAGAGTGCTGCTGAGCACCGCACTGAGAAGGCAGGGGAAGGGGCTCTTACCCTGCCTAGCTGCCCACAGCTGCGGGAAGCTAGGCAGGCTGACAGCCACGTGCCTTCAAGTTGTGTGAAATTCACATTAAGGCAAGTTTTGTACAACCTGAATACATGTAAAGCAAGGGTATACTGTATTTGATACTTTAGCTGATCAGTGTTAATTTGCTATAATGAGTTGTGGCCATTTACTATCTTTAGAAACGATAATGGAGGTTGCTAGATGATTTTTAAAAACTGATACACATTTAGAAAATGGTGAGCCCACACTGTTTTTATCCTCTGTGTTTGTACAACTCCCAGTACAATGGGAGCCCAATGGGACCTTTGAGTGATGCCATAATATTAATAAATACAATGCAATTTGAGGATTTTACATATGTAAACGCATAAGATGCTCATTTAGAAATGTACTTGTAGTGACAAGTCATTAACTTTTTTTTGCTTTTGTACAGTTCCTACACTAGAACCCATGTGTTTAGCATCCAAGCACTCTTAAAAACTAGCCTGATATATTAAGATATTAAAGTCCTTAAAGGAGGCGTGCAACCAATCTGTGCATGCAAAAACCTACTGTGCACACTCAGATTGACTATTTGTGAATTGAGATCTGTTATGTATTTAATTCTGTATAGGCATATGCAAAAATAGGTCAGCAGGCTGAGAAGCTTTTTGAACACATAAATCAGGAACATGCATTGGGTGAGTACAACTGCCTGTACACACCTTTGAAAAGTCAGGCCCTAAAAAGACACTGATGGTTTAAAAAATGATCAGTCTTTCCTTACCTATATTACCAATAACTGATAACTGGCTGAGGATGTGAGCAAAGTGGCAGAAGAAGGCATACCGGGACATTTCAGGGGGCATAAAATGGGGACAATACCGTAGAGGTTCACTTGCAAAAGATGGCCACAGTGGGGATTACTAGGAGACAAACTACTGGCATTTTGATGGTAGAGGCAATACTGGAAAAGTTGAACTGGTAGCATCGTGTGTCACATCCTGTGTATAACATAACATCCAATCAAACAAGCTATAAAGCACAACTGGCAACAGCAATGAAACAATCGAGTAGTTGTGTGTTAGTAATATTAGGGGCAATCAAGTGCCTAGTTACAACAAATTCCTCCAGCAAATCACTGAGTCTGAAATTTTGTGATATTCTGTATATGATATAGAAATAGAAACAATATTGTTTTACAAAATTATTACCTGACGAAGGAAAGTGATGGGCTGCTGTCCCATTGCATGTGCATCACCAATGTTGGCCTTAATGACCTCAGTAAAAGGCTTTTTGATTCCCTGAAGTGAGACAATTCACAATGCACTATTAGTTCTAAAGGAAACAGAGTTTTTCTACACTCTTGCTTCTTTTACCACTTAATTGTATTGTTATAACAAATGCTATTAATTAAAGGCATACAACTGCAGAGTGGTGGCATTTATACTGCTGTACAGGTACCAACATCCGTATAGTTTATTTATTTCATATTATTTATTATAATGAAACATGATGTACTGAAATACCACTGAGCCCACATACATGCTTTTGACAGACACCATCAGCCTATAGTACTGAGTCAGACCGTTTAGTCCCGTCCAGCATTGGCACAGAGTTGGGGTCACAGCCCACAGCAGACTAATACAGACTCTGAGGTCAGCTCAGCTCTGGGAAGGTTCAATCAAAGAGATCTGCCACAGCACCCAGATGCACAGCCCTAGTGGGAAGGGAACCCCAGATAAAGCTGTCTTACTCGGTATAAAGTTTTATACAGAGCAAGTTCAAATTGTCCACCTTCTTTCTTACATAAAAAGAGATAATCATCCTGGGTTTATTAATAAACAAAAGTAATTTATTAAGTATAAAAAGTAGGATTTAAGTGGTCATTAAGAGATAGCGGACAGAACAATGTAGATTATTAAAGAAAATAGAACAAAACATGCAAGCTACTCTTAATACAGTCATTTGTTTCCTAGAAGACATTCTCAGAGGGGTAGCCATGTTAGTCTGAAGCTTCATAAATAAGAAGCAGTCCTGTAGCACCTTAGAAGCTAACAAATTTATTAGGTCATGAACTTTCATGGGTAAGACAGTTTTCCCCCACTCATTTCTCTCTTGCTATTGGGCTATTAGCTCTATTTCGGGCTTCTTCATTGTTGCTTCTGATGGGCTGGTAGAAGTGTTCCCCATAAGCTGTACACTTGTGCAACTGCTTTGGAGAGATTTAAATGCCTCCCAGCTGATTAGCAGAGCACCCACAGTTAGGTTTATGCTTCTCCTGGTGGTGCACATAAAAAATGTATTTGGAACATGGATGAAAAAGATTAGTGGGAACACTGGCTGGTAATAGGCTCCTCCCAAGAAGAGTGCATTCATACGAAGTCACTATTCCTAGTTTCAAATAGACAAACAGTACATATATACAAACAGAATATTCACATTCAGCAGATTATAACTTTTCAAAAGATATCTTGCATGGAGTATTTCCAGTTATATGCATAAGCATACTTCCGTAAAGAATGTGAAATGCACCATCACACGCAGAAAATTGGGATCCCTGCTCACTGCACACATAGCTGTTCTTCGTTAATAAACATATACTTATTTTATTACAAAACTACCTCAGTTCTTTGCCTTAAACTGAAGGGTGAGGTCCTCAACTAAATGAACAGGTTGAGTGATCTGTCTCTGTGGAGGCAGCAAACTTAACTTAAACATTCAGAGAAAGAGACTGCATGCTGTCAGGGAGAGGGTTTTTGGGAGACTCAGAACTGGGAAGACTGTTGGTCTCATCTTACAAGAAGTAACCTGATTGGTGGAAGCTACAGTGAGGCCACAATGCCGTGAGCATGGTACCAGGGCTCTGAACCAACACTGGAAACACACAAGCACCCAGAATCATATGTCATACACAGCCCCTTACTGACTTGAGTGAGCCCCCTAGTGCTGCACTTGCACAATGAGTAACAAACTCTAGCAAAAGAAATAGACTTGAAGCAGATATTTAAAGTCAGTTCATACCAGTTTAGGAGGAATTTAGGAATATCTAAAGAACCTTGCTCCTAGTTGGAAGTTATGGAGAACCTTTTCTACACTATGAAACAAACAGAATTTAGCAATAGTTTCTAGATGCTATTATGACCCAATTAATTGGGTTTTAGATAAGATTTGATCCAGCCTCTATAGAGGGGCTAAACTAAAGTGAAATCAAGTTTAAACGGTGACCTTGGTAGACATCAAGGCTACAATACACTTTTTAAATGGATTTCACTTCTACCTGACCCACTCACACTGGCCAGCTCAATCACGATCCTAACCTCACACTTCTTACGCTAACAGTTTTGCCTAGTAACCAGTGAAGCCTTGGATCATAGTCAAAATCTAACTCAGCCACAGATAGCTTTTAAATAAGTCTCATAAATCTCCGCTAAAACTCAGGTGAAACCCCCCACTGACCCTTTGGGTTTAGAAAGTTTTGATTCTATGGAATACTGCAAATGACCAAAGAAAAATACAAGCTGCACCTCCTAAAAGCAGCACTCTCTGGTCCATCAACATCCATGGTCCTCTCCTGGACCAGAGAGCCTGGGCAGGAAGGTCAGCCAGGTAGCTGAGCTGGGGACAGTACAGGACCAACAATCCCCCAGCGCTCGGACTAGTGCTGGCCTCCCCTGGCAGTCCCATGGGAGACAGCCTGAGGCTGAGGCCTGGCTCCCCCAGCAACCCCACAGGGGGCAGCTCATGGCCAGAACTGGAATCCCTCTTGCAACTCTCCTCCCTGCCTCCGCAGTAGTGCAGGCAGGGGCTGGAGTCCAGCCATCCCCTGCAGCAGCTGGGCGAGCAGCCCTGTGTGTGTTTTGTAGGGGGAGTGAGGCAGGGTGCCTGCTGCAGGTTTGGGGACCCATGATAGGGAACTTCCCCATGTCCAGCAAATTCTCTTGTTCAGGACTGGTCCCATCTGTGCCAAACCGGAGAGGTACAACCTGTAGTGCAGTATGCAAGAATTTCATAGTAAGATAATGAAAATATTAAATTGCACAGACAATCATAAGCACTTCTCACCCTGCCCAAAGGCGACAAAAGTCTTACACATCTACCCCTTAATATAATCTGAGGTAAACAAATAGTTATGGAATCTGTTGGCGGGCCATGAGGAAAGAGAAGCCGGATGATGCAATGGAGACCCTAATGCCCCCTATCTACTCAGAAATCCCCGACAATGAGCCCTTTATACATTTCTTCCCATTCTGAAGATTATTTCCCACCTCCTTCTTTCTCTCCAAACTGGATATGAAACTGACCCAGTGAGGTGGGCAGAATGAAAGGAAGGCACTTGGGGTCAACAGTGGTGGAACAAGTTGGCTGAGGTACCTGAACAGGAGAGAGGGAAGGGAAGTGAAGCAGGATGACTTCAGGAAAAAAAAAATGAAGATAAAATTTTTTTTAAATCTAGTTCTTTGGACAATTTGTTTCTGCACTGTCTGCCTATTAATGACTGTGTCTCATCTAGTTAGACTGCAAGCTCTATAGCTAGAAAATGTGTCATATTCTATTACATGAGTGCAAAGATAATAGGACAGTGTGGCCCTGGCAGGGGCTTTGAGATGCTGGCTAATGTAAATGTTAATAGTAACACCACAAGCACTTAAAATGCTTGATCTCTCAAACTAAAATAGCTGGTTGTTTCTTCTAGCCACACATCTCCTGTGAGGAATTGAATCCATTATGAGAACAGAGAGAAAGCACTTGAACACTAGCTTGTACGCAGAGCTCTTTTTAAAAGAGAAAAAAAAATAAGGAAAAAGAGCTTTAAGTGCACTGGTTTGTAGGACCTAGCAATGAGACTGTCCTCTTTTGTCTGCACCCAGTGTTATGAACAGGACTCACATTATTGTTACATTTCTTAGGAAATCAGCGGATTGTAGCAGAAAGACTAGATGGTAAAAATAAATGATCGCCATGGGCGTGAACTCTCAAGATCTTGGTTGACTTCTGTTACTGCAGATGATGCCATTCAGAAACAGGCAAACAGTAACATTCAAGCTTCCTTTGAAATGGAGCGGGTACAGGCAAGACAGTGTTGAAAGATCTTACCTTACCCTCAAGCAATAAACTCAAAGAATGTGTTTTTCAAACTTTTAAGCCAAAATCATTTTAAAAACACACACCCTTTTTGCTTGTTAAGACAGAGACTTCTGGGTTCATGAATGATTACGGGAGAAGTGCTTGGAATGAATTACAGATCCCTCATAATTAAAATTTGATTTTTAGTGTTCAGTAGTTTTATTGGATCAGGATTCCTGTTCCTTGGCTTCGAGCATCATTTCTGGCTAATGACATAATGGATGGGGGATATATTGTTCTCTTCAAATCAGATGGTGGTCCACTGACAACAGAAAGCCCACTGGTAATTTTAAATTTAAAATGAAATAAAGACAAAAAGAAATGGCCAAAATCAGTTCTGGGCAATGTAGTCAAAACTCCTACTGAAAATGGTGGCAGCTGCTGTTGCTTACAAGGTTGGATTTGGTGCACCGTGCAGGAGAACAGAATTTTGCCTTAGGCTACGTCTACACTACTTAATGAAGTTGAATTTACTGAAGTTGAATTTTTGCTGCTAGATTTTATAAAGTTTAAGATGAGAGTCTGCAAATGTCCAGAACGTGGACATAGTGTGTCTCCACTGCCTTAGCTAGGCTTAACTGCATCAGCATTGCACTGTGGGTATCTACTGCACAGTGCCTGCAGTCCTGTTGCATTCTGGGGTTTTGTGTCACAGTGTTATGGGAAAAAATGGGCTGCAAGTGCTTGTGGGTTTCTGTCATCATCCCAGAGTGCAATGCCCCCACCCCCTGCTGCTGGAAAACAAACGGCTGTCTCAAGGAATTTCGTGCCATTTTTCAGGCCATTTGCCCAAAGTCTGACCCGGGCGCGCACCACTGCACAGGGGTAGCATGGATACTGAATAGCTTATTGTCATTACACAATGGCTATGTCTACACTAGCCCAAAACTTTGAAATGGCCATGCAAAGGGCCATTTCGAAGTTTACTAATGAAGCACTGAAATACACATTCAGCACCTCATTAGAATGCTGGCAGCTGCGGCACTTTGAAATTGACACGGCTCATCCAGACGGGGCTGCTTTTCGAAAGGATCCTGGCAACTTCGAAATCCCCTTATTCCTAACAGCAGATAGGAATAAGGGGACTTCGAAGTTGCCAGGGTCCTTTCGAAAAGGACCCCCATCTGGACGAGCTGCATGGCAGCGAGCCGCATCAATTTCAAAGTGCGGCGGCTGCCGGCATTTTAATGAGGCGCTGAATATGTATTTCAGCGCTTCATTAGTAAACTTCGAAATGGCCATTTGCATGGCCATTTTGAAGTTTTGGGCTAGTGTAGACATGGCCCATGTGTCATGGCCACTTCCTGAAGTGTCATGCAGTGTTTTATTAGACAAAACCAAAGGGAGGATGAGATGGATGAGGTTGATTTGGACGATGATATTGAAGAACTGGAGACCAGGAATGCAGAGCTGCTGGCTGCCTGGATACATTGCTTGCAGTGCAGCTCTAGTTAGCTAGCCAGCGAAAAAAAACATCATCAAATTGCTGGAACTCAGCTGCCAGATATGCCCTCACCTTTCTTCACTCTGGAGTTAATAGAGCCGTGGAAACTTTTCAGAGGAATGCAGGAAATAGGAATGAATTTATACAAAACAACTTATCTATTCCATATCTCCTTCAAGGTTTCCCATTCCCTTTTTTTGTAAATGAAGGAAGTACAGAAGCTGTGTAACTTTAGGTCTTGAAATAGAGATGCTACATGACACCTCTGTGTATTGAAGTGGTCTTTTGAGGTGGGAGGAGAGGCCAAGGGTCCAGGGGAAGATTAAGAACTAGTGAACACAGTAAACTGTGTTTACTGTCCTTCATCTCAAGTGCTTCATCTGAAATCTGGGAATGAAAGACCCACTCTGGTCCTTCAGCTGAGATTGTCAACAAGAGGGATAGTTGCTAGGATGGCAGGTTTTTACTAGAACTGGACTGAAGTTATTACAGGTAGTTATTATTTTCAGTTGCTACCTTCTTGGACTGGATGCAACTGACAACCTGCAAACATCTTCCCCATTAAATACTCTCTTTTTCCACTGCGTGTGTCATCTCCCTTGAAATATGTTCAGTCTGCCTCTTCTACCCTCTCCTTATTTCATTGAAAATGGCCCACTAACACTTTAAGAAACCTGATCAGGGACTGATATTTATTTTCAGTCTTTGCCATATCTTGACTGTCACTGTTTCACCTTCATCTCCATCTCTTCCTCTCCCTGGTCTCAGCTCTCTAGCTACGCATGCATTAAGGAAATACTTCTTTTCTTAATTCCTTACATAAACAAAGCTTGTCTATGTTGTAAGTTGCATGGGGACGAGAAAATAAAAATTCACCACAATTGAGGTGGGTACTCCAGAGGCCAAGTACTTAAAAAAAAAAAAAAAAAAAGTGACCTAAAAAGCACCACCCTCTGGCACGTAATAGAACTTCAAGGCCTGAATTAGCATTATAATCTTTTCTTATTAAACTATCTGTAGGGCAGGAAAAAAATTGACCTGATTACCACAGACCACAGCTTTGAGTCTGTATTAGGCATGTCTAATTCAAACTGACAAGAACTATAACTGAGGGCGAAGGAGAATGAGAAGTTTGGATTCTAACTTGAAATGGCTGGGATGAGCCTTAATGTACCCTGGACTAGGATGAGGTAATTGGTGGTACAAAATGCCAGTGGCTATACTAAACAAACAATAGTATTTTGCAAAATACTCCTGTTATTTTCATTTAAATTAACCAGTGGAATTCTCCTCAAAGGAATGTTCATGAAAATTAAAAAAAAATACATAACATTTATTTTAACCTTTTTAAATAAAGGAATTATATAATACTCAGTGCCTGTGATTAGGTCTCCTCTTAAAGAAACTTCTAAATTATAGTGGAATAACTTGGAAAAGATTTTGCCATTATATTTCACACAAGAGGACTGAATTATGTGTCTTGCAGAATGCATTCTGCTGAACTTACATGGCAGTGTTTATCGGGCATGTTATAACTACCCTTGAAAATAAATTAGAAGTTTGGGGGATTTTTCTAAAAGTGGAATCTGTTTCTGAAGAATGTTCTTCCACTTCCCTATCAAAGCAGAGGAAATAAGTTATCCATGCAAACTTTTAAACTAACTGCACATGGCATATAACAACATTCTCCTCACTAACAATGTCATTTTATGCAGGAAAATCATCAAAGAAGTCATATTTGCCAAAAACAAAACGATTCAACTTTTTCCTCCTTATCTACATGAGTTTCCACAATGAGAACAGAAAACAAGATTTCACTAGTGTATCTTCCTATTACATAATATGTGCAGGCAAATGTGGAAGAACAGCTCTGATGGTTCAGATAAGTTAACAGCTATCTCTCAGGAAATGTATTTCCATCTCTTTCTACCCCTGCTCAGGATGTATTAGGCTAGCCATCCTGCGTTTGGGTGCGATCAATAAATCAAGTGTCATCTGTGTTTCTTCTTGACTGTTAAAGCACATTTCTGCATGTCAGTATCTAAACTGTTTGTTGTACCATTCCACAGCTCCAGGAGAGTGTCAACTGAGATTTATCCTTAAAATTGGCTAGCAAGTCAGAAGAAATGTTTTCATGCAACTTAAAAACCTCAAATGATAAAAAGGAGTGACCAAACAAATATTCCAACCAGTATTTTAAGCCAAACACTACAGCACGTGAAACTTGAATTTAAGATTGTTAAAGTGAAAATGATTTAATTACTGACATTGTCCAAACAGGGGCAAGTGCAAAAAGTGAACCAGTGGCTTAAAAAAATGAAAAGTAAAATAAAGATAAATTTTTACTTGAACCAACATACATTGTTACTGACCACATGAGTAAAGAAAGTCGTTTGTATACAATGTGCAACTTAATCTGTCAGTGTCACGTTAGATGATATTATTGTCACTTTATATGTTGAAATTCTGATTTGCAGATCTTACCCCTGCAATATACTTCAAACTCCAGGCCCATTCGGTATTTTGCCTACCAGTTAGTGCCAAAGAGATTGGTGTTTCTTGTGATGAGGACACATGTTTACTGGGATCTGGACTTGCCTTCTCCAGCATATAACAGATTAGCCAATGAACACTCAACAGAGGACAGCCACTTGCAGTTGCTATCAACCCAAATCAGCATCCCACAGAGAAAAATCTTTAGGACCCATTACCAGTCTCTTGAGCCATGTGGTCTCTATCCCAAAGCTTTAGTTTTGATCAACAACGATCTTGGAATAAGAGAGGGGAAGAAAAAAGTAGAAAGTGATGCCTATTCAACCATTAAAAAGAATATTTTCTTCAGCCCCTTTGGCACCACTGAGGTACAATAAGATGAAACTTGGAGTTTTTTCATAATTGCTCTTTAAAATTATAACTCAGAATTATGGACTCAAGAGATTATGACTTGAAATGTTTTTAATTGGTTGGACACTGAAATGTTACTGCTTTCCCACAATTAACAGAATACGAGTGATCTTGATTTAGTGTTAGAAGATCACTTGATTTAGTGGTCTGAAAACCAATGTATATAGGCTTAGGTTCAGTAACTCACATTTCAGTAGCTACAATAGGAGAGAAGATGGGTTTTAACAAATAGCAAGAGGGTGAATTCATGAGAAAGAACCAATGCATGACATGAGCTGGGGAGGGAAGTTGGTACTTAATTCATGAACAAGAGTAACATTTTTAATGAATATTAAAAAAGTATACAAAGGAGTCTAAGGGGAATGTATTTGAGACTCTGGAAAGCATATTGGCAATTGCTTGGAGGTGGCAATAAAATAGTCAAATGGAGCACATTGCATTGGGTGCTCAGCATAAGATGTAAGTTAGAGATGAGCCTCTTTAAAGATGAGTAACTGCAGACTCTACAGTGGAGGGAATACGGGTGGGGGGGGGGGGCGTGGAAGAGGGATGGGGAAAAGACAAGCCAGGGCTTGAGGCAAGAGCTGGAATGGGAACAGGGCAGGGGCAGAGGGCAGGTCAAGCACACCCATGCCCTGCAGTTAGAGGGAAGTCAGTGCCTATGCCCTGGAAATCGTTGGCTGAAAACTGAATTCTCATTCAGGAGATTCCACCATGGTGTCTTAGGGGTGTTAAGTCTGGGTGCCTTATTCCCCAGTTCTCTGTGGTCTGGGTTCCCCAATTGAGCTATGTCTCCCATGATGCACTATGCTGACTTCGCAAGCAGAAGAAGAATGACTTGCATCATAGCAAACATGGTCCATCTAGGAGGACAGAGCCATAGAGAAGAACTGATTCATAAGGCCCATGAAATTTAATTCTCGAGACATTGCAATAGTGTCTTCAAATAGAAATTTTTCAGTGTGACCAAAATTTTCCACAGGGAAAAACCTCACTTTTTGACCAGCTGCAAAATAAAATTTCCATACTTTGGGTCCTTGCTACTTTGTAAACCCATTCCCTAATTGAGCACCACTGGGACAGCTGAGATTAACTGCACGCCTTTTGGTAGCAGTCTCTATGGTAGGTCGAATTTCAGAAGGGCTGGAGACAGTAAGCTTTCCGGGAGAGCCTTTAATATCTACAACTTGCTTCTTCAAACTTCTGTGGGGCATGAACTTCACTGACAAGGGGTTAGTAACCCTTCTCAACAAAGAGGGAAGACACTCCATCTGTCACATCCTACAAACTTTTTCTTCTCACACATCAGCTTCACTTCTGTTTGCAGTGGGGATCAGCCAATCATCTTCTTAGCCATGCCTCTAAAGTTGGCCAGAGCATGCACAGTCTGATTTTTGTGAGAAGGAAAAAGGACTGTCATCCATCCACATTCTGGTGACACTGCAGCCCAAAAGAGACTTAAAGTAGGCACCCGACATGAGATATTTCAGCTATAAATTATGGTACTCAGACTGTATAATTTCTGTTCACATAATGCCACTTCTTGTATACAGCAGCATTCTCCTTGTTGGGGTTTTGTTTAAAGAACTGACGTTACAAGTATAATTGTGCCCCTCAGGAAAGCTATTAAAGATTCAAGGCAAGAAGGAGCGAACAATTTGAACAGAACAGCCAGCAAGGAAAACGTTGATTGCAGCTGCTTTTGCATATTTAGATGGATCACAACGTTCTTTGCAGATACACTTACTCAGCTTTCTCACATCTCCTCCTCCCACTGGCCGGCTCAGTAAACTATGTTAGCTCTATTTGTCTTCAGACAGTTCATAGTCATGTGAACCTAAATGCAGATGGCCATTGATAACATGCTGTTTCGGGAAAGAAAACCCAAGGCTTTTTATACAGAAAATTCTGCTACATAAGCAGAAACCAAACAGCTAAAAATATCATTTTAATAAAATCATTAACAGTAACTTTATGTTAACAAGGGACTCTCAAAAGATTACCCTCTTTAGACAATGAGGTAGCTTGTGTATCACGGGATGCAATCTATTTGTTTGCTTTCCTGGTTACACAAAAAGGCTTTCTCCAACCATAATCAAGGCAGAAGGCAACACTAGTTAACTGTCACTGAATATGCTGGAAGTGTTTACATTTTGTTCCTAAAACCATAGCTAGCACAAAGTTTCAGAGTATGACAGAGTGACAGTGACAACCCTACAAGTGAGTTTTGGAGAGCAACGTCCAAGAAATCTTTTGAAATGTAATGTATGGGAAAAATAAAACACTCACAGAGGGAACAAAATCCAATTGACACACCACACAGACTATGGTGAGAGATTATGCCATCTACTCTCAAAGAAACTGAGGAACCACCTGATCAGCATCCTGTACAGCAATCAGCAAAACATCACAAAACAGATTTCAGAACTGGAGACTCTCATAAAGAACAACCTTCCCCATGGCTGGACATTACTAAAACAAGACAGGAGATTTACAATGCACCCTTCACTTCTCTACAAAAGAAAAAAAAAAACTGTAAACTATCTAAACTCCTACTTGCCACATGAGGCCACAACAGTGGAACCATTAACTCACCCAGCAATATTGTCAATCTATGCAATTTCATGCTTAGCTCAGCAGAAGAGACTGTCCTATCCCGGGGACTCTCCTTTTGCCCCATGACCACCCCACATAATAAAGTTCTGCAGTGATCTGGAAGCCTACTTTTGCCATCTTCGACTCAAGGAACACTTTCAACACAACTCTGAACAGTGCCCTGACCCCCAGATATCCTCCTACCAACAGTACAAGAAGAAGAATTCTGCATGGACTCCTCCTGATGGTTGAAACAATTGACTGGACCTATACATAGAGTGCTTCCACTGACGTGCACAGGCAGAAACTGTGGAAAAGTGGAATCACTTGCCCCCTAACCTCAGCCACGCAGAACACAATGCCATCCACAGCCTCAGAAACAACTCTGACATTATACTCAAAGAGGCTGACACAAGAGGTGCTGTTGTCATCATGAATAGGTCAGACTACTACAAGGAGGCTGCCAGGCAACTCTCCAATACCGCATTCTACAAGCCACTGTCCTTTGGCCCCCTGAGATGTACCTAAAGAAACTACATCATCTGCTCAAGATACTCCCTACAAAAGCACAAGAACAAATCTACACAGACACACTCCAAGAGCCCCCGCCAGAGTTATTCTGTCTGCTACCCAAGATCCACAAACCTGGGAATCCTGATGCCCCATCTTCTCAGGCGTTGGCAATCTCACTGAAGGATTATCTGCATATGGACTCTCTCCTCAGACCCTACACTACCAGTACTCCTACCTATCTTCAAGACACCACTGACTTCCTAAGGAAACTACAGTGCATTGGTTATCTTCCTGAAAACGCCATCCTGGCTGTCCTGGATGTAGAGGTGCTCTTCAACAATATCCCACATGAAGATGGACTACAAGATGTAAGGAACAGTATCACGGGTGATGCTACAGCACAACTAGTGGTGGAGCTTTGTGACTTTGTCCTCACCCACAATTACTTCAGATTTGGGGACAATTTATACCTTCAAATCAGTGGCTCTGCTATGGGCACCCACATGGCCTCACATCATGCCAACCTTTTTATGGCTGACCTGGAACAATGCTTCCTCAACTCTCATCCTCTAACGCCCCTCCTGTACTTGTGCTGCATTGTTCACATCCTCATTATCTGGATCCATGGGAAGGAGGCTCTTGAAGAATTCCACCACGATTTCAACAGTTTCCACCCTCACCATCAACCACAGCCTGGACCAGTCACCACAAGAGATACACTTCCTGGATACAACAGCGTAAATAAGTGATGGCCACATAAACACCACCCTATACTGGAAATCTACTGACCACTATGCTTATGTACATGCCTCCAGCTTCCATCTAGAGCACACCACATGATCCACTGTCTACAACCAACCACTAAGGTACAACCGCATTTGCTCCAATCCCTCAGACAGAGAGAGACACCTACAAGACCTTTACCAAGCTTTCTTAAAACTACAACATCCACCTGAGGAAGTGAGGAAACTGATTGACAGAGCCCGATGTGTACCCAGAAGCCAGCTGCTACAAGACAGGCTCAACTAGGAAGATAACAGAACACCAGTGGTCATCACATACAGCCCCCAGCTAATACCTCTCCAGAGCAACATCAGTGATCTGCAACTCATCCTGGACAATGATCCCTTGCTCTCACAGGCCTATGGAGGCAAGCCAGTCCTCAACTACAGACAGCCCGCCAACCTGAAGCAAAGTCTCACCAGCAACTATACACCACACCACACCACAGTAACTAACTCAGGAACAAACCCTGGTGCCCGCTCTGCCCACATACCTACACCAGTGACACCATCACAGGATCTAACCACATCAGCCACACCATCAGGTGCTCATTCACCTGCATATCTACTAATATACACCATCATGTGCCAGCAAGGCCCCTCTGCCATATACATTGGCCAAACTGGGCAGTCTCTACATAAAAGAATAAATGGACACAAATCAGATATCAGGAATGGTAACATACAAAAACCTGCAGGAGAACACTTCAATCTCCCTCTAAACTCAGTAGCAGATTTAAAAGTGGTCATCCTGCAACAAAAAAACTTCAAAAACAGACTTCAAAGAGAAACTGCAGAGCTACAATTCATTTGCAAATTTCATACTATCAGTTTAGGACTGAACAAAGACTGGGAATGGCTTGCCAACTACAAAAGCCATTTCTCTGCCCTTGGTGTTCACACGTCCACATCAGCTGCTGGAAGTGGGCCACGTCTTCCCCGAATTAATTGACCTCATTGACTCTGGCCTTCCTCTGGATTGGTAATTTACTTCTTTTCATGTGCCTGTATATTTATACCTGCCTCTGGAATTTCCACTCCATGCGTCTGACAAAGTGGGTCTTTGTCCACAACAGCTCAAGCTCCAATAAATGTTAGCCTATAAGGTGTCACAGGACTTCTCAGTGGCTATGTCTACACTTGCCCCCTTCTTCAAAGGGGGCATGGTAATCAGTCTGATTAGGGAATACTAATGAAGTGCTGCATATTCATTGCAGCAAGTCATTAGGCTAATTCTCCCTGTGGCAACTTCGAAGTGCCGGTAGGCCTCGTAGCCGCGCACACTTCAAAGTACCCACGCTACTTCAAAGTTCCTTTACTCCCCAAAAATTTGCCATGGGGAGAATTATCCTTATGAAGTGCTGCTTATTCATCATAGCACTTCATTAGTATTCTCCAATCACGCTGATTACCATGCCCCCTTCAAAGAAGGGGGCAAGTGTAGACACAGCCATTGTTTATACAGATGAGCAATCTGAAACCAAAAAGTGTCAAGGCCAAAATTTTCAAAAGCAAAGACTGATTTTGCTACCTAACTTGGAGCACTCTGGGCCCAGACTTCAGGCACACTAAATATCCATGACTCCCAAATGTAAGTGTGCATTATTCCAAACAACAAGCCCAAAGTCTTACATCGGGCACATGTGAAAGATTAAATGAAATACCTGAAAACAGACACACACCTCAGTGATCACTTTAAAAATTGTGAGTCCTAAGGCCAGGGCTACACTAGAGCAGGGGTGAGCAAAATTTTTACATTGGGCCCCCCTTTTTCATCCCTGCAATTAGCTGGATGGGGTGGGGAGACCCAGCAGAGGCTGTGACAGGCAGGCAATTGCACTGCCCCCACTTATGAAATTTCATACCCCTCAAGGGGACATGACCCCACTTTGCACACCCCTGTTCTAGGCAGAGGGCAGAAGGCCAGCTGTTCCCCACTGCCTATCAGTCTGCCAGGGCTTTCTCCTCAAGCCCCAGTGTCAAAGCATCAGAGGGTCAATGTCCTTTTTGCTAATGAAAGTCACTTTCACTCCCGCAGATTGCAGAGAAAAACCTGCTGTGTTTGTTACCATGCCTGCCTGCCTGCCTGCCAGGGAGTGTTGGTCAGAGTGCTCAGGGCACAAGGGTCCTGAAGCCAACAGACACAGCCACGCCTGTAGTTCACGGGCTCCCGGCAGTTAGTGGCCAGGCAGAAGCCCTGTGGCAAGATATGTACAAGCCCCTCACGCAGCCCAGTCACTGCCTGGCCCAGCACAGGCGAGCCAGGCTGCTCTCACTGAAAGCAGGACTGTGGCACTGAGCAAGAGGCATGTGGGGCCCAGAGCAGATGGGCGAGCTTGGGAGTGGAGTTTCTCTGTGCACAGGCTACACAGCCGGGATGCAGACTATTTCCAAGGCAGAGACTGGACAGGAAAGGGTGGATGAAACATCCCCCACCAGCTAAGCTGCAACAACTGAAAGCTGTGGGGGAAGGGGGAAGCCGCACTGTTGACATGCTCCCAGCTTAACAGGAGGGAAGACGTTGGAGAAGTAGCTGCTGCTGCTGCTGCTGCTGCCGCCAGCAATGCCTTCACCTACCTCTTTAAAGCAGGAAGGCAACATGTGCAAGAGAGGCAATATATCTTCTGCCTCCATGACTGGTAAAGCAATCGTGCTGCGCCTGCCTTACAAAATTTCATGCCCCCTCAAGGGGAGGCCCTCCCCACTTTGCACACCCCTGCATTAGAGTCACACACTAGAGAGCCCTCCAGTTGACTTAACCACTTCAACCCCTCCACCTCACCCCGCAGAGGTAGCTGAAGCTCTCCCACTGACATGGTAATGTCACACCACCACTTATGTTACTCAGGGGGTTGGCTTACTCCCACCCTGCATGACCAATTATGATGACATAAAATGTAGTGTAGATATTGCCTTAATGATTTCATCTTGGGGAAAAAAGAAAGAATAGCAGAGAGCAGAATGACGTATGCAAAACTCTGAGAGGTACAGATGATGTGAGTAAGACATTTCCAGTTCTCGGGATAATATGTGTTTCAGAGATATTAACTTTATTTAAAAGAGGGAACACCACGAATGCACAGCAGCTCTAAAATTAGAGTGAATATTTGAAATGCACCCATGGTATAGTGAAAACTGATCATTTCCATTTTTGAGCAAACATAAAGGAGCACTGGACTAAACCAAGGAGTGGTAGAAGCAGGGAAAAAAGTGTAAATACAGTAAACCCTCGATTTAACAGACTAATGGAGGTGAGCAGTGTCTTTAAATCCAAAAGTCCGTTCAATATGTGGGTGTACTGCCCCCCCAGGCTTCTCCAGCTCCCTCCCCCAATGTCCATGACTCACGGGAACTGCCGCCACTGGAGGAGCCAGTGAAACCCACCACCACAGCTGTAACTGCTCAACCCACCCTGTGGCTAGAGGGTCCCTGCTGCATGGCTGGAGCTGCCCAGAGTGGAGATGCCACCACAGCCATGCACTCCTCCCACCAAGGATGGGGCGCATATGTGAGTGCCATCTGTCTGCATATGCATTCCGCCTCTGGCGGGAGGAGTGCGTGGTGGCTCTGGAGGTGGCACTCCAGGTCGCAGTGGAGGGTTCGGCAGCTGGAAGTGGCGGCTGCAGTAAGTCTCCTCACTTTTTGAAGGGGGCGGGATTTAGGATTTTAAGGGTGCCAATTAAGCGGACTTCAGAAATGGAGGTTGGGGGAGGGGCTGGCGGATATCCATTGTTCCCAAAGTCCGCTAAATCGGGGTCCGTAAAATCGAAGGATTACTGTACTATTGTTGCAGTGTGTGTGTCAGATGACTTATACAACAACACAAGAGATGATAACAAAAGTTGCTGGAGCGAACATTTGTTTGTTGTCTTTTTCCCCCTCCAGCCCCAAAGAGGCCTGACTAGTTTTGCAACCATTAGCAATATTTACATGTTATATGTACAAAACTACACAGATTTTAAAAGGACATGGACAATTGAATTTGAGTGGAAAATATTGATATTATTTATTTCCATTACGATCCTAGCACCCATGTCAGGCTGTGGGCTACATTCAGCCAGACAATCAGAAGTTACATAGAATGACAAGTCATTTTCCCTCTACATCCATGAACACAAATGGGTTAGGACAAAAAAACCTGCTTTCACTCCCCCTCCCCACTCAAGCGCAGAAACCAGACTGGTGCCAATGAGTTGCGTTTTTGAGTCACAGTCTAACAAAAGGTCAGAGAAACGTTTCAAGCACCGATCTGCCACCTGACCGCCCACTTCATACAGAGCCTCACTGCACCCCACGTCACGCGGCCAATGTTTAGCTAGACGTGGCTACAACCTCACGTCCCCCGAGGCGAAGAGCAGCGGGCATCGGAGTAGTGGGCGCTCGAGCCGCTTCGAAGGCCACCTCCCCCGTGGGCCACGATTTCCGCCGCCGAGGAACGTGCGGGGCGTGAGGGCCCGGCGGGAACATGTGATCCCCGCTGGGTTCCCCAGCCCCAATCAGGAGCCGCTACAGCGGGGGAGTGCCAGGGGCTGGCCCAGTCCAGCACGGCCCAGCAGGGAGGGAAGGAACAACACGGCGCTAGTGGCCGGTAGAACGGGGGGACCGCCCCCCTACCCTGTTGCTGGGCGCCCAGGACTGGATCCTATGGGGGCTGGCAAGGAATCAGCCCGAGCCCCCACCCCGCCTCACCTTGCGCAGCTCCTTCTCGATCTCGCTAGCTTTCAGGACAATGGGGCCCCTCACCGCGTATTCCACCGCTTTCACCTGCGGGTTCATGGACTCCAGCGTCAGGATTTTCTCCCTGCTCGTCTTCTCCTTGATTTTCACTGCAGAGGCCTTGGCAGCGCTGTTCCAGCGCACGAATCGCCTCCCCGGGCGAGAAAGCTGGGTAAAGCGCTGTTGGTGGTGTTTCCCCTCCACCATGGAGGTAATGGACCGTAAAGCCAAGTCTCTCTTTCCATTCCTGCAGGACCCTGGCCCCATACAGCTCGGGCTTGCCGCAGTTTGCTTGGCAAGCACTGCAAACCGATGCATGCTGTTGGCGAGTAGCCGCTTCGAAATACGAAATTATGTTTACAAATTTGAAATATTAAGATCTGTACAGACGAATAAAAGGTGCAACCAGAAGAGAGGCCGGGGTACAGGCACAGCTACAAGTGCATGCTCAGTTGTCTCCCACATCCAGATTCAGGAAACTTAATTGCAATTGACAGAACTGATCTTCCAAGGCTGCGGTGCTGCCAGATTATCAGTGAGTCCCCCCATTTTGCAACAACTGTTAGAAAAATAAAATAAAAATAAGAGATATCTGTATCAGTACATTGGTAGGGTCGCGGGGAAAGCCATTCGTCTGAGAAATGCGAGCCGACGGACGCTCAAACCTCTGCTATTAGCCCGCTTTCTCACCATGCAAAACTGAGAGAGCTTGCACCAGCCACTGCGCAGACGCACGGGTTCGTGGGCTTTGTAGTTCTTAGGAACTCTCCACAATGCCTGCCTACAGCACTATGTGGTACACCAGAAAACTACCCTACCCAGAATTCCGTCAAAGCACAGCCCAGTGCATCGTGTTTCATTGTCTCCACTGGTGCTGCAAAAGAATCGAGGGGCGGCGAACACTACATGTTTGAGACGCCTGTTAAGTAAACGTGCTGGCTGCCGAGTAAATAATGGAGCTGTTTCTTGGTGAAAAAGGCACTGATATCCGGTATCCTCCGTGAGAGGTGGTACAGGAGTTTTGAAGGATGGCTGCTAGGCTTTGCTGCATCATCCAGCACCTAGGACCGAGTAAGGAAGCAGTATAAAAGGACACATTAGAAACACCATTCATTTGCATTTGTCGTCATCTAACAGTTTCAAAGCCCGTTAAAGGTGTTCATTAAACTACTCAGACATTGGAGTAAATAGTATTATTCTCCGTTCACGGACATGGAGACGGAGATAGAGATAAAAATGCTTTTCCTGGGGTTACAAAGCTAGTCTGGCAAAGCTGAAATAGCTCTCACACCTTGGCTCCCAGTGCCTACTTATTAGATTACATTCATTTTGTTTATTTTTTTTTATTCTGTTGTTTTAGCTGCTCAGGAATAATGAGAAGTCCTGTGGCACCTTAGAGAGTGATATTTTGGAGTTCCAAAATATGTTAGTCTATAAAATGATACAGAGTAACACGGCTATGGCTCTGATACCTCTCAGAAATGTTAAGGAACCTTTGTTGTTTGTCCCCACCCATTTGGTTAAAACAGATCCTCTCTCTCCTGCCCTTGCTTCCTATCTCCTTGGAATTTCAGTTGTAACTTGACTTTCTAATTTATTTCTTTGTTTCAACTACATATCTTAGGTGCTGATGATGGTTAGCCAGCTCATAGGTTAAACAAACATTAAATTACAATAGGTGCTTAAGGAAACACTAGCAATGTAATATGTAGGACTCTTTCTCCTTATTCTTCCTAGCTGATAGAAAGGGCAATATTATTTTCTTCTTTTGGGGGATCCATTCCTATTTTCATTAAAATTAGACTATGTTACTTCACCGGGTGCAAGAGCAGGAAAGAAAGCTTTCTAGAACAGGGGTGAGCAAACTTTTTACATTGGTCCCCATTCTTCATCCCTGCAGAGCCCCCTCCAACCTACCTAATGTAATCCAAACCAATGTAAATTTTGGTTATCTCTATATGAAAAAAAAAAACCCTTTCAGCATGTGTAAGAAAATACGCATGTAGAATGTAAAAACTTCATTAATCGATATATAAAAAGTGAATACACACATAAAAACAGTAACATATTTCAACATTTTTAATGAGATGGATGAGCCTGAGACACAGCAGCTGATCATGCTGCCCCCACTTACGAAATTACACCCTCTTACGAGGGGGCCCACTCCCCACTTTGCTCACCCCGACATCTTAATCTGTCAATAATGTTGCTTTGTTTTGTTGGAGTGCAGACTAACACCGCTACCTCTCTGTTACTATCTCAAGCTGTGTTTTTCTTACAGTATGTTTTAATCCTAGAGATCTGTCAATTCTGGTCCTGAATATTTTAATATTTAGGGTTTTAAATTTTCCTTTTTTATGTTATTTTACCTTATACTACATGTATTACAAAATCCAAACAGATTCATCAGTTTGTCATTATTGTGTCACTAATCATAACCCTCAAATAGTCAATTTGACATTGAGTACATTACTTTTGACTGTTCATAGATTATGACAGACCCCTTTAAACACTGAAGGAACATGACAATAGATTTCCACTCCATAGAACTCTCTCCCCTCCCATGTGCAAAAGGGGCTCAGCTGTCTCTATGGCACTCTGTGCTCCTTTTGTCTAGATAATATAAAAGGCTCTCCATCATTTAGGGACTGTATAGTGGGAAAGGGTATGGAGCAAAGGGGGTGTTATGAGGTGAGGCAGGCAAGTAACAAATCCAGAGTCATAGAAGTCACCATCCCTACCCAGTCTCATACAGCACACTTGGAAAAGACAGCACACTCCGGAGACCGTATTTTCTTTTCTTAAGAGCCCTCAGGCTGGAAATTTGTCATCAGCCCCAAGCTATGTAGCTCCATTGGAGTCATGCATTTGACAAGCAGGGACTGGCATGCTGGGTCTTAAGTGAATATGGATCCACTATGTTTTGGGGCGTTATAGCAGCTTTCCCTCACCCAGGCAATGTCTTCCCTCAGCAGTATGTGTGTGGCTGGGAGAACAGAGACTCTCCCCAAGGAGATCCCCACAGATATGTTCCAGATTCCTTCTGTAGACAATGTCACAGGAAGAGGTTATTTGTGCCCGTAGTTCAAATAATTGCTGAGGAGAGGAATAGCCCTCTACTTCCAGAGCCGTAGCTTGAATATCGTCTTATGGGTTCTTTGCACTAACTAATCAATATGTGGAACCCCCTCAGGAAAAGAAGAGTAGTAAACTGCTTATACAATGGGAAGTCTTGTGGCACCTTGTAGACTAACAGTTATATCGGAGCATAAACTTTTGTGGACAAAAACCCACTTTGTCAGATGCACATGTATATATCTGGTAGTCTATAAGGGGCCACAGAACTTCTTTTTGTTTTTGAAGATACAAACTAACTCGGCTACTCCTCTGATACTTATAAACTGCTTATGGGAGTATTATGTGTTTTGGTATTCTAGTAGTTGTTCATAGGATATATAGTAAATTTTCAGAGTCTGCCTTGAAAAGTAAGCACAGCCATCTAAAGTCTGTCACTGAGCAGAAATGCATAATAAAGAACATGCTGCTGATGCACAGTGCATATATATTTGAGTACGTTCCAATTTTAATTAGCATTCCTGCGTCCAACTATTGCGTTGCTATCCTTTCATTTTTTAATAGAATAATTCTTAACACTGTTCATATTTAAAGTACCTTATAAACATTAATATTCAAACCTCTCTTCTGAGTATCATCACCATTATAGATGGGTAAACAGAGGCAGGGAGCTTCCCATGATTTACCCAAGGCGATAAAGGGAGTAATATCCTGCTAGCATCAGAACTCAGGAGACTCTTGGTTTTGAGCTCTGGACACAGCTCTCTTCTACAGAAGACCTGCCCTTCATTATACCTGCTCTCTCCATTTTAACATCCAAAAACGACTTTTTGGAACTTGATTGAATCCATGAGCTTCCAGGGGAAGATCATTACATTTGGTTCTTTTTAGTCTGAAAGTTACGGTGATCAATGTAGGGTAGATAGCTGTTTGTTTTTACTTTCTCCTCCTGATCCCCCCAAAAAGGAAACCCTGAAGCTGGGGCCCAAAATTCAGCAATGAGGCATAGGGAATTAACAGGAATCTATGCAGAATGGCATACTAACTTAACTGCACCAGGCATCTTTTGACTCCTTGCACTAGTTTGTGCATAAACTGGCAACAAAGAGATAGGATTCTCAACCTATGAACTGTAGAAAGATCTAGCCTACAATAAGAAGTTATTAAAAGAGCTAACCCTTTTGTTTGGATTTGACTGAAAAAAAGAATGCTGTCTTTTTAATCTGACCAGTGGAAAAAACTGTGGTGGTAAATGATTAAATACAGGTTGAATTTCTCTCCTCTGGCACCCTTGGGACCTGACAAGTGCCAAACAAGGGAAACTGCCAACCCACAGGTCAATATTGTCTGGTAGCCTGACCAACACTTCCACTGCTTACTAGGCTCTTACAAGACCTTTGGGAATAAATTAGAGGTAAACAACAGCACAGAACACTGAGAGCCAGGACTGGTGGCTGTCAACACACTTTATGGGACTACAGGAAACTTAGCCATGCCCATGATAATTGGCCATCTGCCACTAGCTAAAATCATGATGGATTATCAATATTGCCAGATGAGAGAGGTTCAACCTGTACAGATAAGAGCCTCAATAAAATTAACTTTATCAGAAGACTTTCTTCAATACCTTCATCCAGATATCACAAAGTGAATTAAAAACCAAAACAGATATGTAATTGCAAATGTCCCGTGTTTCATAGTGTGCAAAGCCAGGCTTACAGTACATGGATTGCCGTCCACATGGAAACACTGCAGTCCCAGTACAGCTCTATAATGCTGTTGTCAGCTCTTACTTCAGTGTGTCTTAAGCAATAGTCTTCAAAGTGAAATCTACATTGAGACCTTCCCTCCCATTTCTTCATTACACTCTTTACAAAAGAGAATTCATTAAAAGCTAAAATTAAATGTTTGTCACTCATCACCCTTTTGTTTTTGTCTCCAAAGGCTGATCTCATCTATAAACCATTTTTAGGGAAAAAAATGACCTTTACAAGTCAAGAGATTCACACTAAAAGCTATTTCTCGAAACAATTTTCAAACACGAAATAAACATTTAAATTATATCAAATTGTTTTAAAAAGCTTATTCAAAGAGAAATTTAGTCACAAATAAGTTTATATTATAGTATAAACACTTATTATATTTCTCCTGTCCCCCCAGAACAAAGAGAGAACAAAATATAATAAAAAATAAAAACAAACAATAATAATTCAACATCAAATTTGCTGATTTTTTTGCTACAGATAACAGGCACAATAGTTGGAAAAAAGATGGAAATGGATTAGAAAAAATATTTTGAACTTGCAAATTTACAGTAGCATGACTGAGGTTGAAGTGCTAGGCACTCAATTATAAAAAAGAACAAAGAAAAGCAGAGCAAAAGAAAAAGTCACCTCTCACCCCCTGAATTTTCTTGCTCTGGATTTTTTGATGCAAATAATTTATATAGTATGTGTTATAAAATCTCACTTTAAAAATGTTTTTGCTGAGCATATTTTAATTCACTAAAATGTGTATGTAATACCAATCTTGTTATATTTCCCCAGTATTTGTTACTCACATTTAGCCCTTACTTTAAAATACTGGAAATAATAAGCTTGTGTTTAATTTGTCTCATTTTAGGATTGATGTTTATATTTATGGGGCACTCAGCTGGGAAAGGAAGATACCTAATGTGACCATCCTTGAATATTATTATTTGTTACATTTATATTGAAAGATCGGATAGATAACCTTTTTAACCTATGGGTTTCATAAAAACAGTACAGTGATTTTCTAATTTCAACCACTTTAGAAAACATTCTTCTTGGTGACCCCATTTCCTATTCTCAGTTCCACACCTTCCTGCTGCTAATACAGAAGCTGGCTACGTGAAAAAAGGAATTTTGCAATGATACTTACGAGACAAGATTAAACCTGCTTCAATGCAATGGTTGTTGCAAGCTGCCATTCCTTTGTTCTCCCTTGTTATGGACCCTTTTTGTCAGCCCTAAATTTCTCCTCTTTGGCCCCACTGCTCTGGTCTCTCTCCCTGAGTTTCTGCTAGACATGTTACAGCCTAATGATTTTGGGGCCATGAGCAGAGTTGCCAGATGTCCAGTTTTCAACTGGAACACCAGGCTGAAAAGAGACCCTGGCAGTTCTGTTCAGGACTGCCAACGGAGCCAATAAAAGTCCAGTTTGTCCACCCTATGGTGAGCCGCCTATCTGGAAGGCAAGTATCAGAGAGATAGCCGTGTTAGTCTGTATCTTTGAGAACAAGAAGAAATCCTGTGGGCATAAGTGTGGCATGTGGCAACACCCTTGCATACCTTCCTACATGCCTACAGGCAACTGGGATGGGGCGTGTGCTTCCTAGGAGCTGGAGTAAGCATCCTCACTCTCCAGATCATCATCTTCTTGTAGTGAGTGGGTTTATGTGTTCCGGTGAACCCAAGAGCAATGCCATAGGGAGTCTTGTATTCCCAGCAGGCTCACCCATGGCAGCAAGGTCAAGGGGGAGGGTCCAGACGAAGAATGATACTAAAGGTCCTCAGCAGCAGAAGAGGCAGAGGATAGCAACGGTAATGCTACAATGGCTATATGCTGCAACAGACAGAAAAATCCCAGTCATCATGGCTCCCATGCTATTGGACCTGAGACTTCTATCCATCAAGGACTGTGTGGTGGCTGCAGTACAGAAGTCACACACAGGTATCTTCCTCTGCATACTAGTCTCCTAAACTTAAGCCTATGGCAACTGGCCATGAGAGCAGGATTATGAAATCTGGAAGCTTTCAGTCATGAGCCAGCATGGAGGTAGTGGATGTATGTATCACTCATTCCGTTTTGAAAACTGAGGTGTCAGGAAGGTCTGGCTGCTGCATCCACGACTGAGCAGCCCTATTTAGGATCATCTCCACTCATCCCACTTGGGGAGGGAACTAGAAAAGGTGCCATAAACATAGTCCACCTCCACCCCTCAACTGGATAACTGCGTCCAATGGGTTCACATCTATGTGGTAGAAATCAAACAGTAAACTTTGTAACATGGAATATTCGGACTCCAATGGAGAACCCAGACAGTGAGCAACCCGAAAGATGCACAGCAATTATCACTCATGAGCTGCAACAATTCAATATCAATATAGTTGCCCTGGCAGAAACGCATAGACCAGAAGAAAGACAGCTAACAGAAGGCGGCACACGGTACATCTTTTTCTGAAAAGAACCTCTAAGGAAGAAAAATGAATTCATGGAGTAGTATTTGCCATCAAGAATGAACTGAGAAATATCCTATCGAAAGTCCCTGTTAGCATCAATAAGCATCTCATGACGCTTGAAGCTTGCCAAAAACCAACAGTCATCAAGGCTTATGCACCAACTCTAAACACTGAGAATGATGTGAAGAAGTTATACACGCAATTGGATGAAGTTCTGAAAGATATCCCCAAATAAGACAAGATTATTCTCTTGATGGATTTCAATGTTAGGGTTGGAAGAGAGGCAGACCTCTGGCAGACTACTATTGGGAAAGAAGGAGTTGACAACAGCAACTCCAATGGAGTGCTCCTCCTTCAGAAATGTGAGGAATGCAAGCTCATCATTTTGATCACCCTCTTCTGCCAGAAAAACAAATTTAAGACCTTACGGCAACATCCTCGATCAAAGTACTGGCACTTTGTAAACTATGTCATCGTCCATGCTTGGGATCAGCATGATGGCCTTCTCACACATGCAATGACTAGTGCTGATGACTGCTGAACAGATCACCATATTCGAGCCACAATAGTGATTAGGACTGTCACCTAACGGAGAGGTCATAGGAAACAAATCCGATAAAGATCAATGTACAAGGTTTGAAGGACCCCCACCAGATGAAGTGACTTTCAGATAGTGCTTCAAAGGAAGCTGTGGTCAGTACACCTTGAAGACATGGAAGAACAATGGTGTCAATTTAAAAAATGCCATAATTGGAACTTGCAGAGCAACTATTGGCTACCAGTCCAGGAAACATCAGGACTGGTTTGATGAAAACAATGTGGAAATTGAACACCTGACTGAGGCAAAAAGGTGCCACAAGACTTCTTGTTGTTCTCAAAGCTACAGACTAATACAGCTACCTGTAGCATGAAAAAATGCAGCCTCAATGTTGATACTTGGGGGAACGGTAATCCATGATGGGGGCTGGAAGGAAGAGATGAACTCTTGAAAAACACAGGCCACATCAAATCCATGAGGAGATGGCACAATTTGAGAGATCACGCTGTAGTGCACAAGAGGCAGAAAAGAGGAAAAGAGCATCAAAAACTGCTCCACACCCCTCCAACAGCTACCAACACCTGCCCCTTTTGAGAAGATCTGCGGCTCCAGAATTGAACTGATCAGCCACCAACAGACTTACAAATAGGAGGATGACAAGAATATGTCCTACCTAGTTATCGAGTGACCGCCAGAAAGACAGAGTAAACATCACCACGACCCTGCACCTCAACCCACTGTCCCCACCCAGCATTAGCGTCCCACATGCAAACTCCTTTATGCCCAGGCCCATCTGAGCCCATACCCGCTTCTTATACCCCAATACCCTTATCCCCAGGGCCAGGTGACCATATTGCCCTATGATGAATATGGGACACCTAGTAAAATTCTTTGTATTCAAGCCAGTTCAATGGAAATTACAAAGAATTATGTAGTTCAAACATTCAAATAAACATTAAGTTGACTGAACTGCTGTTAAAAAATACTATGTAGCTAGAGACTGACCTTCTTATCTTTAAGATTTGCACAGGGAGAGAAGACACACACACACTCTCATAATAGCTCTCTCCAAAGGAAACGGGGATGACAGACCAACCTGCTCCAAACCTCCCTGTGCAGTGCTCTCTGTTGTAAGATGATGGCCTAAGCCCATACAGCACAGGCCTGGTCTGAGGCTTAAAGCC
Source organism: Carettochelys insculpta (assembly GCF_033958435.1). NCBI lineage: Eukaryota > Metazoa > Chordata > Testudines > Carettochelyidae > Carettochelys > Carettochelys insculpta. The sequence continues at coordinate 19,471,970 of NC_134150.1, forward strand.
TAGCAACAATGGACAAAACATGACTAAAAGCAAAGCTAACCTGTGAGCAAGAGGCAGGCCTCTTCTGACAAAACTTGGCACAAACAGGGTTGAGAGTACAAAACACTAATTGGTATTTGGTCCAGGTGCAGAACAATAATTGGTACAAACTGAAATCTCATGGTACAACCAGCTCATTAGAAGACCTTGATAACTACTCCTCACCGAACAGATGCAGGTTCAAGAAAGGGTCTAAAATGACAGTATAATAGATAAGAGATGATCTAACCAACCCATGAGGTACAGGGAGGTGGGTGGTACGTACATAGCATCAGAGGGTGGTATGCTGACATATCGGCAGTGAGGTGTGCTTGGTTTGCACCTGTATGTAACATGGTGTCGGGTGGGGGACTGTCTTTGTCTGACCCAGTGGACAGTGGAACTCCCACTGACTGCATAAGTCCATTGTGACAGATACCTATACACAGTGGTTCAGTAGCATTTACTTAACGCCTATTGTTATCTTTTGCTTGGCAATAAAACCTGGATGGGTATCTTCAATCCTTATCTGGTCTGTGGTCTTTGGGAAACCTCATGGGGTCTGCTGTGATCATTAGGCTCACATAATTGAACATATACACACACGCAGCCTTCTGGTTATCATAATCGATGGAGCCAAAGACCTGGGAGGACACAATGTTAGTATATCTGCCAAACTACACTCTCCATCCTCCTTGCCTGCCCCCAACCTCTGCAAAGGAATAACCTCTCCTAGCACCATGTCTTCTCAAGTCAATATGTGGGGAGCACACAGAATCACAGTCCCCTCCTCCACAGATTTCTGTCAAGGTTCACACCAGAAAGTGGCAAGCAGCAGCCTTTCCACACTTTGCAGAAGGAAAAGGATGGGAGCTGCTTCCAGCCAAAGGTGGATGGGGTGAGGAAGGGATGATGTGGCCTGCTTTTCAAGAGCTCAACTCTTCCCTCCAACCCAACCTCACCGTGCTCTCCTATGGCTAGAAGCAGCTTGTCCCTTCCTGCCCAAACAATGTAGCAAGGCAGATGACACCTCCAAGTTGCTGCTTGCCATCAACATAAACCAGCCACCTCCTGTTCCGTGGATAAAGTGCAGGCAGGAAGGGGTTAAGCCCCCAGGATGCACTCAGCACCAGGAAGCCTGACTCTAACAGCTTCAGCAAACCCTTCCAGATAGAAGCGGGTCTTTGTCCATGAAAGGTTATGCTCCAAAATAGCTGTTAGCCTATAAGGTGCCACAGAATTTCTTGTTTTTGAAGATACAGACTAACACAGCCATCTCTCTGATACTTGCCTTCCAGATTAGTGGCTCAACATAGGAGGGGACCTAGGGGACAGATGAGCCCTACACTTCCTAGGGACACAACTACAGTATGGGTAACTTGTGAAGAGAGCGTTAAGCACTCCTACCTGGGAACCTGCAGGGTCAGAATGTAAACAGGCTGGAAATAGCTTCCTCCCTTGTACTCCAGAGCTTAGCTGAGGGGCGAAGCTTCCCTGTAACAGTTCTGTGTGGGGATTTAATACATGCAGGGTTTGGCTCCTCCTGGCCAGGGCCTTAGGTCAGAGGGCTTGAGCTTTCCCTAGGTGCCAGCCCAGCCAGAGGCAATGGAAGGAGCCTGCTAACCAAGCTGGGATGACTCTTCATTCAGCACAGGGAGCAGGTTGCACTGCATCAAGGGGGAACAGCAGGGAGGGGGTTAAAGGGAAGAGCCAGGAGAAGTCAGTGAGAGAGAAGCATTGATAGCTGGGCAGCAGAGAGGAGACATAAGGGCACTCACCAGCCATCACAGTCAGAAGCCAGCATTGGCTGGAGAAGGCTGTCGGGGTAGGCAGCATGGCCAAGAGCTGGCACACAGCAGGAACTGCACTGATAAACCAGCTTCACAAACTAGTTTTGCTTGACCACCTGCCTTGCACACTCACTCCCATCATCAGCCACTGCACCCTAACACTCACCCCTGGTGGGGGGCAGCCACTGAGGAAGGATCCAGCCAGCAGCAGGACCCACCAGTACTGATAGGAGATGAGACACAGAAAATAAGGGACAACTTCCCTTTAAAAAAAAAAAAAAGTAGTGATACCTGCAAAAGAGCTTAAATTTGGGACTCTCCCTTTAAAAACGAAACCTCCGGTCACCTTCCCCAGTGGCTGCACCCAGGGGGACTGGTGCCTGCAAGCAAAGCGGGCGCGGGAAGGACCACCCAGAGGGGCAGGAGAAGGCATGGGGCACCCCATTTACCAATTCAATTTTTGGCCAAGCACGGGGACGCAGCGCACCCCCAATTGTTACCACCAGGCACTTAAACATGCACCCCCACGCGCGAGCCCCCCCACCACCAGCAGCCAGTCGCGGAGGACGGGGTAGGACCAGGCTTCGGGGGGAGGGTGGCAAGCCGGGCTGGCAGCGCCCCCGCGCCAACAGACACAGCTGTCCGTCCAGAGCGCGCGGGGGTTACAACCGCCTCCCCGGCGAGACTCTCAATGGGCGACAGCGGGTGCTGAGCGAGGGGGACGGGCGGCTAAGCATGCACCCTTCTCCCCGGCACCAGAGCCGCCGGCAGCCTCCAGCACCTGCATCCCCCGGGCCCCGCGCGGAAACGCGACGGCACGAACGGCCGAGATGTAAACCCGGAACCGGCCCGGGCTCCGCCTTCCGTCTCCCCTCAGCGCCAAAGACGCCATCGCCGCCCCACCCCCACGGAGCCGCTTGCCTAAGGTTACCGCCCAATCCGTTGGCAGGGCGGTGTCCAGCAAAATCCCGCCTCGCCGCCGAGCTTGCTGACGTCAGGGAGAGTAACGCGGCTGCGCTCTGAGGCTGAGTTTGCGGCAGTGGGCGCGGGCTCGGGCGCGAGCCGGGTCTTGAAGTCGCGCGGGTGGGGGCGAGAGTGAGGCGTGTACTTGCTCTGGGCGGCCGCGGGAGGTGGGAGGCGCGCGAGGGCCGCCCAGCCCCGCGTTCTATCCCGTCCCTCGGGGGCGGGGCTGCCCGTAGACAGTCGCTCCCCTTCCCCGCAAGAGCAGCAGCGGCAGCCAAGAGCATGTCCTCGAGTAGGGCCAAGAAAGTGAAGATGGCCACGAAGTCCTGCCCGGAGTGCGACCAGCAGGTGAGACCCCTTTGGCAAGGGACACCGACCCTGCCCCGTCTCACTGGGAGGGGCAAGCCTGGATAGTGCTGCTTTCCCCATCCCAAACATCTGCAGCACAGTGCACATGAAGGGAGGAGAGACTCATCTTTGCAACCCCAGTTCGGGGTATATGCGTTCATCACCGCAGCACTGTGGAGCTTGGTGGGTGTTTGGGTTATGCCATTGCTGTGCTAGCTATCTGTCGTGTTGTGCTCTGTGAGAAGTGGCTTTGTGTGTCTCGCCTCTTCTCAGCGTGAGGCAGGGGAGCAGGGTTTTTAAAACACCCCATTTCTGCACTGTTACAGAATCAGTGGTATTTTTCAGAAGGTGCGAGACACTGTGGGAAAACGCTAGGCACCGGACTGTAGATGGTGGGGGGCAAAGGTTCTGATACCACAAGGACCTCGTGTTTCAGCTTTCCTAACGCGCATTTTATGTATTATTGAGTAATGGCTTCTAACTTCCTAATTCATCATCACAGAAATCCCACTGACCGTCTGCTTTGCTCTCTCTTTGCATGGCACACCAGGCATGTTCCATGTGTTTATCCTGATCTCATACCTAGCTGGACTGGGTTCAGAAGGTGAGCTCTCTTCCAGAGGCTGCTTCTCCTTTCCTTAAGACTGTGGTGTGTTCCACTACAGGACTGCCTAACGGAGCATAATGTTTTTGATGCCCTCTGTTGCTTCTCTTCCCTCTCCAGTTCTGGATAGCTTGAGTGGTCAGTTCTTGACTTTACGTTACAGCACTGACTGGATGTTGAACTTTTGCAGAGTTAATTGAGGAAGGCTCTCCATGGATTACATGCATTCAGTTATAAAAACAGATGAGCTAGTTTCCTGAATTTAAATTATACACTGCTTAATTCTGAGCCATTGTTCAAGTGTAGTATGGCCTGTTTCTGTCCAGTCTTTGTTTGGAATCCAATTTAAATGTTTTGAACCATTTCTTAGCACCATAGAATTATACAGAAAGCTTTTGTGAAAAATGTAGAATTATTTATTTACACTTAACATACTACTTATTTTAAACTGTTTATTAATGGTACAAATACAATTTTTACCATTGAATGATCCTTACTCTCAGATGTGTGTTACTGGTTGAGTAGTTCTCTCTCGCTTTGCTGCAGTTGACCAGGTTGGGAGCTTAATTAGAAGGTTTGCTAGTGTTGTATCAGATAGGTATCCATGTTAGTCTGTTCCAGCAAAAAAACAAAAAGGAATTCTGTGGCACCTTAAAGACTAACAAATTTATCAGGGCATAAGCTTTCTTGGGATGATACATTTGACCAAGTGAGCTGCAGCCCATGAAAGCTTATACTCTAATAAATTTGCTAATCTTTATGGTGCCACAGGACTCCCCATTTCTAATGTAGTCTTGAGTCAAACCTCTAGGGAGTTCTGTGAGCTGCTGCTCCAGGTGTTGAACAGCTGTAACTGGTTTATTGCCATGTGGCTGGACTATTGCAACAGCATTAAAATTGCATAGCAAAAATAATCAAATTGAATGATTACCATTTTTATTTCTACCTAACTTGTCTTTATGCTAGTTACCATTTACATATCACTAATTTGAAACAATGAAAATCAGCAGTCATTTTTACTCTTTCATAATTCACAGGAACAATGGTATAGCACTACAATAGAATGTTCACACTGAAATATTTTTGACTTACTGAAGAATTTTCTGTATTAGATATAAACCTAATCATTTTTAGCCCTATATTATCAGATATGTTCTGTTTGACATTAACTGCTGATTTGCTTATTCTTGCCTGGCTTCTAATTAAAATAAACCTATATTGTTGTTTTAAGACATTTCTGTTCATCCTAGAGACTTGTTTGGAAGGCTGTGCTTTTTGGGGCGTGCCTTCAGAAGAGGCAATATCGGAAAGTAACTGAAACACTTATCTGATGGCTGAAAGGGCAGCCTGTCCCAAATGCTCAATTACTAACGAATATACACTGATTCCTGTATTTGCTTTCTACAGCTATCTCTAGACAACTGTTCATGAGTCATGTAACTAAGTATTGGGAGTCTGATGTCTAAACTATATAGTTAAATGTGTTCACCTAAATATGGTTACTGCAGGTTTTATCATTTTTAAACCACATCTTGTATTTTTGGATAAATTAAGCACAGAAGCCGGGTGTACAGACCCTCTTTCCTCAGCTATTGTATTATATAATTTTAATATGAGTGTTTATAAATTGCTTTAAATATTAGCCGTTACACATGCTGACATGTTCAACTTGACATGATTGTGCTTCTCTCCTACCTCCGCCCAGGAAAAAAAAATACCATGCTCAGTTCTCATCCTGGGTGATAAAAAGAAATAAAAATGAATAAAGATATTTCAGTGTGTGATATTTTTGCAGTCTAAATAATATTGTTGGGAGCTTATGATACTTGCTTGCAATATAAGTTTCTTCTTTTAAAGGTGCTAATGATCTAATTTCATTCTGGTTTTATTTCAGCTTATTTCAAATAAATGGTATGCACGTGTCTGAACAGAATTTCTGTGCTAGCAGCTCTTCGTGCTGCTAGCATAGAATTATATGCATATATGCTGTTCTAGCACAAAGGCTGCCAGTGTGTCCTGATTATTTTGCCCTCAAACTCTTGTGCAAAATCCTGGCATGTGGTAGAGGAAGCTAAATTCTCACCTTACTGCCAGTGGAACCCATAGCTTTATATGTAAGTGGCCAGGTTGTATATTTCTCTGAAGAGTCACCGGGGTTATCTGTCAGTCCTTCCGTAGAGGACATTATGTTGGGACGTTGACAGGCAAGCAGCCTGTGCTACCAGTTCTCAACTACTCTCAGAATAGGGGTGTTGGGGAAAACGCTCAGACTTTTGTGCTACCAGTAATAAGCGTGCAGAACTTTCATGAAAAAAGAGCTCTCTTAGAATCACTCACCAGATGTGGTGTTCAAAGAAAACGAAACCATTTAATGAAGTAAATCCAGGAGTCCAAGGCAAATAATGTTAATGAGATGAAATAAAGAGCAGATTAATTTTTAATATGGGTTATGCAAATGAATTAGTGCAAAGTTTGCATAGAATAATAGAAGGGTATTGGTGTTCCCTGTAAGCTGAGCACTTGAATAGCTACCTAGGAGAGATTCTGGTGCAGCCCAACTGATTAGCAGAGCACCCACAGCTGCCCACAGTCAGCAGTAAGAGTTCTGTTGATGGTGCACATCTGCACAAGGCTTGGTGGACACAATAAAATATATTCTGTCCAAGAATGGAATAAAGTAGCAGGAACACTGGTGCAAACTATTACTTTGTGGTAGATGACTGCCTGTCAGTGCTAGTCACAGCATTTTAACCCATACTTTACACTTCTATAGCATTTTCCTTTCAAAGATACTGGAGCCCTGCATTTCTCTGAGAAGTGACTATGTCAAAATTCAACCTGTACTTGTATTCAAAATTATCTGGTATTGTTTTCCCTTTTAAGCTCTCCTTCTTCCCCAAGTTCCCAGGTAGTCCTTTGGACAGAGTAATCAAAAACAGGGTAGAATGGAAATTCTATGCTACCTTAATTATAATTTCAGATACCAGTCATTAAGCTATATCTAAAAATAAATATTAGTTTTGATTGCAGCTCATTTGTCAGACATTTCAGTTTATTAAATGCAAATCCAGTCCCTTCTTTGGTAAATTGGTCGCATTTTGTGGTAGGCCAAACCGTGTACAAAAAGTATTACTGTTCAAGGTAAATAATGCAAAAATCACACTTGCTCTGAATTTTTTGCCTATTTTTCTTAATTATAATACTTGTGATTTCTGTAACTGAACAATTATAGAAATCACTGTTTTTGAAATGTTATGCATTTGACACTGTTTCCAATGTGGTTGGTATACCTCTTGTGTGATCTGTTTTCATTTGTGTGGATCTTTTATCTGGTAATTGGGGAAGAGACATGTTTGGAAGAATGATTGAAAGAGGTACTCATGGTAAAAGCAGCAACTAAGACTGCTTAATTCTTCTGAAATTTTGCTTCAAGTTGTCCATTTTACCACACTCTGGAGATACAACAGATAAAAAATCAAATTTTCGCTAACTGATGCTACTGCCTCAAAACTTGTTAAATGAGGAAAACAGCAATTATAACTATGTAGATTGTAATACCAGAGAGTGCATTAAAGCAAGTTTTGAGAATTATTTTTGGGCTGGTGGAATAACATAGGCCCAGTTGTCTCTAGAAGGAAAGTATTTTTGAACAATTTGAATTTACGTTTTTAAAATGTCACATGGAATTCCTCCTGATCAGAGTATGAGGTATAAACAGAAGTGCTCAATTATGAAGCTTAAATTACATGAGGATGATGTGTAAGAATACAGTAAAAGAGATAAGTGACCACTTGGCCTACAACTGTCTTAGACTAAAAGAGTTGTTTGAAAATAGCTATGTGTGTAGGCTCTACAAAAAGATGATATGCTTCCTGTACTGGTTCTGCAGCATTTGCACCTAATTACAATGGATATATTCCCCATTTGCCATGGCGCATGAGCAAGTAAGCAAAACAAGGATTTGCTGAATTTCACTTTTAACAGAAGTACCTTACAGGTGGTCTGGCTGAGATCAGATGCTGCCCAATGGAAAAAGATTAAAATTTTGCAAATGTATTTGCAAACTGTGAGGCAGCTTTAAATAGAATCATAGAAGCTTAGTGTTGAAAGAAACCTCAAGAGATCCTCTAGTCCAACTCTCTTCTCCAGAGTGGGACTGAACTTTCCAGGTCTTTGTCAAACCTGGCCTTAAAATGCCCTAAAGATGGAGATTGCATCATCTTCCTAGGTCAGGAGTGGATGGGGAACTTTTGTTGGGTCAGGGGCCACTGACTCACAGAAAAATCTGTTGGTGGCCAGATAAAACTGAGATGCAAAACAAAAACCCTGACCTAGACACCTCACAGTTCAGCACCACAGGCAGGAGGATGGTGTAGGAGGAGGACTGAGGTTCAGGGCTTCCCCTAGGCCAGATTAATTCTTCTAGGGGCCCAGGGTGGGTCCAGGAGTCAGTGTGTGAGAGGGGGCTGCCAAGGAGCAGGTGTGGGGTCTGGGTGAGAGGTTGCAGGAAGAGGATGGGGGTTGGGAGGTCTGGCAGAGAGGGTACAGGAACAGGCTGAGGGTGGGGGTCTCTGGGCAAAAGGCAGAGGAGAATAAGAGCAGAGTGGAGGAGTCTGGGTGAGGGGCACTTATCTTCCTGCGTCACCACTGCTGTCCCCTCCCCCAGCTGGGAGCACAACATCGTGGAGAGACTTTCCTCCCTGTCTCTCCCAGGGTGCTGCCCTCCCATGGCTTTGCTTGGCCAGAATTCCAGCCAGTCAGAGCAGCAGGGGGTGGGGGTGGGGTGGGGTGGGGTGGGGGTGGTGCACAACACCTGGGAGAGAAGGAGAGCAAACGGTCTGTAGGCAGTCGTGAGCTTCCATTCCCCCAGCTGCGGGGCAGTGGCGCTGCTGCTTTTTCCTGTTCTCGCCAGGCAGAGCCTGTGCCCTGATCCAGTCCACAAGATTCGGGGACTCCCACTCTCCACCCCACTGTGGATTGGATGTTGGGGAGAGAAGCCCTGAGTCTCAGGGTCCAGACTCAGGCAAGTGGTGGACTGGACTTGGACCGTCCTCACCCTTACTCTAGGCAACCCATTCCAGTGTTTCACCACCCTCCTAGTGAAGTAGGATTTTCCAGTATCCAAACTAGACCTTGCACACAGCACCTTTAGACTGTTGATGCTTGTTTTTGATCTACCACTGAGAACAGCGTAGCTTCATCCACTTTCGAACCTCCATTCAAGCAGCTGGAGGCTGCTATCAAATTCCACCTCATTCTTCTATTCTGAAAACTTACATAAACCCAGGTACATCAGCTGTTTTATCATAAGTCAGGCGCTCCCAGCCCCCTAAAACAGGATTCTAAAAGCATGGAAGTAGTTAAATAAAAGTAATGTAACTGCTAGGATAGTGTTTCTTTCAAAGAATAAGAAATTTAAATTAATTGCCAGCTTCACTCAGAAAAAGGTAAAAATTGAATGTGAACATAATGCAAGTCATTCATTTTGAGGTATTCCACAGTTCCACACTTTCAAATTAAAAACATAACCATGTTTCTAGTGAACTGCGTTGCTTATTAGTTAAGTGAACCATATGTGGAATTGCACTTCGTGTTTCCAGACTGGTTATGAAAAAATACTTTTCTTAAATGTGATGTGCTTATAAACTTGTGACACAAAGTGCAGAAAATGCAGTCATGCTACATAAAGCATAAAATGGTTTGCATGGTTTGTACAGCAAAAACTTTTTCCTTTGAAAATACCGGTTTGGTTATGGTGTTTCTTCTGCTAAAAGTACAATGAAATTGGTTTCCTGTGCATCTGATAGTGTAAACTATAACCTTGAGCTGTACTTTCACTATTATATGGTCTTAGCAAACAGCAGCAAACTTGGAAGATATTTGTCTCAATGTTTTTTTTAATGGCCGTGGCTTCCGTGGTTCTTTTCCTGTGTATTGTCCTGCATTAACACTGTTCCCCCCCCCCATCTTTTTATTTTTTTTCTGTTTTTTAGTCATTTACATAACTCTTTCTTGATCCAGACTTAACAGCAGCACAATGCATTCCCTGTTGCCTTTTAAAGGCTTAGTGGGGATTTCCTCTAGAATTTACCCAGCTTGCTTTAAGTTGGCATTACTGAGCACCATGTCTTTTTCTCTGAGTGTCTGAAGGGAATGAGTTTGGGTGCAGAGCACTGATACAAAACATCTGTGACAGCCTAAAGCCAGGGTTAGGGAACCTTTTTCAGGATGGGGGGCCACACAAGTGGAAAAAAAAAAAAACTAAACAAAACCTCACTGGTGAGGTCCTCACCTGAAAAACAACAACAAAAAGAGACTCCCCTCTCATTCCCCTCACACACGAGACCCAGAGGCTGGGGTAGGCCAGGGCTAGTACATTTTAGGGTGGGGCCAAAAATGAGGGGTAGCTGGTGGGGGTCTGGGTGGGACAAAGGGTGCAGGAAGGTTTGGGGTATTTAGTCTGTTAAGGTGGGGGGTCCTGGAGGGAGGTGGTGGTAGGAAGGAAGTGTGAGTGGGGGTGTGGGCCGGAGAGGGTGGGATGCGGGTCTTGATGGGAGGAGGAGCAGTAGCAGTTAAGGGCCATAGGGTCTGGACGATGGGAGCGCAGCTTACCTGAAATTCCGGCCAATCAGAGCAGGCAGGATAAAGCTTCCAGGAAACTCTGAAGCTGTTGCTGCTTTTACCCCTCTGCTTCGTCAGCTAGGGCCCCCATGGAGCTGCTTCCTGCTCTTTCCGCCCCTTGGCAGAGCCTGTGGGCCAGAGCTGGACCCAGCTTGCCAGACAAAGCCTGTGAGGCTTGGGGCTCCCCACTGTGCTGGATGCTGGGAAGGAGAGCCCTGAGACTCAGGGTCTGGATTGAGGCAGCAGGCCAGGGGTTCCGTACCCCTGGCCTAAAGTGTACTTCTAGAATGGACCCTTCACACTTTTACACTTATTGCTAATAAATGTCAGGGCCGAGGGATGAATTGGATGAGGGTTCTTGGAATTGTGTTTATAACTTATGAAACTTAAATGCAGAATAATGTTGGGGTATAAACAAAATGTGAGGAGTGTCTTGGAGCACACACATGCCTCGTAATTGGGACTTTTTCTTAACAGAGGAAATCTTGTGGTATTTCAAAATCATATTTTTCCCCATTTCTTTCAGGTTCCTGTTGCATGCAAATCATGTCCGTGTGGCTACATATTTATCAGTCGAAAGCTCTTGCATGCCAAACGTGCTGAGAAATCACCACCTACTGCAGGTAAATATTATAGAGGGGCTTTCCTATTCACATTTTTGCTTTGCGGCGGGAAAACCATGTGGCCTCTTGTATCACAAACTTTTGTCATTTTCTTCCTTTACACTGTGGGGCAAGGCAGACTTTTAATGTAAATTACTGTTCCACAAAGTTAAAGACAAGAAGTGGTGTTTTCGTTTCCTGTGTAGGGATGGTTGCGGACATTTTATCCATTGTTTATCTTATAACTGCTTGCTTAATCACCATGCAAATATAACGCCTACAGAAAGCTTTCTGTTGATTCTTCTTTGAAGATAAATGACTAGAGAAGCCAGGTTTCATAGCACTTGGTGACTGAAGCTTTTTTATTTAAAAAAAAATTGTATTTTTTTAATGAACTAAACTGAATTGATTTACTTAATCCTGAAATAGCAGACTGTCATGTAATACTTTGTAACAAATGATATTTTGGAAGAACTTAAAAGTTATTAAAGATGTTTTTCCTCTTTAAAGTACGTGATCAAAGAATTGTTTTAAATTCAAGTCTTTTTGTTGACATATGTGCAAGGAATCAGTTGGACATGCTTTCTAGCATGATTCATTTTCTCCTTTACATCTTTGTTAATGATTTGTCTGCCACTAATAGGACATTACTCAGGGAGAATCCCAAAGGAATCTGATTTAGGTTTGTAGATGTTCTTGACTTAGAAGATTCACAGAATCAGGTTAGCGAGTATATGAATTTAATCTGATGAGAAAAATATTCCAATTGTCAGCTGTAGGAAAAAAATAAAATGGTGATGTCAGACCATGTTGAGTTGCAATGCAAAGTCTGTGGGGAAGTAACTATGGACTTTGTTTTAGAAAAAACACCAATCGTCTTTCATTGTTTAGCTAATAGTTGATAAACGGAACTAGTTACCAGTCCAGATCTGCATGTTAAAGACTTTATTATTATTATTATTATGCAAGGCTCTTGTGTATTTCCAGAGTGAAAGTGAATACACGTGGCTCTAATATGTAGTATAGTCACTAGCTATCTCCTGCCATCTAGATGTGGCATATGTCCAGTCTATAGTAAATTGGGAGATGGGGACAAAAGGCAAGTAGTAGAACCAGGTCCAAAGGTGGCTACCAAAAATTCTTAGGTGCAAAATTTGAAAGCTTTTCCTCCAAACTATCCTGTGAAAAGTGGGAAGGCTACTTGACAAAGGCTGTGTATGCATTACAGCTTAAGTCAGTATAAGTTCTGTCATGGGCGGGGGGGCAGTGTAGAAATACCATGCTGAGTGACGTAAATTATGCTAACATAGGCATTTCTCCCCTGAAGTAACTATTTTGACAGGCGAGCTCTTTCGTGTTGGCTTAGAGCAGGGCTGAGAGAGGTTGGGGGGTGGGTGCGTGTGTGAAATTTCAGTGGGCACAGCATGACTGGCTATGTGTGAAATTAGAAATGTTGGACTATGTTACTGTTTTTATGTGTGTGTATTCACATTTATATACCAATTAATAAAGGTTTTGCATTCTCTATTTTCTTACACTTGCTGAAAGGAGTTTTTTTCATATTAACATAACCAAAATTTCCATTGGTATGGATTACATTAGACAGGTTTGGGGTACCCTGCTGATTGCAGGGAGGTAAAGTGGGACACAGTGTAAAAAGTTTGCTTACCCCAGGCTTAGAGTATGTACTCTACTAACAGCTCCACAGGGATGGTACAGCCACATAATAGAATGGTTCCTTATGGTAGCTGGAGCTTAGGAGCTCCAGTTGTAAATACTAAGTGTACAGTTGAATTGGTGTCTTGTGCTGATATATTCTGTATAATATGAGCATGGTTTCAGGAGTGATGGCAAAACAAAAACAAAAAATCAAGATTTAGGCTGTGTCTACACAGGCACAAATCTTCGAAATGGCCATTAGCATGGCTATTTTGAAGATTACTAATGAGGCGCTGAATTGAGTATTCAGCGCCTCATTAGCAATCTTTGAAATATGGCTGTTTCGAAGATTTGTGCCTGTGTAGACACAGCCTTAGTGTTTGCCTCCTTCATCCATCTCTTAATAACAATTTAGAAAACTTGGAATGGGAGCAGTGATTTTCAGTACACCAGAAGTGATACAGCAGGAATATTTGAAAACTGATCTGTGTAGTTAGTTTTACTGGCTTAAAGAACTCAGTATTTCCTATGCATTGTATAGCTGATAGATGTTGCTTATTTGTTGTAAAATGCTATATGAGTCATCACAACTAAGACTTAATCTTTGTTATTAACAAAGGGGTAGACCTGTGTTTTTCCCTCAAACAGCTTGCTCAGCTCTCTGTCAAAGAATGCTGTGCACACACAGTCAAATGTTGTGAACCACTTGAGAAGTGGCGGCTGTGCGTTCTTGTTTAGAGATCTAAGGTGGGGGGCGGGTTAAGAACTAAAACTGAGCGACTCCAAAGACACAAAAGTGATCCTAAAACACTTTCTCTGTTCATGTTTACAGAAAACAAGAGTGAAGTCAAAAGAAGACGAACAGAAAGAGTTAAGCGAGAGAAGATAAATTCTGCGGTAAATAAAGACTTAGAAAACAGAAGAAGGTCCAGATCTAACAGCCATTCAGATAATAGCAGACGGGGAAGAGGAAGACCTAAGAGTGCTTCAGCCAAAAAGCACGAGGAAGAAAGAGGTATGAGACTTAGAAAGCTTATGTGAGGAAGTTATGTTTGTTCTTTATTTTTTAATTGTTTGCTGGCATTAACCCAACTGGTGATGAGTTTTAGGCTTTGAATTGCTCTTGCATTGTTAAAATTTTTGTTGCTCAGGTGTGTGAAAGTCCCTCCTCCTGCTCCAAATGACAAAAGTAATAGTGATGAAATGCACACATGGGGACAGCACTTCAGTGGTGGGGGATACTCTCCCAGTGACAAAGCTACCACTCTTCGTTTGGGGAGCTTTTGTTTGTTGCCCGGAGGACTGAGTGACAGAGAGCAGCTACGTTGCCAGTGGGGTGGCTGCAGTTGCAGAACTGTGCTCTTGTAAGGGGCACATTGAAGACATAGCATTAGTTCAACTAGAGTAACTAGTGGATTCCCTATAAAGTGAAGTACGTAAATCATGGTTTGAGGACTTCAGTAACTGAGCTAGAGATTGGGGTCAATTACAGATGTGGGTGGGTGAGGTTCTGCGGACTGCAGTGTGTGGGCAGTCAGACTAGCATATGATTGTAATAGTTCCTTCTGACCTCAATGTCTGAGAGTCTGAGGAGGAAGAAAAAAAGTTTCGTGCCATAGTGACTGTAACTTTTCGTGACTAGACCCAATGATGTTATGTATGGGAAAACTAATTCACTTTCTTGGGGGGAAGCAAGGACAGTTTCAAACATCTGCTTTTGATAAGATCCAGTCCCTCTTAGGTTTCTAGGAGTAAGCCAATTGTTTGCCAGGGTCAGAGAGGTCCATCTTCCTGCTTTCTCTTTGATCAACCTTTATACAGGTGACCACATGGATTCAGTTTCATTTTTCTCTGATGCAGCAGGTGTAAGTCACTGCTAGAAGTAGGATCCTGGACTACGTCAGAGATTCATGCTCACCTTAATCCTGAAAGTATAGACTGTAGAGCATCTCACAACTAATTCTCTTGTTTCACATAGTACTTCAGACAAGACAAGAGAGCTCCAAATGAAGGTGCCAAATGAATTGGTTTTATAGTATTTATGTTTGAGGAAAACACATACCAGCTCCTTATATTCCTCAGTGACCAGTCTGATTAATTGTTAAAGAAAATAATTAACATAGTCAGAATGTCTAAGGAGCAGTTGGACGGAGAGAGTTTGTCAAGAAGCTGTTGCTATTGTCACCTATCTAATTATATCGTACTTTCAGGTAATAATAAGACAGGGTGGGTTTTTCAAAAGTGGCCACTTAGGTGCACGCACTCTTTTGTCTTGAATTAAAAGAACTCCTAAGTGACTTATGCAACTTTGGAAAAACCCACCATCGACTTATCTGCTGATGGATCTGTCCTCATTTAGATGCTTACAACAGCATACAACATTAAATATGGACATCTCTAAGGCTATGCCTAGCCTATTATTGCTATTTCAGGATACAAATGTTTCCCAAAATAACAACTCTGGATACCCGCCGCAGTTGAAAAAGCTATTTCTAGTGCAGTATTGTTTTGCTACCCCTCATCGTGAGAGGAGTAGCAGAAACCTTGAAATAGCTGCTTATTTCAAACTTTAGTGCCATTTGGATGGTACCAACTTCAAAATAAATTAACTGGAAATAACTTATGCAAGTTGAGTTGGGGAGACAGTGTAGCCATAGCCTAAATGGTTCATAGCCCTTCATTGTGCAGTTTTGTGGTTGTGTGGCTAGGTACCAAGAGCCTGTTCATTTAATTTTTTAGAGGACTTTATTGGGTCATAAAAAAATTCATCCTGAAGCTTAATATACAATTTTGAGGACACGGGGAAGAAAGAGCAAATTTTCTCATACATATTTTAGAACATCTGTAACTTACATTTAAAATTAATGGAATGTTAAAGACCTTTTGGAAGTTAACCACCCTGGGGTTTTTTTTCCCTGTGCTGTTGTAAGTTCAAAGCCCTTTTGTCTGAGTTTCTGAGGGGTTGGGGGAAACATAGTGGACGTTCATCCATCGTAAGCATCAGGCCCTTTTAGTTCTTTTCAAATAAAATGTTTTGTCCTCACTGTGAAAACAAAAAATTCTTTTTCAGAGGGATTTTTATTGTTGTTGTTACTTCCCTATCCAAAAGTCAGTGGAATTTGGTTCTAGAAATGGCAGGCTGTTGCTTTTTGTTTTTTGTTTGCTAGACCCTGCTAATTGTGATTGATAGGTTTCCTCAGCATTTTAAAAATCTTTTCTGGTTGCTACTAAGGTGGTGTTTTAAGCCTACACAGATCAGACCCCGCACCAAAGGGAAACTTTTAGCTAGAATGGAGTTCTCTTTATTTTGTTGGGCTGAAATACTGATATGTGTAATTTTCTGTTTTGGCAGCAAAAGACTTCTCATTTGTGGTGTCTTACAAAAAATAGTTGTGCGTGCCTTCAGAGAAGTCTCAAATGTGAATAATAGAGAACTGAGTCAGACTCTTCAGATGAGAGGAGAGTTTTAATAGCTTTTTTCAAATCAGAGGCTATGCATAGCATGTTGAAAAAGGTCAACCAGTTCTAAAAATGTGCAATAGTTACTACTGAAAAGGGTGAAACTGCAGTAAGACTAGCTGTAGCTTACTAGTTCTGCCTTAATGATTGATACCGCTGCATAGTAGCATCATTTAGCTATATTTTTCAGTAAGTTCTTCAACACTGTCTTTCCATGGGAACAGCCATTAATTTGAAAAAATCTTGGAAGGTATATGCTTACTTGGTTAAGAAGACTGTAATTATATGACAGTAATTTAGCAAAATTAATTTTCTAAAAGAGCTTGAATTCCAAGTGAACACGCATGAGGAAAAGGGTGTACTTCAGATAGTATACGTCAGTACTTCTAGTACTTCAGATCTCCTGCCATGCTCAGTAAAAAGGAGGCAGAGGAAACTTAGAAAAGCTTCTCTGAAAATGCTGACCGTTTTGGATGGCTGAGCTTGTTTGGCCTAGAGTAACGTGAAACAGGAAGGTTGGGGAGGAAAAGAAAGCTTTTGAGCCTGAAATCTGCCAAATGTTTCATACAGAATAATAATCACTTACAATGCTTTTTTGCTGGAACATTGTACAGTAAACTCTTTCATATCTTGCAGCCCCGGAACCAGCAGGTTGCCAGATGTGCAAACATTCTGGTTAACAGAGGGGCATAGGTGAGGGTCAGTAGCACCCCCAGTAATAAAATTCAGCTCTTCTGTCCCCTCCCCACCCCTTGCTCCTGCACCGGTTTCTGCTCAACTGCTGCCCTTACCTTGTTGATGGAGACAGCGTGGAGCTGCTTAACGATGGGCGGGGGCTCACTGCACCATGTGGGGATCTGCTCTGGGCAGCAGACACCGAGCAGGAGAACAGAGGAGCCTGTTGGCTGCACTCACCTGCAGCAGAGAGGGACACAGGGCGGATGCTGAGTGGGCTGTCCCTGAGGGGCCGGGCATTGCTCTGTAATTCACAAGTCCCAGCCATGATACCACTTCTCTGCACTCCCACCTGGTGTCCACTGCCCAGAGCTTCAGTTGTGAATTATGCTGGTTATTGAAGCGTGCCGGTTACTCAAACGCTGGATAAAGAAGAGTTTCCTGTACATAACTCCTTGGGGTTTTCCTGCCATCCGTTACTTTATAAATGTGGTGAGTGAATAAGCAAGGAAGAAGGTAGAGTGCAGTAAAGAATGAGCAGTCGTCCTGTGGCACCTTAAAGTCTAACAGATATTTTGAAGTATAAGCTTTCGTGGGCAAAGACCCACTTGGTCCATAAAGTGGACTTATGGGGGGGAGAGCTGCTGAGATAGCTGTGGTTCTTTGCGCCTGACTTCAGCCTGAATACAGCAGACAGTACTGCCTCTCAGCTCACAGGGGATCCAGCTGAAGTGTCTGGAATTCCCAAGATTGAATGTGTTTTTAATTCCAGTACTGAAACTAAAATAACCTCCGCATAACTTTGCATTAGGAGATCTGTGCTGGCTTCTACAACTCCAAGTACCCCCCTAAGTGTGCTGCTGTGCAGTGAACCTGAGAAGTGTAATTTCGTAGGTGTCTGGAAGGCCCTATATAGCTTTGAACAGACTTTATAATATCCAGCCACTGAGTAGTGAGGTGCGGGGAGGGGAGGGGAGGGGAACTAGAAAGGCCAAATCTTTAATCTTGGTGTTTAAGTATTTGCCCACAGTGTTATTTCCACTGTGAACTTTAATCAGCAAATGGCCCCAGACTGAAATCTAAATGCTGAATCTGTCTGAATGCCGTGATATACTTGCAGGGACACTGGTAAGCTAAAATACAGGAGCTCTCTGAGGGGGTGAAAATTGGGATTTGGTGCAGATTTCCTCATGAGATCCAAAAGCTAGACTACTAATTTATGCTCCATTTCTTTCCTGCAGTGCATGCTAGTCCCTGCTCAGCCTCTCTTAACCCTCTCTGGTTAGTGTACTTTAAGAGACTGATGAACGAGTTTCCATAATGTTGGGCAATGAGCAGGGAAGGAACTGGGGGCAGGAGTCAACGGCGTTGGTGGTTGCTGAATTAAAAGAGGTAGCTGTGACAGAGCTACTTAACTGTTTTATGCACCTTATGTATACCACAGGATCCTTGCAGGGCTGGAGCGCTGCAGCAGGTGAGCTCCCTGATGGCTCACTCTTGCACTTCGTTGACCCCCCTGCAGCCTCCTGCTCTCACAGTTGGTTTATCTGTATGAAGCGGGCTCCCGAGGGTATCGTGTCCCAGGTCAGGAAAAGCCTCGTGTTCCTGAAATGCAGGAAGTCTGAAACTCCTCATGGGGCTTTGAGTCATGAGTCCTGGTTTCCTCTCTTGGCTCTGCCCCTAACCTGCTCAGTGATCTTGGATAACTTACTTAACCTTTCAGCATCTCATTCTTTCACCTATGCTATAAAGGATTGTCCTCCTACTTACAAGAGCCTTCATTTTGTAATATATTATGTCCTCTGATGAAAGGTGTTATTGCGGTACAAAATGTAGAGTTGTCTTTCGCCTAGAGGAGGAAGCATTAGGCATCATTAATGACTCCTAATTGTGTGTTTGGAATCATCCATGTGACGTTAGGCTAAGTCATCTTTCTTGTCACTCAAGACAAGGTTTTTGAGTCAAAGGCTGTGTCTACACTTAAAAGTTTAAAATTCAGCCATGGCAGTGCTTTAATCTGACAGTGTGACCACAGTAGGAGCACACTAGGCAAACCACCCCCCGTAAGGGGAGTAGCCAACAGTGATGGGAGCACATTTACACTGGTGCTTTAACTTGCTGCAGTTGGGTGAGCCCTGAGGGATGTGTGTGTTTTCACAGTGAAGTGGCAGCATAGACTTACTTATTTTCAGACTGTTGATTCAGTGACTTCTTTTTTCCTGATGGGAACTGATTGGTCTTGAAATACCACTTTTCATTACTAATATGTTGTCTCATATTTTAATAATTTAACATTTGTTGCCAATATATAAACTTCTGATACAGGAGCTGGAGAAAAGCTGTTGTTTCATAGTGATTATTTTTCTTTTTCTTCTTCTACAGAGAAACAAGAGAAAGAAGTTGACATGTATGCTAACCTTTCAGATGAAAAGGCTTTTGTGTTTTCAGTGGCCTTGGCGGAAATAAACAGAAAAATTATCAATCAAAGGCTTATTCTCTAACTGATCAGCACAATGTGATGTGATTGTATGCAGTACAATTAATATATTTCCAAGGTGTCATGGACTCCCAAGAGGCATATTGTCTTCATCAACCAGGACCATAGCTTTTCCCTGTTAAATCTGTGCTGCTGGTTTGGAGCTCACAGACTTTTGTGTGTCTGCACATCAGCAAGAAGCAATATTGTCAACATTTGAGTTCTTTCTGCCCTGGAGACTAATGCTTGATAAATGCACAGAGAGAATGCACCATTTCCAGAGCACTTCGTTAGATTTGCTGCCGATAAATGCAATATTTAAAATATTTTCAGAAAGAAAGATTTTCTTTTCAAAATTAAATATTTCAGATTTTTCAACTATATTACAGTTTACATATGTATAGATCATCTAAACTTTTAATAAATTGATATTCTGATATTTTATTAATTGGAAAGTACTTTTTTACAGGGCTTGTTTAAGGTGTCTTGGTCTTATTTTTTGTTTGGTTTAAGAACTATGCATTTTGAAGATGGTTCTAAACAGTTTGATCAGTATTTCTGATTCTTCATTTATAAAGGTCACGCAGTGGGGGTAAGCACGGAAACAAAGCACTTCCTCTCTTGGGAACACCTTGCATAGGGATTGTGTTCCATATGAACTCTCCTTAGTACAGGATTCGTTTTCTATAGCTTTTTTTTTTTTTTTTAAATCCTGGATACTTTTCTGCACTTGACTCCTTAAATTTAGTGGAATCAAGCAGCTGAAGTCCTAAAGAAATCACTTGCATGAGGTAACTGCCAGCTGCATCTCCTTTTAATTGGTGTTCAGGGAGGTGGGGGGCAAGGGTCCAGGTGTCCCTGAGGCTTTGCCCCTCCTCTTCCCCCAAAGTGCCACGCCTTTTCTCAGGGGTTCTGATGGGGCAAGGGAAGCTCCCTCTGCCCAAAGTCAGGTGGAGCCAAAAGCAGACAGGGTCTGTCAGTTGCTGGTCTCGGTGAGGCCTCAGGGTGAGTGGGGAGAAGGTAGGCCTGTCCACTTCTAAACAGCGTGAGAGATGTGGTCCCATTCTCTTCCTCGTCCTGATACCACGGTATGGATCTCTTACACCCTTTCTCCTTTCTTCTCATTGCTAAGGAGAGATCATAAGTATTGTGTGGTGCAGGTAAACCCTTAGATTCTCTTTCATTTGTATTTCTAGAAAGAACAGAGACAAGGTGGATGAGGTAATAACTTCTGTTGGACCAGTTTCGTCTGCCTTCTGTGTCTGATATCCTGGAACCAACACGACTACCACAACTCTGCATTCTAGAATGAACAGAATCACTCTGTTAACGTTAGCTGGTGTCTTTTACCTGAGTTTAAATTATATATGTGTAGTCAGTCATTTGAGTGTTCAGTTTCTAGCAGTGACTTTCACATCTGAGTGTTAATCAACATGAGTCTATAGAAATGTATCAAGGTTAGTACCGCCATTGACACAAAAACAAATGGATATAAACTAGCTACCAATAAGATTAGGTTTCATATTAGTCAAAGGTTTAATGCTGTCAGAGGAGTTGAAGCTCTGGAGTAGATTTCAAGGGTGGAGCAAAAAAGCTAACTGGTTTTGAGCTGAGCTTCATAAGTTTATGGGTGGGATGAGACCGCCTACAATGGCATGTAGCCAGTCTGCGACTGCTAGCAGCAATATCCCCCATGGCTGGAGTTGGATAGGAGATGGGAGGACTGCTAATTACTACAGTGTATTCTTTCCAAGGTGTCAGGGAGCAGGGTCTTGCACGTATGTTCAGGGTCTGATTGCCATATCTGTGTTTGGGAAGGAATTTGGTCCTGGGTCACGTTGCCCTGTTTGTTTTTGTTTTCCTCAGTAGCGTGTGGTCTGGGCGACTTGCAGATTTAAACTAGTGTAAATGGTGGATTCTCTGCAAGTCTTTGAGGACCTCAATAACTCAGCCAGAGGCTAGGGGGTCTACTACAGGTCCATTCTTGCCTTTTAAGTCTATGAACTTGTAAGTCAAAAATAGGTTTTGGAAAAACATCCTATTTGTATTCTACAGGTTGAACCTCTCCAATCTGGAATGCTTATTCGGCAGTCTCTCTAATCCAGCATGATTGTAGTTAACCAGACAACCACTTGTCTTGGGTATGACCAAGTTTCTCGTGGTAACACACTTGTTTGCAACTGCCAGTCCTGACTTTCAGTGTTGTGTGCTGTTATTTAGTGGTAATTTACACCTGTAAGCAGTGGAAGTATTGGTAATATGCTAGACACTATTGACCTTCCTTGGTCAGGCAAATTCTCTCATTTGGCACCATTCAGGTCCTGAGGTTGCTGGATGAGGGAGGTTCAACCTGTATTTATGCTCATTTGTTAAAGAGAGTACAGACTGTTTCACTGAAATATTACAGTAGAGCTCCAGCTTCTACTTTGCACATATGCATAATTAATGAGCAGCATATACTTTCAATTTTTTTAGCAGAAAAATATTTTTGCTGGAAAGTTCTTGCAGGCCTGTCTTATTGCCCAGCAGAACAGCAAACTCCTGGCCAGGTGGGAAAGCAAGAGTATACCTTCTTTACAGCTCATGTCAGGCCAGGTCAGGGGTTGGGGTAGAGGGGGACAGATGGCATGGAGCTGTGTGGGATTAGAGATGGGCTTATAAGGGTTAGTGGAGGACGAGAAGGGGCTGAATGGGAGTGAAGGTGCAGAGTCACATGGTGATGGTGGGAGGGAGTGCTGGGCCACCTAGGGATAGGAGCATGGCTGAGTTAGGGGAGACAGATGGGGAAGCAGTGCAGGATGCCATACGGATGGAAATGGGGGTATTTGAGTGGGGTGGAGGGACATGGGGATGGGGCAGAGGTGTCTGATCACAGGATCTACATGGTAAATCTCCCCAACAATTCTCCCCACCACTTTCAAAAGAGCAACCTTGTTCCATACTTTTCACACCTATACACAACCACATGCCCAAGTTCACACCCACTTCCCTTTTTCAGCTTCTTTATTTCTCTTGATTTCCCCAAGCCTTTGTGTTGATCAAGGGGTGAAGGAAATATGGGATTATATTGTTTAAATGAATAATTACTCAAATTCTCCATTAATGTTCCTACTAAGGAATCTATTTGTTTTAAAAAAAAAAAAAAAATCCTGAGTCTCTTTTGTTGTCTGTATTGTTACAGACATACTTGCTGACAGGTATTTTGAAATAAATGACCAAAAATAATTGAAACTGGTGTGATTATAATGTGCTATTTTGACAATAAAATGTAGAATTTTGCAGAATTTGATAATATGATGCGCAGAAGTTTAATTTTTTTATTGCAGGTTTTTTTTGTGCTGAATTCCCACAGGAATAACCTATCTACTAACTTGACTGTCTTGCTGGGGTAAAGTCTTTGTGAAACATTGAATGGCACTTCAAATATTTTGTGTGTTTCACTCAACGTTATTGAAGATGAGACTGTTTCCAGGGATACAGTCAAATATCTTGATCTAAGTTAGACCTCCATTAATATTGTAAGTCTTGAAGAAAGTGTTATCAAAATGCTCTTTATAAGATTACACAGTTCTTTTATGGTGAATAGCTAATGAGGCCTTACTGTGAAATAAGAAGGTGGAGAGGAGCACAGATTTCCGGCCAAAAAAAAAAATTTCCAAACCCTGCTGATGTTTTTATACCAGTACATGATTGAAAGACAAAGGGTATGTTAACATCCATTCCATTGAACTAATTAGAGGCGATGAAATGGAAATTTGTCAGTTGGAAAAGTAAAACACAAAGTTAATAGTAACCGTTGATTATAAAAAGGATGGTGTTCCTTTTAAAAGAGGGTGTGGAAAAAAACACAATCTGCTGATCTGTACAGAAATTACAAACAGGACAGTCTTCTTCACCTTTACTTACAGTTTTTCTGCTTTCTAAACCTGAATGTTTTGTCACAAATGGTAAGTAGTAAGGCGAGACAAAGACCAGCTGAATGAAGTTCTGTATGATGACTGTTAGGGTTGGTAGCTGAAGCAAATCGTTATAAATACTGTAAATAAAACCTAAATGAGTGCACTCAAGTAATCCTTGTAGAAATCATCACAGTAATAACCTAAAGCCAATGATTGCTAAATAATGAGAGAAGAAAGGGGTGGAAGTGTAATGTCTTTTAAATGTAGCTGTGCTTGTTTAAAATAACTGACAGCAATGGAAAAAATTACTTTCTGAGAATCAAGACTGCAATATGTAAAATTTTCCAGATGCAGCTCTTGTCTTTTGCATGCCTTTTATTTCAGTGCAGTGTTTTAGGCCCTTTCCCTTAATCTTCAGAAAATACTTCATACCCAGATCTGTATTTCTTGTGTTCTTTTAGCTGGATATTTTAGCTTCCATCTGCATAAAAGAGATTTTTTTCAGATGGAAGCATTAGGTCACAATTGTTTCCTAAAACAATGAGAGAAACAATAAAGTTCTGGAGCAGAACTCTCAGGATTAGTCTAGCAGTCCTCTCCCCATCTCCACCCCCCCATGTGTCCGATAGACACATTTATGTGATGACATCATTCTTTTGCCTGGAAAGAAAACTTATATGTATACAGAGAGAGAGAGGTAAATGGCAACTTGTAAAACAAAGTGAATTCTCCTTTCAGTTGATTCAAGGCAGTTAAGATATTATTCACTCATTTAATACTGTCTAATATATTGATATATTAGTTTGCTCAGTAAAAAGGAAATCTTGAGGACAGAATCATTCATCTGGTTTGTGTTGCATTAGTAGCATCTTGAGAATGGGTAAAGGGACTGTCTCGTATAGTCTGTTCTTTTCAGATGAGATATGAAACTGAGGTCTTGATTGATTACTTGTCATCAATAATCATTCTGTGGTTTCCTGTCAGGTTGTGGATGCTCATGCCTATGTTCTAAAGCTAACTATGGGAACTGCTCAACATATCCAATTGGCTGTATGATCATATCATTTGTGTAAGACCAGCAGACCTGGGCTGTCAGCAGGAATCATTGAACCTGCAATCTTAGGAGCTAAAGCTCTGTGCTCTGCCACAGCTCCCGCTGAAGTCTCCTGGAATCTTTCCATTCAATTGAACAAAAGTGCAATCTGTCCCCTATATTCAAACAAAGCTACTGTAGGGTAGCTATCATCTCTGGAAACATACTAGTATTCTAAAAGGAATCAAGCTTATTAGTAGGTAAAATAGGCCTCTTCCCCCACAGGTTAAGTTAATAATGAAGTGTTTAATTCTACAGGATTAATCTCACTTCTGACTTCTATCCTGATAATAGGATGACATGAAGTACTAGTTCACATGTGCGTGGATTCCTTTGGGCCTCTGGAACTCTTTAAAATTGAGAGACACAGTGGCAGGTCCCATATTCTTTCCTAGTCATGTATGTAGTGTGATTGTAGCTGTGTTAGTCCCAGGATATTAGAGACGCAAGCTGTGTGAAGTAATATCTTTTTTATTGGACCAGCTTCTGGTGGCGAGACAAACAAGCATTTAAGCTTACTCTGAGCTCTTCATGTCTTCAGAAGAGCTTCATGTAGCTTGGAAAACAGCAAGTCTTGTGGCACCTTGTGGACTAACAGCTATTTTGGAGCACAAGCTTTCATGGGCAAAGACCCGCTTCATCAGATGACTCATGCATCTGATGAAGCAGGTCTTTGCCCATGACAGCGTATGCTCCAAAATAGCTGTTAGTCTATAAGGTGCCACAAGATTTCTTGTTGTTCTTGAAGCTACAGACTAACACGGCCACCTCTCTGATATGTGTAGCTTGGAAGTTTTTCTGTCTCTCACCAACAGAATTTGGTTCAGTGACAGAGAACTCCTCACCCTTGTTTCCCTAATCATGTGCCTTACAGATAAACACACAAGGCTTCCTGCCTCTTAAAGGGAAATTCTGTTTTTAAAAAAAAGGTAATGATGCCTCTTCACAACTTGAGAGTCCTGAATGGAAAACAAAGTTCATTCTCACTCTCACACCCAGAGGCCTGTGACAGTACCCTGAAGGACAGTTAGTCTGTTTGTTGCTTTATGTTTAAAATCAGTTTCTAAATTCGTAAAAGCCTGAGCAATTAATAAAGCCCTGAGGAAAGGCTTTGCAGTGCAGTTGCACTTACCTGTCTGTTTGCCGGAAATGGTGAAAGTTAGCCCAGTGCAGGGTCGATCTTACTGATGATGATGTACTCTGTAATCCCAACACTCTGAAAGAATAAGTTTGTGGAAACGGATTCTGCACTAGTAAAATATTTTTGTAGCTTGCTTGCATCATGGCCAATGAGACTGTTCTGTGGCTTAATTCTAAAGAAATGTACTAGTATTACTGCCAGGTTACAGTGGTATACTTGATGTGATTACACCACAGGAAGAATGGACAGCAATACAAATAATGAACAAAACATATTTTGCTATTGACATAAAAATCAGTTTGCCCAATATTGTAAGAGTGGCTTCTCTGTTGTGGGGGGCATTGCTTTTTCTAACAGCTGATGCTGAATGGTGAATTACTTTTCCTAGATAAAGTGAAATTGTCTTTCATTAATATTTATTCTGATGTGCCTCTCTGTGGGAGTGTCTGTACTCAATTCAGTCTGAGTCAAATTGTTGCATTTTTAAAGTCCTTTTTAGAACACAATGACGAGTAAGATTAAATGACGCAAAGAAGTATTTTACAATAGACCACATGGGGTTTCTGTGTTAGCATATGAGTTGTTTGTTTAGCTATCTCTTTTCATTCCAAGCTGCTTGGTTGCTCTCTTTTCTGTTTTTACTGTGAATGTCTCTTTTAGCTGCAGCTAAGCAAATACTGGAGACAAATTGCCATGAATATTTGTTGGTATTTAAATGCATTAGCCTTGTTTGTGCTCCCTTCTCACAGGTTTGCACAGTGGAGTTTTATTGGTGTAATTTTGGAGGAAGCAATTCTTAACCTCATACACAAATATTTTTGTGTGTTCATGCCATCAGTGGTTGTAAACTCATCTACCCAAAAAGCTGTAAAAATAATACCTGGTCAGACTAACCGACATTATATGTAGTGTACATAAGAAGCTCATAAAACCATTCATAATTAAGAAATCAAAAATAAAACTGTTCAATTACAAAGTAGAGGAAGCTAGTCTGTTAAATTATGGATAATGAATTTATTCATGAAATCTCACTACATCTAGGACAGCTAAGTCAATAGTTTGAACAGCTTCGTATAAAAGCTCAGTTACAGTTGTGTTTCATACACATTATTTTTTCATTCTGGAAAATTGTTTGAATGTGTCAGGGGTGGCTGGGTTAGTTTGTATCTGCAGAAACAATAAGATGTCTGTGGTACCATTAAAACTAACATATTTATTTGGGCATAAGGCTGTATGGATAAAAATTCAGCGATGAAGTGGATTGTTGCCCAAGAAAGCTTATGCCTAAACAAAGTTGTTAGTTTTTAAGATGCCACAGGACTCCTCTCTTTGTTTTTGAATGTCTAAGAACTTGAATTGTTTACTGAGGCTGTCTTTTTATGATTGCTTCTGATGTGGGTTTGTTACATTGTAATGAACAAAATTATTAAGAAACAGATTATGTGGGCCTTTTGGGGTGTAATCTGAAAGCAGAAATTCACACCCTTTATCCCTTTTTTTTAATCTGTTCATGTGGTTTTATCGTTGGACTGTGGGCAAGTCATTTGGCTGATGTCTAAGGCTCTGACTGGCAAGAAATTTTACATAAGAACAGCCATACTGGGTCAGACCAAAGGTGCATCTAGCCCAGTATCCTGTCCTCAACAGTGACCATTGCCAGGTGTCCCAGTGAAATGAACAGAGCAAGTAATCATCAAGTGATGATTCAACAATTTTCTTCATTCTCCTTTATTGCGGCTCATTTAACGAGTTGAGTTGATTTGACTCTTTAAATGTGATACTGGTGACTGGTATTTCTGTATCTACTTCAAAAGATACAATACAACTCAGGGACGCTCCTGTGCTAGTTAACCTCCCTTTCTTTGGGGGGGGATGGGGCTTGGGGAGCTGCCCTGGCCTGGCCCATCTCTCTGCACCTCCCCCCCCCCCCCCCCCGTCTGTCTGCCTCCTGGGAAGACTAGAGGGAGGTTGCTGTGGGTGGCTCTGGTGTGCTGGTAAGGGAGATGATGTGGCAGAGCTGGGCCGCCTTTGGCCGTGGGCGAGGGAAGGAGCTGGGACCAGCTGCTGCCCCCAGGCCATGGCAGGGAAAGAAGGTGCCACTCAGAGCTGAGCTCTGAGTGCTGCTACTGATGGGAGACTAGCAACCTGCTGTCTGGCCCAGGGGCAGGGGAGTCAATAGTGGCAGACAGAGCTCAGCTCTGAGAGGCTCTGCTGTGGCCTGACAGCCACCACTGCCCCCTGCAAATCCCCTTCTAGGCGAGTGCCTGGGCCAGGGTGGGGGGCAAGAAGAGGGGCGAGGGCTAGGGGAGGGAGCTGTGCGGCCATCCCCAGCCTTCCTGGGACCTTCCCACTGGCCCTGGCACCTTTCCCTGCCTCCACCCCCATGACAGCAGACAGACATGGCTTGGGTGATGACATCATTCTGTTGCCCAGGAGTTAAAATTATTGTGTATTGTAGGCAGGGACAGAAAGCAGGAAATACTCCATTTGCTTTGTTTTTAACCTACCTCTTTGTTAAATTTAGATTATTTTGATACAAAGGCGTATCTCTGCATGTGATTGTATGAGGCCTTTGAATCATTGTTGTTTCAGATTAGTCAGCCTAATTCTCCTGTTATAGTATAGCATGACTATATATTCCTATCTTGATATTGGTAGTATTGATCATATCAGTAATCAGAGTAAATAAAGAACCATCCCATCTTTCCTGACTTTTAATGTTACGTTGGAAATCGAAGACACTTTCCATTTTGTACTGTTTTGTTTCTTATCTGCAGTTACTAAAGGTTCAAACCTCGCTACAATGGTGGGTGTTATTTAGCAAAGAATCTAATCTGGAATTTAAATCATAAATTTCAAAATAAAGCCATCCTCAGGACAGGTTAATGGTGACGGCACTAATCTAATTTTTTTCTCTGTTTGCACTGAGCATCTTTCAGACAGTTTTTTTTTTAAGCCAACAGTTAATCCATGAACTTGTATTTATTTCACACTAAGGATGAAAATAATGTTATTCATAGGCAAAACACATTAGAGAATGCAAATTAATCCTTAGAACCCCTGTGCAGTAGATAGGACAACTTCATAAATGAGTAAACAAGCACAAAGACTAACTGATTTTCACAAGGCCACATAGCAGTTAATTGTCAAGAATTAGTTTAACAGTTTACTAAATCTTGAATTTTATATTCTCAGTTTATTTTTTCACCACTTAACTTTTTGTCCTAGTTTGCAGAGCTCATTTCAGTGAAGTCACTTTCACTTTTGATTACAGTGCATTTCACTTTCAGGTCTATACTTAAGCTGCAATTGCTACAGAAAAGTTTTAATACTCATTAAAAAGTGGAAGCATTTCTGTTGGACTTCAGTTTATTTTTATAATATCCACATTTTGGGCCCAGTTTGAATTAATTCTCCCTCATGCTTACCATGGTCCTAATTCCCCACTGAGAATAAAACAAATATTTATTTTCTTATAGTAGTCTAGCATTATTCAGTGAAATTCCTTTCTTTTTTTCCTTTAAAATGAATACTTCTTTTTCATCTTAGAATTCTTTTTTGAACTTCAATGCTGTTACATTTACAGAAGATAATAAATACATATTGTAGCAAAGTGGGCATATAAACAACAATGACAATATTGTTGTAACACCAGCCTTTGCTTGTAGTGTTACATAGGGAAGTATTCCTTTGCTAAGAGGTATTCTTTAAAAGGAATGGAGAAAAAAATTAATACTAGCATACTATGCTATTATTAAACTAATATTATTGGCTTAGCATATTCCCATTGATTCTCCCTTTTGCTGAGTTACTTAACGGAGCTAATTTAAATATTGTAGCTATAGGCATAGCCAAACTTCTCATGAAAAACATTGCTTTAATATCTGCTTTAATTCCTTTACTTACCTTACTATTGCTCAGTAATTGATCTTTTTCTGTTCCAAACTATTACAGTATACATTGAAAAGTTATGCCATGCCCTGAAATCCAAACCCACCATTACACCTTCATGTGCTTTAAAATAAGACATTTTGACTTAAATTTTGACGGTATTAAGGAAGGCATTGCACTGCTGTGCCATTTTTTCAGCTGCGGTTCAGGCTCTTAAATCAGTTAGACATTGTAGTACTAATCGGAAGAATGCCTAAATACCTTTTAGAAATCTGGCCCTTTGGTGCCTGATTATTGCAAGACATTAGTGGGTTATAACATCAAATGGAAATTCAAATTCCACAGTTCAAATTCTAGTTTATGGTTTCTTTGCATATGCCCTGTTCTGTTGCTAGATGGCAGCATAATTCTGGAAAAGTAATGCGAATACAGGGATACTTGCTACTGCAACTAGAAACAATCATTTTAGTTTGCTTGCTTTTCATGTTTTTTTAAAATAAAACTTATTTATCTTAGCTGTAAGTTTAGAGCTGAAAATACTCCTGATGGGAGTTATTAGTGGCTTTGCAAACTGGAAAAGAGTGACAGTCATAAAAGGTTTCTGTGATGTTGTATCAAAGAGGAGCTGTCTACACTGCAATAAAACTTCAGCCAGCCTATGTCTGCTGACTCAGGCTCATGGGGCTCTAAAATTACATAGTAGCTATTTGGGTTCTGGTTGGAGCCTGGGCTCAGGGAACCTGCTGTGTGACTCCCAGCCCAAACCTAGACATCTATTCTGCAATTTTATCGCCCTGAAGCTTTGAACCCATGTTAGCTGACATGGGCCAGCCACTGGTGTTTTATTGCAATGTACACATGCCTGAATAGACAATCATTGCTCATTTCTTATGTCTGTCCATTAATATCACACATAAAAGGAGTGCATTTCTGGCATTCAACAATGACTTACAAATACTTAAGAATGAGTTTGCTTTATTCTTACAAACATCTACTCATTTTGTGTTATAATAGGAAAGGAGTTGAATATAGGATAGGTCCTGAGGTGGGGGCTGGGGGGAAGAAGAAAATATTTGACATGCTAGGGTGGTATAATGGTGAGGGCATAAAATTTACAATCAGGAAACGTGGGTTCTGTGGTTTTGTCACAGACTTGGTTCAGGCCCCAAAGAAAACAATTTAACCGGTTTGTCTTGTGTTTTTCACCTGTGTCCTCTCTGTCGTCTATCATGACTGTTATGAACAATGTAAATGCCGGCAGTTACGTTACTGCTCTGCCTTTAACCTTAATTCTTATGATAAAAGCATTATAGAGAAAACGTACTATATAAAAATACGTTTCTGCAAGCATGCTAAAAGTTTACCAGAGGTCACCCATGAAAAAGGAACCACAATAGGTGCAGTTCCTTCCAGCTCTTCCCAGGAAGGATTTAGACTCTCCTTGGACAGATGGTCCTGTTAACTTGTTAGATCAGATCTTTTTTTTTTTTTTTTTTTTTTAAACTTGGATTATTTATCTCAACGTTCTTTCTTTGTCTGTTGACCTCTTGAATCCAATTTGAACAACTGTATTTGAAGGTGGTACATCTCTGGAGGTGTTAGTTATCACTAGGGTGAATTTGTCTCATTACCTTTCCACTATTCTTTGTTTTTTAAGCATCTGTGGTCATCCACCTCCATGGAATTACATATAGTCCCAGGTCCGTAGTGATACACAAACTTCTTACAGAATAGCTCCCAAAATATTGTAGGAAATTGACATATCTTTTACAATGGTATATTTTTTTATCCCATTGTCTGCACTAAAATATAAACCAGATTATGACTAGTATTCTACTTTGAGCAGAAACTTTTAATGTCCACTCAGGAAAAAGACACAGGCATTGCTGTAGTTTCAAATAACTCAGAGTTCAGGAATCTTAAGTAGTTCAAACTATTTCTTTCAAGTAATATCTCACTTTTGTCAAGACTGAATTTCATCTGTATTGCTGTGCATCTCCTATTTTTACTATGTCCCTCTGAAGTTCCTCATTGTCCTTTTTAGACTAAATTAGTGCTTCCCAAACTTAAGAGTAGCATACCCTTTTGGGGCTTTGGTCTTATTGGTGTACCCCCTCTCCTAGTGCTGTCCCAGTGCTTGTCTCCTGATTTTTAGTAATTTTTCTGTCACGTGCCCCTGGAAATTCTTTTGTGTGCCACTGGTGGTACATGTACCATACTTCAGGAAACACTGGTCTAAATGTTTTATCGCTTTACAAGTTAACAATGCTTCTTTCTCTTGCCTACCTGTTTTGTTGTGATTTGCATTCTGTGAATCACTTGTGGTTCATATTCTGTGCACTAAGTCTGAGGGTTTTAACTTCCTCTCTTTGAACAATGGGTTTTTAGACTAACTTCTTCTTTTAAAAAACAAACATGAAAAAAAAACCCTCTTCTTTTCCAAGTTGGCAGAGCAGTACTAATTTTTTCCTATGATCCCTCCCAGAGGCTGATGAACTTATATGGCTGGTTATTTCACATTCCCTAATTCACTTAGTCATTTCTTTCATCACATTGAGAAAGATTCCTTTCACTGAATTTAGTATGCAGAATTTTAAAGCAAGTTGCAAATTGTATAGCTGATTATATAGTTGATTTATCTAAGATCAGTTTTTGCCACTATCCACACAGTGGGTGTTCAACAGGAGAAACTCTTCAATCAACTTCCATTGCTCTTCTTGACTGCCCGGAGTAGCAGGGTTGACAATGGCATCATGACAGTTCAATTTAGTGTGTCCCCACTAGGCACACTAAAGGGAACCTGTGAAGATCAACCATGAGTAGGTCAATCTTCCCACAAGTGTAGACATGCCCTATATACGTGTGAGAGAGAGAGAGTCTGTTCATGAGCTCCTCCTACGTGATAAGAGCTAGGATTACAAATTCAGTGTTCAGCTTCCTGTTATATTTTAAATAAAGATAATAGTTGTTTGGTTGTTCCAGAAAAAGGGGATGTGCCTGGAATGGGATTGTTCTCATAAAAAACATACAGAAAAGAGACAGGCTCAGGCAGATGAAAGGGGCTGGCTGGGAGCATGTCCCTCTCCCCACCTGGGATGGCCCCAGCCCTGAGCCTCTCATGTCCCCAGGTGCCCTTTAGGGAGGGGAGGGGCTGAAGCTCCTCTACCCCTCCACTGGATTCATTTGAGAACATTACTGGCTGTTCTTCTTCAGGGAGTGAGGGGAAAGAGGACAGTTTGCTGCATTCCTGACTCTGCCTGGGGAGCAGAGGAGCAGATGAACCTGGACCTGCATCAGCTGGGGCCTCTACACCCCTCCTCCAGGTGTGCTCACTGGAGCTGCAGTGACCATGGAGAGGTGCTTCTCCAATGAGAGAGGGCTGGGGTGGTCCTCACTCACTGGTACAGCCTGCACATTGAATCCCACATCCAAAGCCCCACCCCAGAGCAATAATTCAAATTGAACATGTACATTTTCATTTTATTTGCCAAAAAAGAATTGAGTTAAGGACATGAGGAACACCAGGTAAATCTCATTTTCAAATATTTTAAATTTATTTTTGATGTGGGTTGAGAATTTTCCTATTGGGCCTAATCCTGGAAAGTGCTGAACACCCACCTCTTTGAGAACAATGACCGTTCCCTGCGCTCAGCGTGAGAGCAGACCAGTGGATGATTATTCCATTTTATAGCAATTGTTGATGGTTTTAAATGTGGTGGTGTTCTGCAGTGGAACAAAAAGAATATTTATGGGGTGTTTTTGCAAACGAATTGTCACTGTCTTTTAAAAAAAATCTGAGCTTTTCAATTCAGGGAGGAAAGGAACATGCATGTTTTTGTACTTGTGTGGGTATTGTGTGTTAGAGCATTGGCCTCGGATGTTGGAGATCCAGGTTTAACCCCCTGCTTGGTTAACTGATTTTTGAGAAGAATTTCTCATTAGGGGGTCACTAAACCAAGCATAGCAGGGTCTCAAACCTGGGTCTCTCACATTCCAGGTGAGCATACTCAACCTGCCTAGTGAAAACATCCTCAAAGCCACTTTGCCTCTGTGGAAAGCTACAGCAGGGGCCAGTAACCTCTGGCATGGGAGCCAAGCCCTGCCTTTCCTCCTCCCATGCAGCCAGGAGCTTGCTCAAAGCCTTTGGATTAACAAAAGAGCTGCTAATGCTACCAACCGCCATCTGAACGGTGAAGCTCTACATCATTATTCATTATTGAAGCTGTTGTAAGTAGGACTATTAGTGACTTTAAAAAGTATCACCAGCACTTGGACCGTACATAGAGGTGAAAAAGTCAAATTTCAGCACTCCTCCTCAGAAAATTTGCTGACCCCTGAGCTACAGCATGGGTGGAGAAAGATTGTGTAAGCTCTCTCCATGCTTCTCCAGTCCAAGGAGCAAGAAAAGTGTTCATTCTCAATTACATCTATTTCTTTGAGACAAGGCAAGGGAGATGCCTACCTTGTGCATTTAGTGCATGCAGGTAAAACTTAGTAGGGGCTGATCCTGCTTGAAGCAGGGGGCTGGATTAGATGACCTCCTGAAGTCCCTTCCAGCCCTGTGATTCTGTGATTCTTGTCTCTCTCATGCTGTGGAAATACACATTTATTTCTTTGGGCCATCTGGTACCATCATTCCGTAAGACAAATGGTACTGTGCTGTTGGTAGGTCCATGGCTGCCACTTGTGGCCCTAGCAGCACTTTACTATGGTTACACTAAACTTAATGGTAACTTCTTTGTTAGTTGTTTAGTTTTCTGGAAAAATGAAAAATTTTGAAGTGCTAAATATATTTCTATTAACAATCAAGATTTCTAGGGAGAGAAGTTGATTTTATTCTTGCTTATGGCATTTTCATGAATTACAGCTATAGCTTTGTCACTGAAGATACACTGGGTACAGGAGAATGCTAATCTGTGTTGAGCAGCTGCACCATGTGTCATCCTCATAATGTCAGTAGTCTGTTTCTTTAACACACAAGGGGTGACTGAAATTTATAACACATGAACATAAGAAACTGTTGAAAGAAAGAACAGCTGTCTAATGTGCATAGTTTAGTGACAGCTGGGGCTTTTGTTAAAATTACTGAGGATCTACAGTTAACCTTCCGAAAGGAATGAAGTTTGAAATGCTAAGCTTGTTTTTAAAAATCCGCTAACCAACTTAGGCAGACTGAAAGGCAACAACAAAAATCAGTGAAACTAAACAGTGGGTATTTTAGTGTCTGTATGCCATAGTGAAGTGAAAATCCTGCATATACGAGTACTCTCGGCCTTCCCAGGAAACTACTCCTGATCCTTGCAGGAACACACACACAGCTACATGTCAAACAGAAATTAATTAAAAAACAAAATCCGTCATTTTGGTGTCCCAGACTCTTATTTAACCAGAACATCTGCCTGTGATGTTTTGGATGAGAGTAACCTTAGTTTCTTTAACTT
This sequence comes from Carettochelys insculpta, assembly GCF_033958435.1. Lineage (NCBI taxonomy): Eukaryota > Metazoa > Chordata > Testudines > Carettochelyidae > Carettochelys > Carettochelys insculpta. The sequence goes on from NC_134150.1 coordinate 19,506,650, forward strand.
TGATCACATCAGTGTATTGATTCCAAACTAGTTTCCGACTGAGTGGTGGAGTTGCTTTTGATTGTATCTACAAACTGCAGCTTCCCTTCTTAGAGGTGTCATTAAGCCCTCTTTTAGCTTGTATAAAGGATTTAGTCTGTGCCAGGGATTGATCTAGGGATTGGTTCTGTAGTTTTACTTAGGGTGAATTTTCATGTGTTGAAAACTAGCTGTAAAAATATATCGCCCAAAATTGGCAGGGAAATACATTTTCTGGTTTGTTGGGGACAAAAGGATGGACAGATGATCTTAGATACTGATAAGTTTATTTTTTAATTTTTTAAAAAGTACATTGACACTTGACCACATAACTATTTTTTCATGCTATGATATACCCTACAATTTAAATGGATAGAAGTATCTAAAATTGGTAGCTACAAAGTAATGCAAGGGAGCTAGATTGGAACGTGAAAATTAGGGGAAATGCAGTAAATGCAATTAAATATAAACACTCAGGGATATGTTAATCTACTGCAATGCTCAGTCACACTCTTCCTATGGAAGAAGTGTGCCCCAGGGAGTTGAAGGATTATCCAGACATTTGGTCACTAACCAATGTGTTGGTCTGTCATTGTCACTCCCATTTGTTTTAAAAAGATCTCAAAGGTGCCATATCCAAAATGTTTAGCTTACAAGTCTTGGCTGGGAGAGCTGGGGCTTGAAGAGGAAACCAAACAGGCGGCAGAGACCAGGGAGATCAAGGATGCATTGGTGTGGAGAGCAGGGAGAGCCAGTCGGAGGTTTATGAGAGATGATTTGGAGAGGGTAGACAGCCGAGCTAGGGTGAACTTGCAGTGTGGAGTCAGGCCGGGAGGAGAACAGGCGAACATAAGAGGGAAGCAGTGGTGGGATGAAAAAGACAGACAAGTGGAGATTTTGGGTAGGGTAAAGTAGAGGGGAGACAGAACATGTACATTTCAGAGATCTCTGGGGCAGAAGTATGTTTGTGGGATGGTGGAGGTGCGGTCAGAGGGAACTGGAAGGACAAATAGAAGGGGAATATTTGGGGAGAAAGGGAATCCTGGGGGATTTGGGAAGAGATAACTGGGGCCAGGCAGAATAAAATGGATTGAAAGGAAGCGGAGGGTTCTCCCCTGTAGAATGGGCAGCAGTTGCTTCCCCTAACCTGTATGCTCTTAGTGAGCCACAGGCCACGTAGATGGAGATATTATGTCTTCCTGATATCTCTGGGCCTTCCCTTATTTGCTGGTTCTTGGCCACTGAACAATGTTGGCTGCACCTGAGTATCATTATCTTTTGGGCATCCTCTGCCTCCAAAAAGGGACTTCCCCTCTGTGGAAGTGGCTACAAATAAGTTAATGCAGTCTCAGCATCCTATGGATTGTCAGGATGACCACTTACCAGCAATGAGGGGCTCAGAAGTGCTCATCTTAATTAAATATATCCTCAGATACTTCTCACAGTTTATTCAGAGTGAAAAAACACAACTTGCTTGGAATATTTCCAAGGGCTAGACTGGACAAAGTTAGTGATGTTCTCCCTGAATAGATATCCATCAACCCTACAATACCAAAATCAATTACATGCACTATCCTGAGCCACAATACTGGGTATCACACCTTTTTCCTATGGCTCTCCCTGCAAAGGAAATGGAGTTTACACCTCCTACTGTGGATGCAGAGCCAGAAAAATTAGATGTCACCTCTTCTGCTGCCTTGTTCCATGCTGAACAGATAGGATTTCTCATTTCAGCAACTCAGCCTTAGAAAAAGCCAGGCAGCAATTGTGTGGGTGCTAGAATGGTGAGGAGAGTGTAATGTGACAGGAAAGACCGCCAGCTTTCCCCATTAATGTTTTCTGCACTCTCCTAAACCACACATCCTCTCACTTGTTTAAATATCTTGTAAGTGGTAGTCAAGGAAATAAGAAGGCATGCGCCTTCTTGTATGTATTCATGCAAAATGCACCTTCAAATGTAAAGAGATTGACGAAGCTAATTCCACCAACACCTAGAGATAGCTTTTGCATTTCATGTGTGGTTTTTGCGAATGAGGTGCACAGAACTACAAGTTCTCCTGGAGGGTTAATCGACCTTTTGAGATAGAGGAACTCATTACTATGTATGTTGCTGTGGCTGCTGTTCTGGCCAGTGTCAGAGAAAATTGTGTAAATGAAATAAATACCTAATGAGGAGTCCAAGTGAGAACTGTGAGTCTGAGAAAGTGTATTATACATCAACGACAGCTAGTTTAGTTCCCTCATTTTAAACTCATGGGAAAAACTGGTTACAAGGCCAAGAAGAGCTACTGTACGTTGAGCTAAAATATCAGAGCATGTGAAGAGGCCAATCTCTATCCTTTCATGGTGGGTTATTTTATTTTTGGAATATTACAGATTTTGTTTAGTTTCAGACTTTTACAGGGGCAAACGAAGTTTCTACAGCTAGTGAAATTCCCCAGTCAAAAATAATAAGCTATTGAATAACTTAGCCAGGTTACAAGGATTTAAGGAAATGACTAGGGCAGTCAAGCACTTAAAAGATAATCATTAAAAATTGTGATGATAAATACAGGTTGAATTTCTCTCATCTGGCACCTTCAGGACCTGACCGGTGTCAGATGAGAATTTGCCAGATGATGGAAGGTCAGTATTTTCTAGCATATTACCAACACATCGCCTGCTTACTGGCCTTTTAGAAGACATCGGGGATAAATTACAGCTAAATAATAGCACAGAACATTGACAGTAGGACTGGTGGCTATAAACAAATTTTATGGGACCATGGGAAACTTGGCCACACCCATAAGTGGTTGTCCAGCTAGCTAAAATCGTGTCAGATTATGGAGTTTGCTGGACAAGAGAGTTCCAGATTAGAGAGGTTCAACCTGTAATAGAATACCATTTATTTTTTTGATATCTTTGAACTTTTATTTATATTGATTTTGATTACAACACAATATAAAGCAGACAGTGCTCACATATTTATTTTTATTACAAATATTTGCACAGTAAAAAAACAAAGTATTTTTCAGTTCACCAAATACCAGTACTGTAGTGCAAAGTCTTTATCATGAAAGTTGATCATACAAATATAGAATTATTTGCAAAAATAACTACATTCAAAAACAAAACAATGTAAAACTTGAAAGCCTAAAAGGCCATTCAGTCCTACTTCTTGTGCAGCCAATCACTCAAACAACTTTGTTCACATTTGCGGGAGATAATGCTTCCCCCTTCTTATTGATAATGTCACCTACAAGTGAGAACATGCATTTTCAGGGCACTCTGCAAGTGGGTATTGCAAGATATTTACGTTGCATATATTCTAAAGAGTCATCTGTCCCTTTTTGCTTCAACCATGTGCATCAATGCCAACGACAGGTTCTGCCTGATAGTGATCCAAAGTAGCGTAGACCAATGCACATTCATTTGGATCACCTGAGTCAGATGCCACCAGCAGAGAGCTGATTTTTTTGGTGATTCAGATTCTGTAGCATGCTTCGCACCTTGTCCCTCTCAGATTTTGGAAGACATTTCTGATTCTTAAACCTTGGATTGAGTCCTATAACTATCTTTGGAAATCTCACATCTTCTCTGCTTTGTTGGTTTTTTTTTTTTTTTTTTAAATCTGCAGTAAAATTGTTCTTAAAATGGCCACCACTGAAAAAGTGCTATCACCTGAAATATAGGGCAGAATGTAGATAAAACAGAGCTGGAAACTTGCTGTTCTCCACCAAAGTGTTCAGTCAAAAGTTTAATTGATGCTGTTTTTTTTAAACAAATATCATGAGCATGGAAGCACGTCCTCTGGAATGACGGCCAAAGCATGAAAGGGCAAGCAAATGTTCAGCACATATGGCATATAAATACTTTGCGATGCCGGCTATAAAAGTGCCATCCATACACCTGACCTCACTATCAGGAGCCATTGTAAATAAGTGAGCTGCATTCTTTCCTGTAAATCTCAACTAACTTGTTTGGGTTTTAGCAATTGACTGAACAAGAAATAGAACTGAATTAAATTTGTGAGTTGTATTTTCATGATAAAGTGACTGGTCTTCAGTGCTTATATGGGGTGAATTGAAAAATAAATAGTCATCATTTTTAAAATTGCAAATATTTGTAATCAACACATTGTATGCTGTGTTGTAATTGAATTAGGTTATGGCACAGCTCCAGCTCTCTGCCAATTTGCAGTGTGGATGGGGGTTATGGGACATGTGCCAAGTCTTAAGTTTCAGTAGTCCTCCACCCCCATTACCACAATGCACTGAACCTTTTCCACTAACCCTTACCCCATCTATGGGGTCCCTGCCCCTGTTTACACAGACAGTAGTGTGCTCTGCTCACCACATCAGAAGAGCTTTTGGCTGTACTTTACACCTTAGTACAGGAGACAGTAGATCCAGTTCTGGAAGCAGCTATCTGGCCTGCCAGCCATACCCAAGTCCTGATCGCAGTGTGGTCAGAACAACAAGAAGTCCTGTGGCACCTTATGGACTAACAGATATTTTGGAGCATAAGCTTTCATGGGCAAAGATCTGCTTCATCAGGTGCATCAGTGTGGTCAGAGTATACTGTCCTCTGTGATTTCACCTGGAGCAACAGGAACAAAATACGTACAGTAAATGTTGTGATTTGATGACAGAAGACAAGCAGCAGGTCACCTACTAAGGTACAGATCCCAGAATGCACATGGGTCCAACCAGTTACATTACAATCAATGAAACCCACAGGCTGCATCTACACAATCAAGATCTTTTGAAAGATTTTGTGAGAGAAGGGGGCTCTTTCGAAAGATCCAGCAGAGTGTCTACACACAGAAAGCATTCTTTCTAAAGTAAATTGAAAGAATGCGGTGCGCCTTTTGCAATCACTCCTCCTTTCCTGTTTCAGGAAGAGCTCCCCCTTTTGAAAGCTTCCTTAGAAAGAAAACTTGTATAGACACTCTTCAGGCCTTTTTTCCCCAAAAGAGCAGTCCTCATGGAGCCTGATTTTTTTTTGATCCCTGGACCATTCTTTCAAAAAAGCAGGGGCTGTGTGGATGCTCTCAGAAGAGCAGATCACCCTTTTGATCCTCTTTTTTTTTTGTGTGTGTGGGTGTGCTCTTTTGAAAGAAGTTCTTTTGGAAGGGCTTCTTTTGAAAGATCTCTGTAGTGTAGACATAGCCACAGTATATAGAACTAGTCTGCATTTACACTTCTTGCTCTGATGAAGCCATTTCTCTGAAATGGAGGAACAGCACTCACAGAATTGGGAAAAGACTTTAATTTGTTTAATTTTTTTAAAGCAATTGCAAAACATGACCTGATCTAAAAAACAAACGAACAAAATCCTCTCCACTCCCTAAAGAACCTGAGTTGATTATATCAATGCTTCTGCTGTAGAGTGAGGACAAGAGACATGCAGTGGCATATCTGGCCTTACCCAGCTGCTTCTGCTTCCCTGGCCTGCCCTGATCTCATTTGCCTTTAGTCTTCTGCCTGCAGCTGTGAGTTCTGCCCCCATGGAGTAGGGCTGTGTGCCATTAGGTGGTACAGACCTGCAGCATGCTTTCCCGAATTCTGCCCTCCATCCTTGCTCAGTGAAATTGCACCAGATCTGCTTCTGGAAGTCTGCCCCTGGCCATAAGGGCAGGAATTACTTTGTAAAGTCTGCTTTGCATCATATATAATTAGCTGCACATGTTTAACGAGAGTGAGGTAGGTGTGAAAATAAACATGGCCTAAATGATGCTTTTGGTCTACTTTTATGGCTTGTATGCCTGGAGTTATTTTTAAAGTGTTTACTATCTGGGTGGGTGATCCCTAATTTACTGAGCTGCAGACATAATGCCCACCCATTTTGGCATACAGAGCACCGGCAGAGTAATTCAAGAATGAGAAAACTGCCAGCAATTATAACTATTAGGCTACAGGACAAATTTGTCTCTGGTGTAAAGTTGCTTGAGCAATTAACTCAGAATATCTACACTGGGAGTAATCTGCACGAGTCTCAGTTGTTTAAACGGAAGCAGCTTCACCATTTCCTTTGTGAAGCAAATAGTGGGAGCAGGATACTGCAGGTTTAAAAATGGAATAAAATATGTGAATCTTCTGGCCTGGGGGAAGATTTCCTTATGTAAGGGGATCCACAATGTAAAATAAATATTAATTTGTTGGTGAAGATTTCAGAGCTGACCTTTAACATTAATCCATACTCAGTGAAGCAGCTATAGAAATATGCTCCTCGTGAGACTCTGACATGCAGGAATCATTCGCTCTTAGAGGATGTCTCATCTGCAAACACTTTTCACAACCTCCTGAGTACTTGCTCTGATCAGATACTGGTATTCTGCTCTGTTTTCTCATACACAGTGCTTTGTTTGTTGCATTCATTTGCGTTTCCTTGGGTCCGTCCTGGGAACACTGCTATATGCTGGTATCCGGTACTAGTCTGCATGGATTGAAGCAGAATGAAAGGGTAAGTGGTAGTAGGATTTGGTACATACTTCAGAGACTTTATCAGTACTTGAGTTTTTGGGCTGGGGGAGTGCTAACCTGCCTATGGTCTGTAGTTTGAATTGTAAGCAGTGGGCAAAAGAACTGAAGCTTCTACTTGGATATTTCTTTTCAAGCAAGTAAGTTACATTTGCTCCAAACTACACTTAATTTAAACCTGCTGTAGATAAAGAATGATAATTATAAATTCCTTGAGGTGGGGACCATAGTTTTACAGAACATTGACCACATTGTCAGCACTCGATAAAGTGCTGAAAGGTGAGCAAAGTCACCTACACATACTGAATTTTCTCTCATTTCCCATTGTCTTCAATGGGAGTTGCTTGTTAAGTACCTCACTGCATTGGTTCTTAAAAATGGAAGAAACAAGAAAACAAGAACCCATCTGTCCTAATCTATTTTTTGTCCTGTACTGTATTAATCTTTGCTCTGCAAGTTGTAATCCGATTAACTGATGTCTGCACAGTTCAGTGACTGATGGAAATATCAGATATCTTGTATGAAATAAATACATTTCAAAATTTCAAACTCAATGTGCATCTTGGAGAGATGAAAGCCAAATACATTAAGAGCAGTAACTTCTGGGTTTTTTGTCACTTTTGTTTTCATATTTCATACAATAATAGAAGCTTCCATGCAACACATCAAGGTTTCAGTCCCCTGTTTTTACAATAGCTTTGCCTTTATTCCGGACATACTGTCTGACTGTGTGTTGAACAATTGATTTAAAATAAAGGCCTTTTACAATTAACTCATAATATCTACATTTGAAGGCTCAGGACTAAATTTTGTTCTCATTTATGCTGGTGTAAATGAGGACAAGTCACTTCAGATTTAAGTCCAACTGAGAGGAAAAATTGGCCTCCTATTTGCTGATCTAATACAACATATTAAAAGGAAACATTGTTTTCCTGGTGAAACTGGGTCATTTAATTTTCTTCTGTTGCAAACTGAGTATCATTGTTAAATCACTGCTTTTGTTAGTTGCTTTTAACATCTTTCTGTAAAGTATTCCACAGTCTGAACCATAGGAGCCAAACAAGGTGAAAAGTAAGCTTTGTGTGTTTTTTTACAAATGTTAAAAAGGAGAAAATGGAAAAGCTGGTGGCTCTGATCATCGTAATTATATTCTTAATTATTAATAAATACTGCAGTAAGGTGTCATTTTACACTAGCGTTCTGTATTTAGATCTGCCAACGGAAGGTTGCAGACTGAACACTGCTTGTTCCAGCCTCCCTGCCAAATTTCCTAATGGATTCCCTTTGTTGTGCAAGCTTGCCCAGTTGGCTTGACACTTACATGCTCCACATGTTTTTGGTGCCACATTAAGTAATAAAATCTCTTTGTAAAATACGGAATAGCCATGCAATTGTTTGCACCCTCTCAAAATTAATTGCATTTTAATTTTCATTCTGTATCATTTGTGATGCCGTAGAACACATCCTGCCTAGCATGAATAAAAACCTTTTCCTGTCCTTTGACGTGGGGAGTGCCTCAAGAACAAAACATGATGCATTTGTCCTGGGCATAGAGGAAGAAAAGCAAGATTTCAAGGGATGAGGTTTAACTAGGATGCAACTTTATTAACTTAACTCACCTGGGAGCTACCCAATATAGCTCATACAATGCCTGTTGTTATTCCTTCCATAGTTATTTCTGCATGGAAGAAGTCTGCCATCAGCCCCTGTCCCCCACCTTACTACAGCTTGTTTCTAGCCCATTTCTGGGATCCACTGCCCCTTATTAACATGAGGGCTAGTGGGGCAAGAAAAAGGTGTCTCATCTCTGAACAAGACATTAAGAGCCTCAGCCCTGTCCCCCAACTTCTTTAAGTGATGCCATCTTTTTTTTTTTTTAATAGTGAGATAACTATTGCACAATAATTGTCTCACTGGAAGATCTCAAATAAAGACAAGGCACTTGTGGATTTTACCACAAGATACTTAAGTTATTCCCACCATCCCAGTTGACCTCATGCTAGACTTACAGTGTCTTATCGCCACTATGTTTTTAAGGCTGAATAGCTAATACTCACTAATTATCCCACAGTAACACACATCTTTTCTGTTGGCGAAGTCATAGCCAGTTCTAATTCCAAAAAGTTCCTTCAGGGAGCCTCAGACATATCCCTGGGAGTCACTTTCCTTAAGTGAAAAACAGTTACTGTGTCAGGATCCTGTTTTACTCTTTTCCAGTGTAATCTGAGTTAAGTAGTTTCTTACAGTGCACTCCTCCAAGCAGAGCTAATTGTTTGCAAAGAGCTAAAACTATTATTTACTATCATTATTGCATTAATGGGGAAAAGAAAATGGCATCATGGAAGAGAATGGCAAGTAGAATTCAGTCATTACTTCTGTAGAACTTGGGCCAGGCCCACACTAGGGAACAAGGTTGAGCTAAGATACTCCCCTCCACTTCTGTAAATAGCATAGCTGGAGTCATAGATGTGATAACAGGGGTCAGCAACCCAAGAGCAGCATGTGAGCCGATTTTCATCGACAAGCAAGGTGGGAGCTCAGCCCTGCCCCTCCTTTCCCATGCAGCTGGGAGCTTGCTCAAAGCTATGCCACCTGTGGATTAACAAAAGACCAGCGAATGCTACCAACCATCGCCTAAACAGTAAAGCTCTGCATCTTTGTTTATTTATTAATGAAGCTGTTGTAAGTAGGACTATTATTGACTTTAAAAAGTATCTCGGGCACTTGGACCATACATAGAGGTCAAAAGGTCAAATTTTGGCACTCTGCCTTGGAAAGGTTGCTGACCCCTGTACTAGAACTAGAGATGTGGGGGACACTCATCAGCCTGGACTTGAAGACATTTCCATTACATACAGGATTTACGGTTTGGTTGAGTGGTGCTCAGTACCCCCCCTATACAAATTGTTCCAGTGCCTGTGGCTGGAGTCAATATATCTTAGTTGGAATTTCTGTGGCATCCATGCTGCTGGAGGTTGATGGGATAACCTCTCCCATCAACTTCCCTTAGTTTTCACAATCCAGTGGTGTATGGGGTGGAGGGGGAGGGGGAGGTGATCAGCAATTGATTTAGTGGATCTTTACTAGGCCTGCTAAATCAAATACTGAGAGATCAATGTTTGCAGCACTGATCTCCCGATAAATGGAGATAAGGGCTTACCTCTCTTCTCAGATTTTCCAACGTCTTTTTTTCTTTATGTGAAATTTTGGTGTGAAAACATTTACAGAATAGTAATACCCATGGGCCCTGTCAGGATCATTGTGCTGAGCACTGTGCGAAAACATGAACAGACACAGTCCCTTCTCCAAAGAACTTACCATCTAAAATCTTAGTAAATTCTTACTAAAACAAAATATAGGTGCAGTCATTTATGGGGACCCTAATACGGGGTTCATTTTGTGTGCATATTGGCTTAAATGGATTTGTCACTTCAGTTCTGGGGAAAACATTTAAATGAGTTTTTATCGGCCACCAGCTATGTGTGCACGAAATTGCTTGACACAATACTTTTATGGTTGTAATGCACTTGAAATCATTCACCTGTGTGTACTTCAATGTCAATTTATACCCATAAAATCCATTGATGGTGGGGGATTTTGCAGGTTCAAATACCTGTCTCAGCAGGTGTTAAGTTATGAAAAGCTTGTATACAGGTGCATGTACCTATCTGAGTAACTCTGTGAGTGTGAAAATGGAGGCTGACAGTTTACTCTTTTCGTCTCAAGTCCTATGACATTGTTGTCCTCTAAAATCTGAGAGCAAAATGTTCACATACAATCACACTGATGCGAACACTGAATTAGTGTCCATCACTGAACGTGGGAACAACACCAGTGAATGACAGCTGGAACCAAAATTATATTTCTTAAATATACAAACAAAAAATTAAACTGGGCAAAAATAAGAGAGACAAATAGCATAGACAGAAAAGTCTAGAGAGGTCTCTTGATTGACTTCAAGTGATTTGGCCATTGTCTGCAGCTGAGTTTGTTTCCGTTCTTATCGGTGATGCAGGAAATGAGCTGTAAGGCTACAGATAGAACCTCGTACTACAGATAAGGAAGTGAAATGATTGAAATGCCTCATATAGTGTCAGATAAGATGAAATGCTTAGTTTATCACACACACAATTCTAGTAGGATCCAACAAGGCTTTGCTTAATTCAGTAAAAGGTTTCAGGCTTCCTGGGTTACTGCCATACAAGCTAAAAAAATGGGAACTTTGTATCAGGAATCGTCACTGCACAGATCCCTTCGTTTGAGCATGGGAGGATTTTGTGTCTCGGATTACATAAAAAGATTTACGGTAAGGGACTTTTAAGAATTTTTAAATTTAGTTTTGAAGTAATGTTAGTCACTTCAGGGACTGTCATTTTCTTAAGTACTGTGTAATTTTGACACTATCTTCTAAATACAACGATTGTTTCTCAGACTACTAAAGTCAGCGGGAATAGTGCTTGACATGAGGAAACAAACATTGCATATTTTGCTAAGTTGTAAGTAACAGACATGTTGACTAGTATGCTGAGCAGCTGTGGATTTATGTGGATGTGACTTGTTTGCATTATTGCAGCTCGTTGCTTTAGAATGGATGTTGTAACTGTCTGAGATGTTAGAATAAAGTTGCTCATAAAAGTTAAACAAATTTGCAAAAAGTTACAAGAGCTTGATATAATCTTTATGAGGGAGAAGGTATATTAATCTCAGCCAAATTGTATCTGTTTGTTGGGCATGCTCTTAAAGATACATGGTTAACTTGAACATGGTATATTGAACATCTGCAAAATGTGCATCTCTTATCACTTATATTGTGGTAACATCTGAGATTAACACAGTGGTGTTAGGTACCATAGAAATGCTATAGCGAACAACAGTTATTGCCCCAAATACCTTTTATTCAATGTGGGTAGGGCAGACCAAGGGTGAGAGGAGAAGTAGGCACAGAACAATGAAATGACTTGCGGAGTTACACAGGTGGTGGGTGGTAGAGCTGGAAGTAGAACACAGGTTTTCTGACACCTTGTCCAGTGACTTCTCCGTTGGGCTATGCTTCCTCTCAATACTAGCTCTGCCATTGAAGTCCCACTTCGATTGTTATAATGGAAGGAAGTTAGTGGAGAAATAATATTTTTCTCTGTGATTTTTTTTCCTTGACACATTTGAGAGTAAAACTGATTATACTGAAAGTGCTATCTCTCTGCAGAGTCAGTCAGTGTCTCATTCACTGAAAATATCCGTATCAACCTCAGAATGAAATGATTATAGATTTTTTAAAAAGAAACTTTTTAAAAAGTTGCAGGACATACTGTTTTTATGAGAGTCTAACAGTACTTAGAATTGTTTTGGACATTTTTTCAGACTGTTTGGAAGAAGTAATCAATTTTGCGCAAATAACTTCCTATAGAAGGCACTTTTAAAAATATGCTTTTATCTCATTTAACTGTTTTATCAAGTCCTATGACATTTGAGAAAATACCCTACTTTAAGTATAGTAAATATAACAAATAGCATAAACATGTTTAATACCAAAGGTCAAATTCTGACCCTGTTCAAGTCAATAGCAAAACTTTTACAAACTGTAATGGAGCCAAGATTTTTCATGGCAATCTTAAGGGAACACATTGACTGCACATAATGCAATGTTTTTAATATAGTCAGAACTACTGTAAAGTATTTTTATCGTTGGATCACTTAATCAAAGAGTGACCAAGGAGACTGAGTGTTTTTGATTGCTAAAGAGCCAGCAGAGTTACTCTGGTGTAACTGAAAGTGTAATCGGTCCCATCATTTTAATGGCATATACCACCCAACTGCATTTTCTTGAGGAATGACATTTTTTCTTTGTTGCCTGCAGTAAAATTTGAGATAATTTTCTGTTCATATTCTTATTTTGATTTCTCCTTCAGGAAAACCCATGTTGAACAGTAATATTACATTAAACATAAGTGTTTTGTAAAATGTATCTAAAAGGGTGTCATAAGGCAGAGGGAGGGAACTTGTTCGTTCTTGCCTCTGAGGATAGAACAAGAGGCAATGGACTTAAATTGCAGCAGGGGAGGTTCAGGTTGGACATTAGGAAAAAGTTCCTAACTGTCAGGGTGATCAAACGCTGGAACGAATTGCCAAGGGAGGTGGTAGAATCTCCATCACTGGAGCTATTTAAGAAGAGGTTAGATAGATGGCTTTCAGGATGGTCTAGAAAGTGCTTGGTCCTGCCATGAGGGCAGGGGGCTGGACTCGATGGCCTCTTGAGGTCCCTTCCAGTCCTACTCTTCTATGATTCTATGACTTCTCTCAAAAAGAAATGCAATTAAATTAAGCCAGGTTTCTCAGGAATTAATTTTTATGTTTTTGAAGTTAATGTATAATGCAAAACACATTGGTAAGGGCTGCTATAATCTAGGCTTTCATGCATTGAAGGAAATTGCACTTAATGTTGTACTGAGTAAAAATTAAATTCCAGAGCTACAGTTACACGCTTTCCTGAGATTTTAGTCGCTGGGATTTTTGTTGTTCGGAGGCATTGTGGTGTAGGGGCTAGAGTAGTAGACTGGGACTCAGGAGACATGCATTCTACCCCCAGCTGTAGCACTGACCTGCTTGTGTCACCTTCACTCCCTCTGTGCCTTAGTTTCCCCATCTCTAGAACTGGCATAATAATATTGAGATCCGTTTTAAAATTCATTGAATTCTGCAGATGAAAAAGCTAATATTGGAGCTAGGTATTCATGAGTCCTAAATTGAACCAAGAATCAAAGTAACTTGATTTTTTTGTTTGTGGCTACATCACTCAGGACCACTGGTAACCTGAAGTCATGCATCCCATATATTCATTGATGTAAGGTGTTTCACATTTGAATTAATGAGCAACTGTAGAGGCGTTTGTCATGCAGGTAGCCTATTCCCACAGTAACATGTCAACTGATGTCTTGGTACCAATGAAGTCTGCCTGTAGCTGTAGAGTTTGGTAAATATTGTAAAGTTACAGCATTGCTATGTGTGTTTTTCAGTGATTTTGAAAACTATCAAGATACTGTTGAGGGTTGTAAAAATGAGTTGTTTTAGAGCATTTTGATGTAATGATCAGTATAATCTTTGTTACTAGAGATGATTGAAAGTCAGCAAACACTAGATAACAGAATTTATGGAATGAAAGATTTGATTTGCAGGTCACATTTTCAGGGGTTCAATGGGTGGTATATGTTTATGAGCACTGGGAAGGAAATTCATGGCAGAACATGAGACAGCAAAAAGATGATTGTGGCTGGATGTTGTAGTGGATACTGGGAAGATAAAAAGGACCATTCAGCCACAAACGGATTAATAGAAGATTGTATAGAATGGGCTACTGTTGTTGCATACATCCTGTTGTGAAGCTCTCATGTATTACATTTGAACACTTTAAAAGAGCTTGATTTTAGAATTTCTGAATTCAAATGTGCATACAGGATGAAATGCAAATACCTTGTTGTGGTCTCCAAATTAGAAGATAAATAGAGCTTAATACCAAATTGCAACATAAAGCTGGTGGTCTCCAGCCAGTTAAGTGATGAACATTTCGCTGGCAATTTGGAAACCTTTCTCGGGGGTATGATTTAAAGCCCTCTGAAGTCTTCGAGAGTCTTTGCATTGACTTCCATGGGGTTTGGAGTGAGACATAAATATTTTAGTGCTACTTTATTCTTACTCAATAGGCCTGCTCCCTGTGTATGCAAGACCTTTAGCTTTCACTGCTTTTTTACTCCTGTTGATCTTACTGCAGCGCCTACACAGCTAGTGGAGTGAGAAGTATCATATTTCTTCTTGTGTATCACTAGTAGCAGTGTTTAATGGCTTCTGCTCTGTGCAAACCCACAAAAGCACAACAGGTCTTCCTAGTGGGTGACAGAGGCCTTAATGTGGTGGGGAGACTTCCTGTTTGTTATGAGAGAGAAAGGAACCCAGACCACCTTCCAAATCCCTGACTGAATTTGCATGCTGCCAGTTTGATTAGATAGAGGTTTGATATAAACTGTAAACTGACCACATCTAAGATGGAGTTGCTGGGAAATAACAAATGCAGGAACCCAGCAGTGCCATTTTTTTGTATTCACTTTCCAGAGGAGATTGACTTGAACGAAGATGTAACTGAAATGTGGAAACATGGGAGACCCTGCATGCACTTCATAGAAGAAGAACATTGCATGCTGTCTTGAAATTTTTCAGTGAATATTAGTGCAGCTGTCTGGAAAAAAAATGAAAAGGCTGAAAATGAAAGATACATTAATCCTCTGGCTTGCTATTGATATTGGACTCCTGTGTGAGAATAACCTCTGGAGCAAAGTCAGTGAATATGAATTAGGAACAGGTGTTCTGTTGGTAAATCTGCCTTCAGAGGTACAAAATAATCTAGAGGGAAGCATTAGAATGTATTTTTCAGTCATGCATGTGTAAGGAAAGTAGAAGCAGGAATTTGAGGAATGTGTTCTTTAGAGATCACTTACATGGAAGGGGAAGAGCTTCAGGGTGTGTCTGTTCAAATAAATAGTTGTTTTCTTTGCAAGACCTGCTGGGTAGCACATGCAGCAGGGTGTTTTGCTTATTGTAAGCAACTTGTTGTTGTAAAGTCACAACTTATGTTATCACCCAGTGTAAGACCTGTGGAATATCACCAATCCTTGAAATTAAGGTGGGCAGGGCAGGGCGGGCAGTCATCTCTGTGTAAGATGTGGCTCGCACAGTGCTCCCCTTAGCAGAGCCTTGTGGAGCAGAAGTGGGGAGGGGGTACTAGTTGAACCAGTTGGGAGCCTTTGGGCCCTGCAGCTATAAGTTTGGTTTGACTACTGCTTCTCCCCACTGTTCAAAGACAGAACTAAAGCCCAGACGAATGCTGTGCTCTGTAGTTATTCTGTGAGAATCCACCTTGGTGGATACTGAGATTCTTGTGGCTAGTCTGAGAGCAGAAATCACTTGTGGCTAGGCCCAGAGCTGAAGCCATTGAGAGCTGAAATCACAAGGTTTTGCCTACAGCCAAACCCACAATGTATCAGGCAAGTGGCTGGTGGAGCACAGCGGACAAACCGCCAGGACAGGATGGCTGGTGGAGCACAGTGCACAAGCCACCAGCAAGAGGTGGCTGGCACGAGGTGGCCGGCAGAGCACAGTGGACAATGGGTGGATGGCAGAATACAGTGGACAAGTGGCTGGCAGGGCGTGGCCAGTGGAGTACAGCGGGCAAGCAGCTGGCAGGGCATGGCCAGTGGGTTCAGCAGGCAAGTGGCCAGCAGGAGCAGCAAGTGGCCGGCTAGTGATCCTGCCTCAGTGCAGCATCTCCATGTTGACATACTCATGAACTCTGGGTTGGTATAGACTGTACTGTGAGTCGACAGCTGAGGTGGAAGTACACTGTAGAGGTGGAGGGGTGTAGATAAATATTTGGCTCAACAGACTCTGGGGACAGTGCCTTGCTTAAAGGGGGCATACCTCTCCTCTGTTTAGGCATATTGCATCTGCCACTGTGTAAATTTGTTAGGCTACTGTTACTAAACAAGCTGTTTCTATCACAGACTCTCTGCTTGCAAGAGGGGAAGAGCTTTCTTTACGGGCACCCAGCAGGCGGGGGTGAGATTGTCACAGGTTATGGGGTGGGGGCTCGAGCTGGTTAGGTAGCATTACTGAGGGACTCCCCTAAAAGCTGAACTGGGCCCTTCTGGAGGTCATCTGCCATCAATAGAAGGTTTGTACCTGAAAACGTTAAACAGTGTTATTTAGAAATACCTGATCAACTCCTGTTGATTGTCATGTAACTCATTTGTTAAGATAATCTTAACTTTCAGAATGAAGGGTCCTGTGGCACCTTATAGACTAACAGAAAAGTTTAATTATAAGGTGCCAGAGGACCCTTTGTTGCTGTTACAGATCCAGACTAACACGGCTACCTCTCAGATACTTAACTTTCAGGAGCTTCCAAATGTACATTTCCCTTAAAACATTGCTAATAATTCTGAGACCGTATATGTACGTGGTGGGACCAGTATTTTATGGCAAGGTAATGTAATAAAAACATCAAGAATATCTAGGAAATCTTAAGTTTTCCTGATTTGTTACAATTAATTAGATCTGTGAATTAGATTGAAGTACACTATTGCAACACTGCAGAAATAAACTGTGACCGCCTAACTAAACTGCAAATGTTTAACATCAATGTAAAGTCTTTTTTAATGTAAGGCATTGACACTTATAAAGACTTATTTAGATCTTATTAGCTAAACTCCAAGCTTTTATAAACAACTGCTTAAGAGAAATCCTCAACATCAGATAGTCAGGAAAACTGGCCACAAATGAAGACTTTTAGAGAATGAAACAAACTGTTAGGATAGGAAATGATGATACAATCATGGAGGAGGCTAGGACATGTGGAAAGACCCTAATGATCCAAGCTGTGTATTGGAATCTCATGGGCAACAGAAGATGAGGTAGAACAAGGACAGCATGGAAATACGCAACAGAAATAGAACTGAAAGCCAGGCCCTCTCAAAGAATGGCAAAGGCCCAGGCCGCTTTGGCTACATCTACTCTACAGAGTTATTTCTAGATAACAGCTGTTATTTCTTAATAACTTTGCTAGCGACTACACTATGCACACACTATTTTGAAATAAATTCAGAATAGTAGGTGAGTTATTTTGAAATTGGTAACCCTCATTGCAGAAGGAATAATGCCTATTTCAAAATAGATATTTCTAAACTGGTGCTATTAAGACATGAAATAGCGCTATTTTGAAATAAGGCGTAATGCTGTCCCATAGCACTATTTCAAAATAGCTCTATGTGTCTGCAAATACTATTTCAAGATAGCTGGGTACTATTTTGAGATGCATTTTGTGTGTAGCAGTGTTATTTCAAAATACGATATTTTGAAATATCTTATTTCAAAAAACCTCTGTACTGTGGCCCTATACTTTGAGTTTAGAGACCCCCATCCTCAGGCCCCCAACGTGTTTGATGTCTCATCCAGAGTCGTAATAAAACCAAAAGAATACATGGAAATGAACAGTTGAAACATTTATTTATTAAGAATTAAGTCGTTATACCCATAGCATGTATATTAAGAGTGTAACTTTAATTGTGAGTTTCTACTGTGAGCAAAATTCTTCATTTTAAAGTGCTTTTCTGGCTTTGTTACATGCAAACTCATTTATAATTGAAGAAAAATCTTATTTTCGTGCAACATCAATGTTTAATATTAACATTTTGAGACCATTCGAACTGTCTTGTTCTATTGTAGAATGATGATAGTTCTTTGTTTTAACACACTGAACGTGCATTCATCTGAAGCCACTGATGCAGGGAGACTGACAAAAAAACAGTAGAAGTCAATAACAACAACAACAGCAAGACTCAATAGTGCTTTTCTGTGTCATATTAAGAT
Organism: Carettochelys insculpta; assembly: GCF_033958435.1. Taxonomy (NCBI): domain Eukaryota; kingdom Metazoa; phylum Chordata; order Testudines; family Carettochelyidae; genus Carettochelys; species Carettochelys insculpta. The sequence continues at coordinate 19,524,538 of NC_134150.1, forward strand.
GTTAGGAAAACTCAGATGAAATGTCAATATCCTGAGCTACTGATTTGGACTCAGACAGGACTGTATCCCGTTGATCACAAATGTTTTGAATATCTTTAAGAAGTCATTCAGTTTTATTCCTCTCAACACCTAATGTTAGCATAATATATTTGAATTACAAGATTGGTTTAATGGATGATTTTTAGCATCTTCATCTACATGGCTGACATTAAAATGCATTCAAAATTGGATGTATACTTTGAATGACTTAAGCTCAATGTGAGTCTGTGCTGTGAGAGTAAGAGATTCGAGCTCATGTAAAGCCTTTCTCACAGTCCAAATGCGGTACAACTAGTTTAACACCATCAATTTGTGCTGACCATCTTGTTGTCGACATGCCGTGACGTGAAGCGGGCAGTCACTGCTTCAGAATTCCCCACTTTTTCCCACTCCTACTGGAGAGGTTGTACAATTGCTGGATTGTTCCAAAGTATGTGATTGCTTCCTTGCATGCTTCAGCGCAATCAACCCCAACAAGATATAATGTGTGGTGGCTACAATAGGAGAAAATACAGTTTGGATTTTGCTCAAGAAGGACTGTTTGTACTGTTGTACTTCCCAGCCACACTGGATCCATCATCATAGGCTTGGCCAACGCAGACTTAAAAATTTAATTGGAAGCCTTTGAAGATTTCTAATACATGAGCAGTGCTATCTTTTCCAGTTTTCTGTGAAATTATTGATCAAAATGAATTGTTGTTCAGTTGAAACCTTTGAACTTTCTTCAATTTTAACATGTCAAACAATCAAGATCATTGGTTCTTTATAAGAACAATCTGGAGTTGCATCAGTAATAATTTAAAAGTACAGCTTTTGTCTTATCTCTTGGAGAACTGTTGTTTGCACAAATGTCCCACACACTTCAATAAACCCATTTTCTATTCTGGTAGATACATAATGGATGTGCATGCATTTTGCACTCTCTTGTGTTTCATGAAGATGCTTAACGTGGCCTGATAAAAGTGGGTCATTCTTACTAAGAAGCTCAAGTATACCAAGAAATTTCCATTTGTAGGATCACTCACATGTTGACTGGTGTGAAACAGAACAATATGTGTTCAAGGAGTTTTTTCCAGTTAGTGGTTTCTGTGTTTATTTCACTCAGGAGTAGGTTTTCAATTGAGCTGTGAGCTAGTGCTGCTCTACTCACTGATAGCCATGTGTTATTGACGTTTCATATACAGGTATTTGGTCTTTCAACCTCTACTGATGCTCCAACCAGATGGAGCAGACAGTCCTGATGCATTTGAAGTATTACTGTCAAAAATGCAACATGGCACACAGTACAGAGCCTGCTTTTCCACCCTCCGAGAGAGCCAGTCTCTTGTGTAGATCTCTCCATTTGGAAGAGTATTTGTCAGCAGACGAGTGGGCAAAGCATGATTTTTTTTTCCAGCATCTTCTGGTATATTACTTGGAATCTGAAAACAACTAACTTTGTGAACTGACTGCATTTGAGCAGCAGTGTTCCTATCAAGCAGTCCAATATCAGATTCCAACGCCACTGTTATACTGTGTCCTGTGCTATACATAAATTCTTGCTCTTCTTTTGCAGCATCTCCAAGATCCTCATTATCTGCCTGCACAGTCTCTAAATCAAGCATAGGTTCTGCATCTATCACTGCTATTAGCATTTCTGTGCCTTGACCAATGGACCTCCTCATTTTGAGGCACTGGCATTGAAATGTCATTTGTGAATAGAAAGTTTTCATCACCAAAATGGGAAGTGTCACTATCAATAGAGTCACTGTCTAATGTCTGAGGTGTCTTTTCTATGAGAAATGATATTATTAGCTTTAAACTCTTAACTGCTGCTTCGCTCTGGGGCTTTCACCATCTCTTAATTGCCGCACTTTCAAATCTTGGCTTCGTGTTTGTGAAGGTGTCTTTTTTAAAACATAGTAATATGCAATATATTAATTTGCTAAAGGCTATAGGTTATACAAAGTTTTAGTTGTATGAACTTCACAATTAATATAATAATGGTTGGGTGGGGAGGTTATTTACTGTAGCTCTTATAGCCTTATTATTGGACAGATAAGCCATGAGAGAAGCTGCAGACTCGAACACTGTCAAAAAAATCCTCACCACTGCTGCTAACCACCATCTCTTGAGATGAAAAGGGGCCATACATCATATATCACACATCATGTCATATATCATATCACATGATATCATATGATATATATCATCTTATTTCAGTCTTGAAATTTTGTCTGATAACATGTTCTCTTTATTAAATTTCTCTAACTCATGCAGTGTTATGAATATGAACATACGGTGGTTGCCAGGTTAGATATTAAATGTATTAAACAACTAGAAGCCAAAGTTTATTATCACAAAAAAGTCTTTAAAGGTGAATCTAGAACTGGAGGAAGAAATAGATTTCATCTGAGCTTGATCTGGTTATTGTATACAAAGACAAGAAAAAACAGGAATATGAAAATCTCCTATGCAGAGATAAACATCTAATTTAAAGGCTGAACTCACTCTCAGACCAAGCAAAATCACTTGATAGTAATAGACTTAATTACAACTTTCAAAACCTCTTAAATATGCTAGGACTGCAAATAGCATTTCATAATGCAGAATCAGTAATCATAGAAGCTGCCCCAGTCTCTAGTCATGCAGATGAGACTGAAAAACTGACAAAGGGCCGAGGTCCTGCAATGATTTAAATAATCTTTTTGCAAGTGTATATAGGTTTGTTGTCTCTGTTGTAATTGCAAGGTGAACAATAAATGGAAATGACTTGGTAGAAAAATGTCAAAATTTGAGGTCCCTTTGTCTCCTCAGGCCCCTCCTGCACAAATCCCAACCTTCCCGTAAGGCATGTTGTAAGCTATTAAAATGACAAAGCTAAGACTCCAAAGATGGGTGCCAGTTGTGAAGGTCTTTTGTTCCACGTGGATTAAAGAGATATAACTAGAATAAGTCATACTTCACTTTATGTATAAGTGTATTACAAAACACTTGTGTCTCATACCAGGATGACTCTCGTGATAAGTAATGTCATAAAAAATCTTTTTATTGCTAGGCTGTGAGTAAGGAATTGATAGTTAAAGCAATCTGATGGCTGCTTGTTTGATCTCTGTTGGGGCTCGCTTTTTCCTCTGTCAACATTTGACCTTGTTCATTCCTTATTGGGAGGCTAAATTAGTATATGGCCAAAGCCAAAATGGTACAAGTTCTGATTTCCCCCCACAGAGAACAGAAATATCTTTGGTTTCCTCAAACTTTGTTTCTTTCACTTCTTGTTCTCCAGCATTCCAGTTGTTCTACCTATCTGCCACTTCCAAGAACATTATTTTGGCTTTGAAATCTTAAGAAAGTACTGTAAAGGTGTTTTCAGTTCCGCTTCTATAGAGGTGTCACATGGCTGGACTTTTATATTGGGTCTGGAAACCATTTTATATGCCCAAAGTATTGTGCTAGGGGTGCCACGTGAAGTATCAAATGAAAGCTGATGATGCCCTGAATCTATGTTTGCTACTTGTGTGTCTGTATCATGTATGTGCGTATGTAAAGTTATAGGTTTTTAGCTCCGTGGCTGTGTGAGAAATGTTTCAGTGCTCAGGTTCACAATGGCTGCGTCTACACGTGCACGCTACTTCGAAGTAGCGGCACCAACTTCGAAATAGCGCCCGTCACGTCTACACGCGTCGGGCGCTATTTTGAAGTTAACTTCGACGTTAGGCGGCGAGACGTCAAAGCCGCTAACCTCATGAGGAGATAGGAATAGCGCCCTACTTCGACGTTCAACGTCGAAGTAGGGACAGTGTAGACGATCCGCGTCCCGCAACGTCGAAATTGCTGGGTCCTCCATGGCGGCCATCAGCTGGGGGGTTGAGAGATGCTCTCTCTCCAGCCCCTGCGGGGCTCTATGGTCACTGTGGGCAGCAGCCCTTAGCCCAGGGCTTCTGGCTGCTTCTGCGGCAGCTGGGGATCTATGCTGCAGGCACAGGGTCTGCAACCAGTTGTCAGCTCTGTGTATCTTGTGTTGTTTAGTGCAACTGTGTCTGGGAGGGGCCCTTTAAGGGAGCGGCTGGCTGTTGAGTCCGCCCTGTGACCCTGTCTGCAGCTGTGCCTGGCATCCCTATTTCGATGTGTGCTACTTTGAAGTGTAGACGTTCCCTCGCTGTGCCTATTTCGATGTTGGGATGAGCAACGTCGAAGTTGAACATCGACGTTGCCGGCCCTGGAGGACGTGTAGACGTTATTCATCGAAATAGCCTATTTCGATGTTGGCTGCACGTGTAGACGTAGCCAATGAGAGCTGGGGCTCCACCCCAGCCAGGACAAAAGACTGAGCAAAAGCCCAGATGGCCATCACCCATTTTGTGGTGGGCGCTCTTTCGAAATACATTTCTGTGTATAGCAGTGTTGTTTCAAAATAGTTATATCAGAATAGCTATTCCAGAATATTTTATTTCAAAATAGGGCTGCTGTGTAGATGTAGCCTAGGTGAGCAGCTTGGCTCACTGCTGACCATATCCTCTGGCTTGCAGATAAGCAAGGAAATAAAATACACAAGTCCTGGACTTTTCAACATTGTTAATTATTAGTTTGTCACTTTAAGTAGAGTCATAGGGGCAGGGAGAGGAAGGTGCTGTTACCATATAATGGCAAACTGATGTTTTTAATTAACTGTAACTCAGCCTTTGGTAATTGCATTTTCTAGGGTATCCAAAAATTGTCACAGCATACTTTGCAATAGGAAGTCCAGTGACTTAATTTTATTTAAAAATTGTGTTGAAAGGTTTTGTAATGTCTACACTAGTGAGCTGGCTGTGGCCCAGATGCACCTCCACCAGATTGCTTGTGTAGCTGCTGTAGGGTAGCAGGAGAGAGCTCACCCACTGACATGATTAAACCACTTCCAGCAGTGACGATAGCCATGTCAGCAGGAGAAGCATTCCTGCCGACACAGCACTCTCCCCACTGGCGCTTCCGTCAGTGTAACTTACGTCAGGCAGGGGTGTGTGTTTTCACAGCCCAAGCAACATAAGGTATGTCAACAAAAGAAGTAGTATAGACATGGCCTTAGCCAATGTGGGTGCCTTCCCAGCTCACCTGAAGCAAAATGCAGCACTGAACCAAATTCCTGAATCACAGATACATGCTGTTGTCGTCAGGATTGAACTGAATGAAGGAGTCCTATCAAGGCCTGAAGGCAAAATAGCCAACAAAATCCATTGATTCAATTAATTTCCTTTTCTGATAAATTTTTAGTTGTTAGTGCGTATAGGTTTATTTTTATTTTTATTTTTTAAACAAAAACAACCTCGCACAACTGAATGTGCTTTTATCTAGTGCAGGCATGTCCAACCTGCGGCCCTGGACAGCTAGTATTGCGGCCCCACAAGATTGTAAACTTTTAACATTATTATGTGATTTATATACATTAACTATATTATATATTTTATATGCGGCCCAAGACAATTCCTCTTCACTCAATGCGGCCCAGGCAAGCCAAAAGGTTGGACACCCATGATCTAGTAGATCTACTGCACATACTTTGCGCTTATATTGATTGACCCAGCAAATCGTAATAGCACTGACATGACAGGCAGTTGAAATCTGAAGAAATGGGTTTTACCCACAAAAGCTCATGACTTAATGCATTTGTTAGTTTCCAAAGTGCCACAGGACTGCTTGTTATTTGTGAAGCTACAGACTAACACAGATGCCCTCTGAGACTATTGGCCAGAAATTCTGCTTTTTGCCTCTGTGTCAGACAGCAAAATCCACTCCACCCCTATGTTGTCCAGCTCCCAAACAGCAGGAGACCATAATTTGTCTGACTGCACATGGTTAGGCAAGAGATGGGCGTTAAGTAGCATGAGCGTTAGTTAAAAGGGCAGGTTTGGATGGGACAAGACTGTGGTCATGTTTCACCTTTCTGTGCCTGAGACAGCACTGTCAGGGAGGGCATGTTACATGGAGCTAGACACCCTCTGTATTGTGCTGCTTTCTAGCACCCAAAAGAGACTAAAGCTTTCTGGTAAGTGCAATGGGACATCTGAAGGCACAGCCCAGAGGGAGACAGACAAATGTAACTTTCTGCCGTGGTTGAGCTGTCTGTATTCTGCCTCTGCTGGCAGCCCGAGCAGCCCACTCATCCTCCTGCATCCCTGCCCTGTTGTAAGTGAAGTAGCCCCAGGAACCCCATCTAATCTACCAGCCTATCCTATGTTCTACCTACATTCCATATCCCACAATCCCCTGTAATGCTTAGTGCAATGGGCCTGACCCTCTCTCCCCAGCCTGAACATGGGGCAGCGTAAGGCCACTTCCACTGACCTAATACAAAGTGGGACTTGGAGTAGGCTCCACAGCCTGCCCCAGCTATTGCTAGTGCCTTGGAGATGCTACCCCATTCAAGAGGCTCTCAGGATCATACTTCTGTGACCTTGTGCTTTTTAACTTTCCTGATATGTATTTCCCTGATTAGTGATCATAAGAAGTAATTGAATACTGCCTTCCAAGCAGCAATCTTCTGATAAACATCACACTAATCATTCAGAAATGATTCTGGGACATTACTAAAACACGTGTTTCTTTGCCAGGCCAAAACAAAGGAATTTGGTTTGTGAAACATTCGAACAAGTTTAATAAGAACCACATCTTCTATTGGGTAGAACCGCACCTCCAAACACAGATGCATGCCGGTGTGCTCCTGTTTTGTATACGCAAGCTGTCACAATTGGCTACATCTACACGTGCACGCTACATCGAAAACGTCTACACGTCCTCCAGGGCTGGCAACGTCGACGTTCAACTTCAACGTTGGGCAGCACCACATCAAAATAGGCGCTGCGAGGGAATGTCTACACGCCAAAGTAGCACACATCGAAATAAGGGTGCCAGGAACAGCTGCAGACAGGGTCACAGGGTGGATTCAACAGCAAGCCGCTCCCTTAAAGGGCCCGTCCCAGACACAGTTGCACTAAACAACACAAGATCCACAGAGCCAACAACTGGTTGCAGACCCTGTGCATGCAGCATGGATCCCCAGCTGCCGCAGCAGCAGCCAGAAGCCCTGGGCTAAGGGCTGCTGCACACGGTGACCATAGAGCCCATCCCCTCATGGGGTTAGCGACTTCGACGTCTCACCACCTGTCAATTTCAACTTCGCAATAGCGCCCAACACGTGTAGCCATGACGGGCGCTATTTCGAAGTTGGCGCCGCTACTTCGAAGTAGCGTGCACATGTAGATGCGGCCCTGAAGGCAATCAGGAACTTTCTGGAACCATTTTAAGACAGGCTGATCAGGACACTTGGAGCCATTTAAGAACCAGTTCGTACTGGTTTAAAAAAGATCCCCTTCTGTTAGTTCACTGTGTGCAAGGAGCTGGCAGGAAGGGGTGGTGTGGTGAGAAGGGGCTGTGGAAGGTCTGGAAGGTACAAACACTGTCTGGTACCAGGAGGAAGGTTCTGTGGTAAGGAAGGTGTTAGAGAGGGCCATGCGAAGTGGCCCAGGGAATTGTACCTGTCATGTGGGTGAAACTGGAGACATTACAAACAGCTGCTATCACAGTGTCTCTGAGCTGGAACTCAGAGTAGAGAGCAGGATTGGTGCTCCCTCCCCCCACCACCCCTGGCCCCGGCCGACTGTTGTGCCCTATAGTTTTTTCCATCCATGGGCGGTATAAATTTTGTTGTGTGCACCAAGATGTGTAGACGTGCACCGCCAGTGGAAGCACATGCTGCCTACTGTGGGTGGCTGTGGACACTCTTCTAATCCGGTGGGTGGCATCTGAATCTCTCCTGGGTGGCTCATCTTACAGGGAACGATGCCCCAACTCCTATTGACCGTAGAGAGCTGATCTCTAGGAGAAGGACTAATTTGGAAAAGGGTCTGTCCTGTCCCCAAACTACTCAGAGGGGCAGCAGAGATTGTGGGATTTGGTCTCCTCTTTTTTTCCCCATGCTGGCCAAATGAGGAGGGTGGGCTGAATACAGCAGCCCTGGGCAACCATACGTATGTCAAATTCTATGCAAGTCAGGACCAGGTGGGAGTGGGGCCCTGCTGTCTTTGGGTCTCCCGGTTCTGGTTGTGCCTGGCTTCCTGCTGTGAGCTGTGGGAAGCCAGGAACCAGGCAGCAGCCTGTCTCCCAGCTCCCCTCTGCTTGCATGAACCAGGAAACTGACCAGCACTGCTGCACCAGTCAGTTTCCAAGTGGTGGGGAGCATGGCAGCACTGGTCAGTTTCCTGACTCTGGCAAGCAAAGGGTGATCTGTGAGCCAGGCCAGGTTCTCACCTGATTCCTGACTCCTAGCCACTCCTAGGAGCTGGGAAACTGACAAGTACTGCCTCCTGGTTCCTGGTCTCTGCCATTCCTGGCCTCTGCCATTCCTGGCAGCTGGAAAACTGACCAGTGCAGTAGTACTGGTCAGTTTCCTGGCTTCTGCAAGTAGTGGGGAGCTGGCAGCCAGGCTGCTGCCTGGTTCCCAGCTTCCCACCACTCATGGTTTTGACTTGGGTTGTTACAAGAAACCCATAGCTGGAGGTCTATGGTACACAGCAAGTTTGTGCTCCAGGTATCTAAACCAAGGGCTGCCAAGAGCCTGTAAGGTGAGCAGTCCACCTGAAAGTGTGGTACCCACCAAGGCAGAGAAGGTGCTTTGTTAAAGTATTTACTTCATACAGGAGCTAAATCCTACTTCTGTAGTTAACTTCAAGATCACCCATTAAGGGAGCTATAGCAACCCCTTATGTTGACAAAAAAGGAAGTATTTCTCCTTCTGTGTGTGTTTTTATCTTGTTATAGTGGAAATGTGTTTGCTAGGAGTATGATATTGGACTAAGTTGCTTTTTACTTGGACCTGTGAACAGAAGAACCTTGTTCATTAATCACTATGTTCTTTTTCTGGTCTTTGGATCATTTAAAAAAAAAACAAATTAAATACACGAACATCAATAGGACAACATTTAAATGTGGTGATTAATTTACAATTTAGGCTTTGATTTTCAGAGGCACTGCTGCTTGAACATCATTTTTACACTAACAAATAGACTTGCAAACTGCTTTGTTGAGTAACTTCAGTTACAGGCATTGGAAGTAAATGGAGTATATGGCTGTAAATCCTATTGCTTATTTTTTTCTGCCATAGAATAAAATTTTCTTGAAATTTCACTAAATTAAAATAGTCTCATAGTTAGATTTTAGATGCTTTATAGCATACCATTTTAAACGTCCATTTTTATTACTCTTGAAAGCTGGGTAGAAGAAACTGTCACGTCATAAATATCGAAAACGAATTCAAAGTGTGACCTTGATTGGAAAGTTGGCGACTCCAACACCTAGCTCATTGTTCATAGAAAAATGTAGCACATTCACTACACTTTTGACTTCCTTGGCAGTATTTCACTCCAGTTATTACCCTTATTTTAAATTGTAGGTGCCCTCTTGCAAGTGAGGCATTGACATCATTACTTGGAGTCAGGCACAGTGGAGGAGAGTTTGACCAGCAGTGGAAATCAAAGGTAAAATCCTGACTCTGTTGAAGCCAATGTTAAAACTCCCATAGGCTTCAGAGGGACAGGATTTCACGTCTTGTTGCAGTGTTCAGTCCAGCCCAGGCTGGCTGGCAGAAAATTCTTATATGATGCCTGCTCAGTGCCTTTTGTGGAACAAGTTACCGACTTCTGTAACCAGCCCCTAGTGGACATCATGAACCTACCACATCAAATGGAATTACTTGGAGCCCCAACAAACAGACCAAAAGGAATAGTGGGCGCAGAGGAAAGTGTACTTTATTTGGACAGGTGGTCCCTCCAAAGCATAGGTTATGGTGTGTTGTTAAGATAGTTGGGGGTGTGTCTGTTGTTGTTGCCCTGTAGATGTTTCCAGTGAGTAAACAGAGGATTTTATTTTCCAGAAGGTCTTCTCATGAAAAATTAAATTCACCTAAATTATTATTCCCACCTACCCCCAGAAAGGCAGATCTAAACTAGTGCTAAGCACTTCATGCCCCATTGCCGTCAATGGACTTAGGATGCTTTGTCATCCTTGGAGTCAGGCACAAACATCGATTGGTGTGAAAGACCAGAACTTGTTTAGCTTGTTGTGTATGGAGAGAGGAAAGGTCACTCTGAGACACTGAACTGAGATTGTGTCAGAGGGGTAGCCATGTTAGGCTTTATCTGCAGAAACAACCAGGAGTCCTGACAAAGCGGGTCTTTGCCCATGAAAGCTTATGGTGAAAAAATCTGTTAGTCTATAAGGTGTCACAGGACTTCTCGTTGTTTTTGCAGATACAGACTAACACGGCTACCCCTCTGATACTTGTCACCATGCAAGGCATAGTATTTAGCCATATGGGGTGGAAATCCATGAAAAAACTTGCACAGATAAAGATGGATATCATCTTGTCTCCAAGTGTAAACAGACTTTTTTTTTTTAAATTGCATCTGACGAAGCGGGACTTTGCCCACGAAAGCTTACGCTCCAAAAATCTGTTAGTCTATAAGATGCCACAGGACTTCTCGTTGTTTTTGAACTAAGTTTGAGATCTCTGTTTGGTTTATGCTTTCCCCGCAGACTTCCTCTGTGACCTTAGACAAGTTACTTAAGGTGTCTGTGCCTCAGTTTCTCATCAATCACACTGGAATAATTGTCGTGCCATTTCTCACAGGGCTGCTGTGAGGTAAAACTCGTTATTTGTGAGACGCTCAGCACTGCCGTGGTGAGGGAGGGTGGGAGGAGGGGGGAATATCCGTGAATCTAAACAGAGGTTTCTCTTTTCTCCAAAGAGCAATTGTTGTGGTGGTGGTGTCAGCACTCCTGCACTTCAGATGCAAAAGCGCATCAGTAGCAAATGCTTTATAAACAACGCCAGACTAATTTTTTCGCTGCCAATTATGAAAGCAATTGAGACATGCCTTGCTGTAGGGTTTGTTTTTACATTGTGCACTTCCATGACGCTATAGAAAGAATTTAATTTTAGCTGTTTCAGTTGACAGAGACGTGCTGGTGCCAGATACGTATTTCAGATCATTGTCATTGTGCTCTATTTTTAAGACCAAGTGCCAGCCAACCCAAAGAGCACAACGTGCATCTGTGCAGGGTGTTTTGCATAAGTACTACCAGGCTGAAATCTTTTCACCCTTAACACGACCTAGCTGAATTCAAGCTCATACGTCTTTGCTGTAGCAAAAGAGAAATATTTTAAATGGCATTTTTCAAGAGCAGAAAACAAAGTTTGTTGTAAAATCCTTGCTTCCTCCTTCCCCACCCCTACCAAGAGATGTTTGCCATGGGCGTCATCAATTGTTAAAATGCTTGCTTATCAACAGCCTCTCAAGAAAGAATTTTAAATGGTTTTGTGACGTCAAGGGGGCCCAAGGAAAAACAGCCCATTGCCAAACTAGCTCCTTCATTGAAAGCACACAGTAAGGCACAGATAATGCAAAAATGAAACCTTTTCACACGATCACTGGCCAACGACACACTCCTAGCATCTCTAATAAGGCAAAGAATTTATCTTTGGTTGTAGGGTAAGGAAGTGACTAAGGAAGATGAGTTTTCAGAGAATCCCTGTCTGATTTAAACCCGTAATGAGGAGCCAGCCAAATCACCCTGCCATTGACTCCTTGTCTGGGCAGAATGTCTGAGGGCAGCATGGAGCCTGCAGAGGGTCCTGGAAATGTGGTGACTAGGTTGCAGCCTGCAAGAAGGAACAACTTAAGCATGATGGACAAAAAATTGAATCTTTTGAATGACAAGGTAGATAAATTATTGAGTTTCCAAGAAGACCTGAATGGCAAACTACAAAAAGTGGACCGCGGCATTGATGACATAGGAAAGACCATAGATAGACTAACAGCATCCCAAGCATCTAAAGCTGAGACAGTGATGAGAGGCCTAAAACCTGGGGACAGCAATCACCCATCTGAGACCCAAAGTGCCTGCTCAGAGATGTTGAAGCTGATGAGAGCTGCACAGCAAGAGGCCTTGAAGCACAGGGAGAAGCTGGAAAAGATAGAAAAAATGTTTGATACTATGGAGAAAGTGATGGCATTTATGGGAAAGACCTTAAAAAATTCTCAAGTAGTGGATTTCATTCTCAGAGGCATTGTACCCTGGAAGAAAGGGAGTCTGGTTGAAATTCTAGTGGAGGTTGGTTTTATTTTACTGTTCGTGATTCTTTTCTTGTTAAGAAGATGGGCTCCAGGCTGACCTGTTAATTTCTTACATGATGTGTCTGTATGTTCAGGCTTTATGCTCTTAGTATTAGGTGGAAGAATGAATGGTATTGCACTGAAGACATACTGGGAAGGTTTCAAATACGTGTAAAGCTAGGTCTCTGCACTGTGGAGCTGACAGTGTAAGGAATAAAATCTGCCCACAGTTACTCTGGTCAATGACTTTCAAATTGCTTGCAGAATCCCACTGTAGATGCAGAATAAAAATAATTAACATGCTGAGGAGTGGCTGACTGGGATTCTGTTTTATGGGTGACAAAGACAATTTAGCCAAACTCTGTCCTCAATGACTTTAATGGAATGTGGGCCTAATGCTTTCCAGTTAAATCTGTGCAACTCTATTGATTTTATCCAGCCATCGCTCAATCAGGCAGGGAGTACAGGACCCCAGCTCAGAACCATTTCTTAACTATGAAGGGTAATGAGTGGTATTTGGTTTGTAATGTCAGTAGGACAGTTAGGAATTCAATGGCTTTCATTTTTAACAAATGAACTGGCACCTGTAGCGAATATCTGCTCTTTTAATGTGGAGTCTTGTTTGTCATCAAGAGACACAAAGAATAAGTTGCACAATGAGATATATATGGGACATGTTCCCATTCCTGGGAGGGGAATAGGGAAGACTGTAAAACATTATTGCTTGAGGAACAACTTTAGTTCCAAGGGACTAATCTATGAACGCTCCCAGCTGAATAAATGTTGGTGTACAAATCAAAATAACTTGACAAAGCAACTAAAATATCTGGGTGGAGTGTTAATTGCACCTCTTACAAAAAACAAGACAGCAATAGATCTCAGCGTAGATCAGGAGGGTGTTGCGCAGTTTTTCAGATAGAGTTCCAATAGTCCATTTCTGTACAGATATGCAGAGGCTGAGAATTGAACCAGACTGTGAGATTTTTGTTTGTGTGTGTGAAATTTCTAGTTGGAAACTGGGTTGCGATCATTGAAAAACCCTGTCAGACATTTATATGGGACCAGTGTTGCAATCTGTTCCAACCTAAGTGTGTTACAATAGTAAGAGACATAGAAAAAGCTTGTAAATATTGATGTGTTCCAGATTCAAAGGCAGGATTATTACCAGCACCTGCAATGTTTGGCACCATGTGAAACCTGGACACAGCTGGGATCCTGCCTCATAGGGCTCATGCTCCGCATTGGAGAGGCAGGTACATAGTACACTAGGGCTATATCTAGATTACAGCGATTTGTCAACAGAAGTTTTTGCCGGAAGATATCTTCCGACAAAACTTCTATTGATAGATCACGGCCAAACTGCAAAGCAGATTGCAAGAATGGTCCATTCTGTTGACAGAGAGCAGCTGGACTGCCCGACCACTCTAACGGCAAAACAGCCAATCGGAAGCACAGCAGAGGGCTGTGTCAACAGAAGGGCCCCTGGAACCTCTAGACTGGCTTTCTGTCGACAGAGGTGTTCTGCCTCATGGGGAGTGGGATACAGCTGTCAACAAAAGAGTTACGTTCTGTCAATTTACCGTCGACAGAAGTCCTAGGGAATCTGGATGGTCCCCAGCTTTTGTCGACAAAACCCTCTTACTGTAGACATGACCATGTAAAAACAGCTTCAGCATTAAACTAGTTTTTAAATTTCTTCCTTTGCATCTAGGTTCACTGAAAGACTTGCTGGAAGACAGAGGTTTTTAGGAGAGATTTGACAACAGCAGTATGTCTGTGTGGTGCACAGGAGAGAGCTGACATGGTTATAATGTATTATTGGAAAGCAAATACATATTGAACCTCAACATCCCTTCATTTATTTGTTGCTGCAAACATTATAAAACTGGAAGATAAAGAACTGAATTTAAAACCTAACAGGCTCCAGGAGACTGTATTACATTATAGTTTCAAATAAAAAGAACACAGTTGTAACCCACACACCTAGGGGTGTGGGTCACTGTCCCATGTAGTGGCACCTAGACCACTTACAGAAAGAAAGGAGGAGTCTCCTCTTCAGTCTTAACTGAAAGCCATCTGGCTTTGGGCTCAAACTGTAGAGGCTCCTGCACAGAGGATCCATGTTTGAGTCTGCCTGTGGACGGTACTTGCTTGTTCCTGCTTCCTAGCCATCTGTTTATAATAGTGCACATATACCAGAGCAGTGACTTTATCCAGCCTCACTACATATTCAGGAGAGAGGTTGAAAAATTGGAGAAGGCTCAGAGAAGAGCCAGAAGAATGATTAAAAGATTAGAAAATGTGTCTTCTAGTGATTAATTCCATGAGCTCGACCTATTTAGTGTAAGAAACAGAAGGTTAAGGATTACGTGTACAGCAAACCCTTGAGAAGCACGATTTCGATTTGTGCTTAACTCTCATTAACGCAAGTTAAGTGTACATGGAAACCGCACCCAACCCCACTCCCCACTTCCAACCTCCGGCTCCCCCAGTGAGGGAGACTGGGGGCACATGGCTGCTTGCAGCATGGTACCTCCCGGCTGGGAGAAACTGCAGGCCATGTGGCTCCCCCAGCTTTCCTCCGCTGGGGGAGCTGGCAGCTGGAGCCAGAGGCCACACTGCTTCTCCCAGCAAGGGGAAGCAGGTGGCTGGAACAGTGTCAGAGAGCTGCTGCTCCCTGGCTTTCCCAGGAGGAGGGGGGGGACAGCAAAGCTCTGCAGAGGCTCCAGCTGCCTGCTCCCCCAGCCAGGGGAATTCTGGGCATTGCCCCAACACTTTCCCCCACCAATTTACGTGAAATTTGATTTACTTGGCAGTTGCCCAGGACTCAACTTCTGCATAAATGGAGGGATTCCTGTAGTAGCTCTTCCAGGGGAAACAAATGTTTGATAACTGTCTCCAAAGTCTGGGAGAGAAAGGTGTGTGATGATCCAAAGACTGGAATTTGAAGCTAGACAAATTCAGACTGGAAGTAAAATATACATTTTTAACATTGATGGTAATTAACCTTTGGAACAATTTACAAGGTGACATAGTGGATTCTTGATCACTGACACTTTTTAAAGCCAGTATCGGATATATTTCTAAAAGGTGGAATTATTTTGGTAAAGTTGTATGGCGTGTGTTGTGTGGAAGATCAGAATAGATAATCACAACGGTCCCTTCTGCCTATCAAATGTATGAATCAGCAAAGGGGTAGGTATGCCATATGTTTTTATTTTTGTAAGTTGCTTGATGACACAATAGGATTCAGTGGCTTCTGCAGGATTGTGTATGTGTGAGACTCTAGGGTTGGCCTCACATTCATAAAATAACTAAATGGGACCTGATATTCAGAAGGCATGTGTCTGGAATTTTGTGTTCAAATATACTGGAGATTCAGAAACTCTTGCTTGTTGCTACATTCAGTAATTGAGTAGAGTAAGAGAAGAGATCAGTTCTCTGCTGTAAATTATATTTTCTCTGGCTCAGATATTTAACACCTGGATTTCACTGCTTTTTGTAGTTTTTTTTCCTATGGTCTTCATTACCATTTTCTAACTAGTACAGGGAGGATGAACAGTGGATATGAATTCAATGAGTCATTTATTAGAACAAGGATTGGGCATCATTCAGCGTTTAACCCACACTCCCCATCTGATCTGTCGTCAACCAGAGAAAGAGATGAACTTAAGCCAAATCAAAAAAGGATCCAGTTTTTTTTGAGTACACCAAACTTCAGGTCAATGGGATGGAGCACATGGGAGAGTATTTAGCAGGACTGGCACCCAAGAGGATAGCCACCTGTCCATAGCAGTTCACTGTGTCTCAGTGAATGGCAGGTCCTTTCACATGTTGGAAGGTAAAATAACATTAAATATAAAGCTGTGCTGTTTATCTCTACTGAGCAGCCAGGACAGATGGAACCAACATTTTCTTCATCTAGTGCCTCTTGTGACTTAGATTTAAAACTATGTGACAGAACAGTATTTTGAAGAAAAATCTCCCTAGGTGTAGTCTTTGGAAGTAACATGCTTTGAGTCCTAAGAGTTAATTTATTATTCCACAAGATTTTGCTTTAGGAAAAGGATTATTAAAAAATTGGTGGAGGTGACCCAGGGAACCCTTAATGCCAACAGGCAGAGGGCACGGGGAATACATGGTAGTGTTTTACAAGAATCCTCTGGGTCAGAAATATTCACAATAGTTCACTGATTGGTGGCATCTACCAAAAGCAAGTGGCCCACAGGTTGCCTAATTATTGGTGATGCATGTATGGCTAATATTAAATAATTATTTGTTCTCACTAAAATTCATGCTCTGAGGCTACATCTAGACTACATTCCACTTTCAAATAGGGAATGTAAATGAGGGGGATTGAAAATGCAAATGAAGTACTGATTTACAAATTTCATTCTTCATTTGCATAATCTTGTGTGATCACATTTTTGGAAGAGTCTTTTCCGAAAGCAAGAACAAGGGGGTTCCAAGTACATAGGGTTCCTTTGAAATAAACCCTGTTTTTGAAAGCACCCTTCTTTCTGTTTTGCTTGAGGAAGAGGGGTTCTTTCAAAATATGGGGTTTAAGTTCAAAGGAACCCTGTCTACATGGCTGCTTTTGCTTTAGAAAGAGTCACTTCTGAAAATGTGATTCACATGAGTTTATGCAAATGGAGGGTGAGATTTGTAAATCAGCTCTTCATTTGCATTTTTGATCTCCCTCATTTGCATTGTCCTTTTCAAAGGCAAAAGTAGTGTAGATGTAGCCTGAGAGTCTTGAATTTAGGTAGATCTCCAGGAAGTGACATATTTTGGGAAATTTTTTGGAAAGCTCATTACCTAATAAATAAAAGTGTTATTTTTTAAACTGCTAAAGGACGGCTTGTATTTTTTGCGATGCTACAGACTAGAAAGACTGTCCCTCTGAGACTATTTTGGAAATTTTCCTTTCAGGCAGGAGGTAATGGACGCCTATCTACCTGTCTGGCTGTACATGTACTGATACGGAACGCATCACAATGTAGGCCTACTCATATACTGAGCCACGGACAAAATAAGAGATTGTAAAATCTGCTAGATGAAACCAACAGCAGGAGGGTGCCCTGTTTGTGGAAAAAAGAGACAGGATTGTTGTGTTAGATCTCTGATTGCCAGGAATTACACTGAATCCTTTCCCTAGAAGGCAAGCTCACAGCATGTCTGTCTCATGAACGGAGAGTCACAGACAAAGAGGTTGTAGAAAGCTGCAAAGATTCAGTGTGAACATGGCAGCCTGAGACACAAATATCCAGTTAATTAAATCCGGCTATGGAATGCATGTTACAATTTTATGTCACGTTTGTCATTTGTTTACAGTCGTGCTGTTAAATCTCCATGCCTCATTAGTTGAGCATCTGCTTGATTTCACTATAAACCTATCTAAATGCTAAAAAACCAAAAAGCAGCCCTGTAGCACATTAAGGACTAACAATATAATAGATTAGGTTATTAATTGATTGATTAATTTTGCAATGTATTTATTATATCTGAACGCTGTGTGTCACACAGAGCGGTGATCTGAAGTGGCCTTGATAAGCTGGGCTGCGCTGTTTCTTTGGACGCAGGAAATCTGAATATGGTGAATGTCCGGTGGGCTGGAGCTGGATGCTCAAAGGAGACACTCAAAGAGCTTGAGAGTTGGAATGTACCAGCCGCTAATCAGTAGCCTGAGAGTGGGGCCTGTGAGCAGTGCTCCAGTTTCTCCATCCACGGGCGGAATAAATTTTGCAATGTGTGGATGTGCACCACCAATAGAAACACATGCTGCTCACTGTGGGCACTCTGCCAATCAGCTGGGCAGCACCTGAATCTCTCCTGGGTGGCTGCCCACGTGCTCCATTTCCAGGGAACACTGGTCTGTGAGGAATAGAGTGGAGTGCCATGGGACTGGAGAGCGGATCCAAGCAAGCACAGATGAGGCTTCCTCATGCTAAGGGCAGATGTTTTAGAGGTGCCTCACAACCCTGGAAGTGCTAGAAAGCCTTGTAGGTGGGGAGATAAGGAAGGAGCAGCAAACTGAGAATGCAATGAAGCTAAGTTGTTATCACCAGTTTCACAGCATGTAACTGCCTCCACAGGTAGAGAATTAGAGGGACCCAGTGGCAAATGAACGTCTTTAACCTTGACAATTAATTATGCATTCAATTGTATTTTTAGGCGAAAGATAAACCTGAGGAGAAGGGTGCAACACCAAAGCATGCATCTAGCAACAGCGGAGTCGAGGCGGAAAGCAAGAAGTCTTTGGAAGGTATATGTACGCCTGTATGTATGATAAACAGATCTGCTGTGGAATCCGAGATTGGTTGGGAAGAAAAGATGAATTATTTCACTGTATCTGTGCATTTTACTGAATTAGCTAGGTGTAACTAAGTACCGGGATCTATCAAGTACTCAGAGAAGTGTGTGTTGGATGTTTGATACCACCACAAAAGCAACAAAAATCCCTTTTCCCCCAGTTTTCGTCCCGCTCCACCCCAAAACGAAATCCAACAACAGTGCTTCGTTAAAATGAGTAGCAGCCATTATCTTTGTTGGGTTAATGCTGTATTTCTTTGCTTTGGCCATTGTATTTAGCGAATTAAAAGAGCGCAATGTCTGTCTGGAAGACACCAGGGATACAACTGCAAGAATACATAGAAAATCTGCAAATTCCTAGAGGGAAAAGGCACATGAAGAGGCAAAAATAGAGATTTGTTTTTAAACTGGGAATATCTCATGTGTCCAGGGAAAATGTTATGAACAAGGCCCAAGGGGTGGCATTAGGAACTGGATTCAGACCTTTGTGTCGTCCATTGTATCCATTGCCATCAATGGAGCTATACAAGTGGTGATTGTAACAGGGAACAGTGCCCAGGTACAATCCCATCCCCACATGTCACCAGTGGCTTCTTTTAAGCAATACCAAAAAATCATGACTGAAGACTCTGCTGGTCTGAACTCTGACTCAAAAGTGCCCTCCCCGCGCCCCCACCCCCATATACTTGGGCTGAGGTGTTATGTAGGCTAAAAAGTGAACAAACATCACGTGGATTTCCAGGGCCTGCACAAGTAGAAATCTGGGGGAAATGGAAGTCATTTAATCTTTATGCTGCCTTTTCTTTGCGTGCACCATCAGTAATAATTAAAAACAGTTTCAATTATTGGAATAGCTCCAATGGGTCCAAGAAACCTGCGTCTTAGTGTCTCCCAACCCCAGAGCCCATTTTGCACTGTCAGTGCTACTGCTAGGGACATTGGGATGGGTGTGCCTTGTGAGATTACAGAGTCCAAATCACATGTCACATCTTGACCTATATAGTCCTTTTAGTTTTGAAAGTCCTTGCTAATTTTCTGTTTGTAGTAGTGTTGTAATTCTCTTGGTACCAGGGCCTGGGAGAGAAAAGGTGTTGGTGGGAGGGGAAACCTTGTGATCCTTGCAGAGCTTTTCCTCAGTCCAGTCAGGTCTGACTACTTTCTTTTCTCCTATGGCTGCAAAGGTGGCAAATGCCTACTTCATTTTCAGGAATCTCGTACAACATGTGGATGCTTAGCAACCTGTCCTACCTTCTATTCAGCTTGGACATGCTGGTTATTTTTCCCAGAGCTGGGGAAGGGCCCTGTAAAGCTCCAAAGTTCATCTTTGCCATCAACAGAAGTTAGGCCAATAAAATATATTACCTCCTCCACCTTGTCTCTCTTTAATCAATTTGTTTTTATTTATTCAGGAATCCCATTTCTATTTTTACTGTTACCATTGCTGAAAAGCTAGCAATGCAAGGACAGTATGTAATTTATTAACCTGCATGTGTCAGTGTCAGAAATGTCAAACATGCTTCTAATAAGCATAAGTTGTTTTGGTGTGTGTTTTTAATCCTTTCACTGGGGCATCATTCCCTAGTTTTACTATGGTGGTAGGTTTTTGATATCCAACGTCTCTGGGTACCTCCCTATTTTTTTAAAACCTATACCACTATGTAATATTTTTTTCTTGTGTCAGAGGGAGGCTGCAGCATTATGAATAATACTATCTCTTATTTAGAGCCCAAACAAGAAGAAAAGCTGGATGAAAAAAACAGAGTATGTGAAACGGTAAACTCTTTCGATACTGTAGTCTCCAAAGTTGACCTCGGTCCACAAGGTAAGGAAAGGACAAGACAGCTGCAAACAATGGCAGGTTCTGGCAAAACAAATAGCCCTAAGAATTGTCAATCACCGAAAGAGACTGGAATTAAACGTTTGATTCCGAATGATGGCCTTTTCTTCATAAACCATGGTCCTATGGGAAACAAGAATGTTACTGCTGAAGCAACTGATAGGGACAGAGCCCCAGGACAGGAAGAACATCATAGAAAACCTATTAATCAGAAATCACAGGACACTGAAAACAAACCCTCTGCACTCACCGCTATATCCATGGAAGCCGTGCCATCAACATCAAAGTCTGTATCCGGAGTGGGGCGTGAAGTGATATGTGCAAGGTAATGATCTAGTCAGTAATTGTGTGTATAATCTGAAACATTTCATGTGTTAAAAATAGGCAAATTATTAACGAGGCTATTCAGTTTTGCTCTTATGTGATAGCATAGGAGAAAAAGCCTTGTTAGAAACGGAGCCTAGGGAACTATGTAAACAGACAGCAGAAGAATGAGAGCCTGCTTGATGTCTTAGTAATTTATGCAAAGATAATATTTATAGATGGAAAGTGCTGTGCAAGTGCTAATCATTAATATTACATATCTGAGTCAGAGAGATTTGAAACAGGTTTGCTCTAATTGTGTCTGGTTTCACTGAACCTTGTAAATGGCTGACTTCTTTCTACCATGGCTATTTCTATAAACATCACATATAGGATTTAATAGGTCTGCAAGAAAAGTCTTGCAATTGAAGAGTCTACAGTTGGCTGAGGATAGAACTAATAAAATTTCAGGGCTTAGGGAAGCTTGTTCAGTTCTGTTGCCTACCTCAGAGAAGTCAATATTTTTGGTTAGCTTTGTAATCACATGGCCCAGCTCATTTTAAAAATTGGCCATCCAAAGTTATAAGCAGACATTCCTATTTAATGTATTTTTTTTCTTCTTCTTAGAATATGACATATTTAGTATCAAACAATTGTTTGACCCTTTTTATGGATAGGGATATAGAAAAGTTCTGTAATTTAATCTGCAATTGCATGTTGGAAAAATAAAGAAAAAAGAGGTCCATTTTTAAAACATATCTGTGCATGTTCAGTTTAGGTCCCTATGTATTTTTGTGTATACAGTTATCCCAATATGCAGGTATACAAGTCAATATTTGAACACAGACTGAAAAAAATGCCTGCTGTTTTGTATGTGTGCATTTGAAAATGTTTCTTTTAACTTAAAGGATTTGAATGCGTTCTAGCGCCTTAAATAAAAGATGGGCACTTTAATCTCTAGGTAGTCCTTAGTTATTTATGCAATTCAGAGGTATTTTCAGGTACTGGAGTATTCCCAAATGAACATAATACAAGTTGAACCTCTCTAGTCTGGCATTCTCTGGTCCAGCAACAACTGTGGTTTGGTATGATTTTAGTTAGCCAGATGTCCACTTATCACGGGTGTGGCCAAGTTTCCCACAGTTGCATAAACTTTGTTTATTGCCACCAGTTCTGGTTCTCAGTGTTCAGTTTATTGTTTATCTGTAATTTATTCCTAAATGTCATCTAAGAGCCCATTAAGCAGTGGAAATGTGGTAATACCCAGTGCTTTTTTGTGCCAGTACTTGCCGGTACTGAGTACCAGCATTACAGCAGCAGCCCCAGCCATGGGATTGGTGGGGTTTGCGGGAGAAGGGTTGGATAAGTACCAGCATCCTTTTTTTTTTTTTTTTTTAAAACCAAAAAGGCATGGGTAGTGCTACTAGCAAATATTGATCTTCCATGGTTTGGAAAATTGTCTGGGTCGGCACCAGTCAAGTCCCAAAGGTGCCAGACTAGAGAGATTAAACCTGTACAATCATATGGAGATGGAAGAACCTAATAAATAAACTGGATGCACGTGATCTTGGTCTGCTTCTCAGTACACACAGATCCACATGGGAAAAACCATCACTGCAAGTGGCAGTAATTGGCACCCTGGTTAACAGTCTTAGAAGGAAGGCTGATCTGTGGGAGGGCTTGGAGACTGGAAGAGGTGCAGAGGAAGGGTGCAGCCGGGAAGCTTGCATTGCCACAACCAGTTGTGTGGCTAAGTAAAGGGAGAGTCCAAAGATTTTATTGCAGCACGTTTCACATACACCAAGTTCACATGAGGGCCGTGCAGAACCCCTCCAGCCCCCAAACACAAGGGCTGCAAAGGAAGCGTATTAGTTTAATATCAGGTTCAACTTCACAAAAAAATTATTTTAATCAGTCTTAAACTTGACACTTTGTTTTTATTTTTAAATAACAACATGTAAAGAACAATAATCTTCCTCCAGTTTGTTTATGGAAGAGTTCATAGTCAGAGTGATCATATAGGTATTTTTGCATGTGAAGTCTGAGTAAACGGGCCAAATTCTTTGCTCAGTTACATGGGTCCAGCTCTCATTGAAGTCAATAGGCCTGAACATGAACATAAAAAACACGGTTCCAAAGCTTGGAATTGTTAGAGAAATGCCCATGGTTCCCAGCCAAGTTTACACTTGTCTAGATAGTCAGAGCAGTTTGCTCAAAAGTGACACCAGCTGACTTATCTCAATACCACTGAATTACAGAGTCTCAGTATAGTATAAAGAAATCATGATTCTAATGACCATGAAAACAAAACTACAAACTTGTTATGCAAAAGGTAGAAAAGGTTTTTTTTCAACATCTTTATTACAGAAGATACAATACTTGTGATAGGTGATAGGTGTTTCCTTTTCTAGATAGCAGAGATGTTCTCTGCTTACGGTTTTATCACAGGTGACCAGTGCGGGGATTCTAGGGAGAACATGTAAACAAGTGCCCCAGCCCCACCCCCATCCCTGCCTGTGCCCCTGCCCAACTCTCTCCTTGTCCATGTCCCTCCCGTGCTCCATCCATGTCATAGAATCATAGAACATTAGAACTGGAAGGGACCTCTAGAGAGCATGCAGTCCAGTTCTCTCCCTCATGGCAGGATGATACTCTGTCTAGACGATCCCTGATAAATGTCCATCTAACCTGCTCTTAAATATCCCCAGTGATGGTGATTGCACAATCTTTCTTGGCAATTTATTCCGGTATTTAACCACCCTGACAGGAAGCTTTTCCTAATGTCCAACCTAAACCTCCCTTGCTGCAGCTTAAGCCCATTGCTCCTTGTCCTATCCTCAGAGGCCAAGGAGAACAATTTTTCTCCCTCCTCCTTGTAACCCTCTTTTAAATACTTGGAAACCGCTGTCATGTCCCGTCTAAGTCTTCCCGTTCGGAAACTAAACAAGCCCAGTTCTTTCAGTCTTTCCTCATAGTTCATGTTCTCTGGACCTTTAATCGTTCTTGTTGCTCTTCTCTGGACCTTCTCCACTTTCTCCACATCTTTCTTGAAATGTGCCCAGAACTGGGCCTAATCAGTACAGAGTAGAGTGGAAGAATGACCTCTCGTGTCTTGCTCACTACACTCCTGTTAATACATCCCAGACTCTTGTTTGCTGTTTTTGCAACAGCATCATACTGCTGACTCATACTCAGCTTGTGGTCCACTACGACCCCTAAATCCCTCTCTGCAGTACTCCTTCCCAGACAGTTGTTTCTCATTCTACATGTATGAAGCTAATTGTTCCTTCCTAAGTGGAATACTTCACATTTGTCCTTATTAAACTTCATCATGTACACCTCAGACCATTTCTCCAGTTTGTGTAGATCACTTTGCATTATGACCCTATCCTTCAAAGCAGTTGCAACCCCTCCCAGCTTGGTATCATCTGCATATTTAATAAGCATACTCTCTAGGAGTATCTGTCCCAAAACAGATCCCGGCGTAACCGCACTTGTTATGCCCTTCCAGCGTGACTGCAAACCATTAATAAGTACTCTTTGAGAACGGTTATCCAGCCAGTTATAACCCCCCTCCCCCATAGTGGCCCCATCTAAGTTGTATCAGCTTAGTTTATTGATAAGAAGGTCATACAAGACTATGTCAAATGCCTTACTAAAGTCTAGGTATAACACATCTACCACTTCTCCCTTATCCACAAGACTTGTTATCCTGTCAAAAAAAAGCTAACAGATTGGTCTGGCATGATTTGTTCTTTACAAATCCATGCTGGCTGTCACCTATCACCCTATTATCTTCCAGATGTTTCCATAAGAATTCCTTAATTATTTGCTCCATTATCTTTCCTAGCACAGAAGTTAAACTGACTGGTCTGTAGTTTCCTGGGTTGTTCTTTTTCCCCTTTTTATAGATGGCCACTATATATGCCCTTTTCCAGTCTTGTGGAATCTCTCTTGACTTTCAGAACTTTTGAAAGATGATAGCTAAAGGCTCAGAAACCTCCTCTATCAGTTCTTTAAATATTCTAGGATGCATTTCATCAGGCCCTGGTGAATTTTTCTAAGTAATTTTTAACTTTTTCTTTTTTTCTTTTTTTTAATCCGCTAAACCTACCCCCTTCCCCCTAGCATGCATTATCTTAGGCATTTCTGCATCGGCCTTCTTGGTTTGACCATGTCATGCCCCCTCCTCAGCCCACAGCACTGCCTGGAGAATGCTGTGTGGTGTTCCTGTGGTGATTTAGAGGGACCAAGGCTCCGGGTCTGCCACTGCCACAGTAGTTGCAGGGGTGTCTGGGAGCCCTGGGCCTTTTTGAAATACTGGGCCCTGGGGCAACTGCCTTAGTGGGGCCAACAGCTACTGTGTGCTCTGGGATAAGGTGGGAGGGTGGTGCAACTCCGTGCCCAGAACTGGTGGGTCCCAGCCTAAAAGGGGGAGGGGGAGGGGTCTAGGGCAGTCAGTCCTTAGCACCACCTGGACCATGGCGCTGAGAACCCCTCTCTCCCCTTTGGAGCCACATGGTGCATTGGAGCAATGCTGATGTGGCCCTTCAAAAGGGCCCGGAGCTTCAGCTGCTGCTGCTGCCTAAGTATCAACAGCAGCACTGGAGCTCTGGTCTCCTTTCAAATACCAGGAGCTCAGGCAACTGCTCCATTTAACCTTGATATTGGTGGGCCTGATTGCCCCCTTTGCTCCCCCCACAATCCCACATCATTATACCTGGCCAAATTATTTATTTCCGAGATACTTGTTTCTCATATTAACACATCCTTTTACTGAAAGAAATACAGGTAAGATACAACAGTATATCTCATGCCTCAGGCTATTTCTCCAGTTTGCCCAGATCATTTTAAATTACAACCTTCTTCTCCAAAACACCCGCAACCCCTCCCATCTTGGTAACATCTGCAAACTTTATAAGTATATAAGCATTATAGTTCAGGATAATATTTATCAGAGGGGTAGTTGTGTTAGTCTGTATCTGCAAAAACAACGAGAAGTCCTGTGGCACGTTATAGACTAACAGATATATTGAAGCATAAGCTTTCATGGGCAAAAGCTTATGCTGCAATATATCTGTTAGTCTAAAAGTTGCCATAGGTATTCTCATTGTTTTTATGATGATATTGAATAGAACCAGTCCCCAAACTTTTCCCTGGGGAACCCCACTTGTTATAACTCTGAACCATTGATAACTACTCTCTCAGAACACTTATCCAACCGGTTGTGCATTCACTATAGAGTAGTAGCATTTACATTGTATTTCCCTACTTTATTGTTAAGAAGATCATGTGAGACTGTATCAAATACTTTACTAAAGTCTAGGTATGCCACATCTAGTTCCAGATGATAGAATGCCGGATATGAAAAAGGCATTTGCCAATCCAGGTATAAACTGTCAGTTTCT
Source organism: Carettochelys insculpta (assembly GCF_033958435.1). Lineage (NCBI taxonomy): Eukaryota > Metazoa > Chordata > Testudines > Carettochelyidae > Carettochelys > Carettochelys insculpta. The sequence goes on from NC_134150.1 coordinate 19,550,565, forward strand.
GAATTTACTGCGTGAGTCAACAGGACCTTAGTTTAAAATTTGCTGTAAAAATATTTCATTAGTTTATTGCTGAAGATGATAAAATCACATGAATAAAAATCTACACCCTCCCGAGCTGCTTTTGGAAATAGAGGCAGAAGTTTAAGAGTGCTGCATGGGGCTCTATGAAACCTATTGATGGCCTTGCATAGCAGGTAGTGAGGGGAGCCCAGCTGCTGTGGGTGTTGGACCCTCTTTCCTCCCCAATTTGTCAGGGATATTTTTAGTAAAAATCATGGACTGGTTAGACAGGCTTCTGTGAATTTTTGTTCATTGCCCAAGACCAGTCCATGATTTTGACAAAAACATCCTTGACAAAAATCTGAACCTTGGGTATGAAATATGTTATGTCCAGGAGAAGGCAGACATCTGTACAAGTTAACATGTTAAAATAATTATTTAAATAAGATTTTTCTGGAACTTGAGTCTTTTCAATATGTTATCCTGAAAGTGTTGCTGAAGTATTGCATTTGCTTAGTATTCTTAGCAATGCCAGTATCTGATATTTTTAGAAGGGAAATTATTACAGAACTGGGGTTTTAACAAAATGTGAAAAATACATTTTTGGTAATTTAGCAAGACTGTTCATCTGCATAAAAAGGAAATGTTTGCTTTGCAGGATTTCCATCACTGCACAGATGACTGACACCCAAGAAATGACTCCAGTAGCCAAGGAAGGAAGCCTAGCTGATCACAGAAGTACAAGTTCCAAAGTAAAATCCTCTCTCTCCTCATCTTCGGAAGCTGAAGGAGTTAAACATCAGACTGACAAATTCAAACGTAATCTATGCCCCCCAAACAGCAGCACTGACTCAATTCAAGAAGTAGAAGGGATGAAGCTTGCTAATAAACACAATGAACAGGCACCCAAATTAGGGAAGCCACAGATGCTATTGAACAAAGCCTTGACAGGGGAAAAGCCCCTGGAGAAGTCAGAGCCAAACTGCAAGTCCATATCCTCTGAAAGCACAGTGGAACAAGATTCTACAAGAAAAGATCATGGGGCCACTATGAAAAGCCACAGAGAAACAACAAAGGCAATGAAAGAATGCACAAAGGATGCTCAATCTGACTTTGAATGTAGAGCGTTAGAAAGCGCATGTGCAGGACGGGAAGAAGATCCTGCAAATCAGTGTGCAGGGGAGGCCCCAGAAAATGCTGCATCAGGAGCAGCCAGCAAAGCGTTTGGGAGTCAGGATGAAGTAATCCTTGGTAAGTGGCTTACAGTCATACCTGGAGATTGTTACACTGGGCATTCTAAGGTACCTGCATATTTTATACCCTGAATGGATGAAATCCTGCTCACTAGTGCTCTTTTTATTGTAGTTTGAGAGCATTGATTCAGGCACCAAGTATACACACTTGGCTGCATCAGACAGCAACTGAATTCACATTCATGGGACTTTTTATTTTAATGTTCCTGTTCAGTTGCAGTCTCAGAATAAATGCTCTTATGGATTCAATTTAAAGGTAGTTTTGGAATAATAATCCTTTGAAGATAAGATGAGAGGAAATGTATGTATTTATGCATTAATGATCATGTAAGGTAAGGGGGTGTGCAAACCAGGCATTCATATAAGCAGGCAAGGAGAGTGTAAAACCTTTCAGGAAAGGACTCATTTTGTCCCTCACTATACCTGCTGGCCCCACATCTCTGGCTGCTACAGGAACAGGAGAACTCTTTGCCAGAAACAGTGTTGCCCAAACAGGTGTGCTGATCAAGATCTGAGATCTACAGCAATGGCTGGTGGGTGCAAATGTGTACGAATAATCAGAAGGTTAAGGTGTAAGATGGAGTGTGCAACTGTCTTACAATGTAGCATGTATTAAATTAGTCAGTGTCATCTATTGCCCATATTTTCCCTGGCTTTGCACAAAGAACTCGCAGCAACGTCAAAGGGAGTCCTGCACATAGAGGCTACGTCTACACTTGAAGCCTACATCGAAGTAGCCTATTTCGATGTGGCGACATCGAAATAGGCTATTTCGATGAATAACGTCTACACGTCCTCCAGGGCTGGCAACGTCGATGTTCAACATCGACGTTGCGCAGCACCACATCGAAATAGGCGCTGCGAGGGAACGTCTACACGCCACAGTAGCACACATCGAAATAAGGGTGCCAGGCACAGCTGCAGACAGGGTCACAGGGCGGACTCAACAGCCAGCCGCTCCCTTAAAGGGCCCCTCCCAGACACACTTGCACTAAACAGCACAAGATACACAGAGCCGACAACGAGTTGCAGACCCTGTGCCTGCAGCATGAATCCCCCGCTGCAGCAGCAGCAGCCAGAAGCCCTGGGCTAAAGGCTGCTGCCCACGGTGACCATAGAGCCCCGCACGGGCTGGAGAGACAGCATCTCTCAACCCCCCAGCTGATGGCTGCCATGGAGGACCCCACAATTTCGACGTTGCGGGACGCGGATTGTCTACACGGTCCCTACTTCGACGTTGAACGTCGAAGTAGGGCGCTATTCCGATCCCCTCATGAGGTTAGCGACTTCGACGTCTCGCCGCCTAACGTCGAAGTTAACTTCGAAATAGCGCCCGACGCGTGTAGCCGCGACGGGTGCTATTTCGAAGTTAGTGCCGCTACTTCGAAGTAGCGTGCACGTGTAGACACAGCCAGATTGACTTTGTGGGTCAGGCTAAGTTGGATGAGCTCCTTTATTGGCACATCTCTCCAGGAAATGATTTTATCTATTGATGATGGCAGTGAAGGCTGTTACTTGGAGAGGCATTCTCCCTGATTCTAAGTGAGCACACGGCTCTGAGTCATTAGGTATTAGCTAGATGCCTTTCTCATGACATTTTACTCCTACCATTCTGGAGACCATGGGGCTACCCATCTGCTTAAGTGCTTTGCTGAATGGGGCTCTAATAAAGAGAAAAGGCGGAAGAAAGATGGGAGCCTTATTTCGTTTCAAGGGTTTTCTTGGCAGTATTGTTAAAACCAAATTGTTAACAAATGCCTGGATGGACCTAAGATATCCTGAGTCCTTGTGCTGCCCTCTAATATTCCTCCATACACGCTGCTCACCCATGGCAGTGTTGAGCAGCACTCTGATGTGGGGAGAACCCTCTTTGTGTTTGCATCTGCATCAGAACGCAGACTGGTTCTGTGATCTCAGTGATCAGATGGGCTCTGGGGAGACTTTGTGAGGGATAGGGATACTCAAGAAGGTGGGCATATGATGACCGTTACCTTTGTCAAGGTGTAGAGTAAGTGACATGCCAAAAGAAGCACACTCGCTATCAAGGCGCAACAGGTCTGTTTGTAGTTAGCTAACCTATCAGGTTGCCTTTGATTGACATCTTGATACAGCCGTATCCTGGGAAGTGAAATGATGGGGGAGGATGATGAAAGTAAAGTGCAATGACTGGTGGAAAACAAATCAATGAATGAACTGTCTCCTGTGTAGATGACAGCCCTCCTCCTCCTGCTCCCTTTGAACATCGCATAGTGAGTGTCAAACAAGCAGAGGTGACAACATGCTATTCGGTCTGTCGGCATGAAGTGTTAGGAGGGTAAGTCTGTCACTCTGTAATGCTGTGCTGTGAGTGATGCAGTTTGCAACATCTCTGCGTTAGCTGAAAGACACAGAAAAGGAGCGATTAGAGTGATTACAGGTTTGCATTGCCCACAGAGTATCTACAAATACATAGTTTTCATTGGCTGCTCTTGGCATCATATGTAGCCTGCAGCTCTCAGAGGACCATGTAAATGCACAGAGTCATAAAGTTTAAGTCCAGGAGGGACTGTGAGAACATCTACTCTAATTGGTATATCGCAGGACATTAAATTTCACCTACTTACTCATATATGGAGTCCAGTAATTTTTTTTTAAACTAAAGATATCTTCCAGAGACAGATCCAGCCATGATCTGAAGATATCAAGAGATGGAGAATCCATCACTTCCCTGGATATTCTGTTTCAGTGATTAATCACCCTCAGTGTTAAAAACGTATGCCTCTTTTTAATTGGAATTTGTCCAGTTTTATCTCATTTGTCCAATTTATCCACCCAAGGATCACATGAGCCCTTTTTGACATTGAGTCTCATTAGAAGCTCGTGTTGAGTTGCCTGTGCACTATGACCTTTAAATTCTTTTCATTCACTGCTCTCCAATATACAGTCCCCCAGTCTGTGGGCATGGCCTTGTTCCTAGATGTATAACTTGTTCCTGGTTCCTAGATGTATAACTTTGTGTTTGGTTGTATTAATGCATTTGGTTGCATTCCTTGTTCTTAGATGTTCCTGGATAACTTCGCATTTGATTGTATTAAAATGCATTTGTTTTGAATGGATAGAAGTGATCCAGACAGTATGTCTGTATGAGGGCCTTGTCTTCATTGTTATTTACCACCACAACAATCATTACAGTACACACACATTATGAGCAGTGATTTTATATTTGCTTTCAGATGATTGATGAAAATATTGAACAGTTTTGGCCTACTGCTGAACTCCACTTGAAATGCTCAGGAGTTAGCTAGGTCTAAATGCACTGAAAGTGTGCACTATTGATATTGTACTGTGCTGATTTTTTTAATCAGAATGTCATGCAGTGCTAAGTCAATTGCCTTACAGAAGACATATGTGAAGTTACCTTTATCCACCAAATTTATCGTCTCAAAGAATGAAATAAAGATTTTTTGGAGTGGCAAGTTTCCGTTAATTATATGGCATTAATTATATTCTTATCCATTAATTCGTTATTAATTGAATCATGTACCAGCTTTTGGATTATTTTGCTGAAAACTGATATCAGGTTAACCTGCCTGTAATTACCTGAGTCACTTTGCTTGCCATTTTTTGAAGACTGGTACAACTATTAGCACCTTTCAGACTCCAGGAATTTCCCTGCTATTCCAAGGTTTATTAAACTTTAATGCGAGGGGCTGGAGAAGTCCTGTGCCATCTATGTTAGGACTCTTGTGTGTAAGTTTTACAGATCTGCAGATTTAAAACTGTCTGTCTCTAGACACTGCTGTTCACTTACCAGTGGACTGAAAGATACTTTATTATCCTCATGTGAAATGAATATATCATTTTGCTTCTTTCCAAACACAACAGAAATATTTAATACCTATTTCTATCTTTTCTGCATGCTTATTAAGTTTATCATCTCCACTGAGTCTATACTATTGCTAGGGTTTCTTATATTCCTAAAAAATGCTGCTTTCTTTCCTTACCCCTGCCAGCCATGGATCTTTCCTTGTGTTTGTGGCTTCTTTTATTAATTTTGTGTGTTTCATAATTTATAATTTATGTTGAGTGCTCTCTGTTGCTCCTCTTTACACTTGTTTTATATTGCTGTCTTATTTATCCCTTTTAGCCAAAGTTGTCCTCTTTCTTGATTGTGGAATCATAGATTTTTGGCCACCTAATATAGAAAAACCCGGATTATCCAACATAAATGGGACTGATGAATTGTAGGGTAACCCAAAAAGTCAGATAATCGGGGGTGAGGGGAAAAGTGGCTGTGGGGGTGGGCTGCATGAGTCTGGCTGCCCGGGGTTGGCTCCCCAGGGTGGCTGCCAGTTTCCATGGAGCCAGCTCCCCAGGACTGGTTGCTGGCTGCTGGCTGCTGCAGTCTAGCTGCTATGGAGCCAGCTTCCTGGGATGGTCTGCTGATTCCTGCAGAGCCAGCTCCTGACTGACACGGGGCTGTGGGAGATTATCCAAGCCCTGATTATCCAACATTATCCCTGGATGGTATCAGATCAAACAGAATGTTGGATAACCAGGGATCAGATAATTGGGGTTCTACTGTACACTCTTCCTAAAGTATTCCCAGTTTTCATTCCCGTTTGTGGGTCTACATTTTTCCTCCTGGTCAATGTCATTCATCATTTTCTCAGATTTGGGAGGTTATCCCTTTTGGAGCACCAAACTGTCCTTACATTTACCTTAATGAATAGAACCAGGTCATGATCACTGGCTCCTAGTCAGCCATCAGCTTAAAATGCATCTATCATAATGATGTTGAAGATAGAATTACCTTATGTTGGGTGGGATAATCATCTATGAATTTTAGAATTTCTAATGAGTATTTTTTTTACTTCTATGCATAGGTGCTGGAACCAGGAGTGTGTGTGCTGGCAGGGTGGGGATGGGGGTGCAGGGCTGCAGGTCTTGAAGTGGTTTCCATTACATAAGGGGCTTGCTGTTTGGTTTGGTGGCTGTCAGCAACCCCACTATAAAAACTGTTCAAGAGCCCCTGCTTCTAGGTACCTGAGCATATGTCTCCCAAATTGAAGTCCTTTGTAACAACAGATTTTTTTCTTTCTATACATTGTGGACAATTACTCAAGCAGCAACTTATCCATTCTCTGGTTTGGTTTGGGGGTCTGCAACCAGGTGAGCTGACAACATGTCTGGTTGCCTAGGCAAGTTGTGGGGAGGCCGACTCAATGCTCCCAGAAGGGGCGGAGCCAGGGCGCCACCTGGACCATGCCTCCCCTCCCAAGAGCCATCCAGAGTGTGCTGCCCAGAGCTCTGCAGCATGCCATGGCTATTTATAGGGTCTGCGGCTCTGGTTGCTGACACTCACTGGGCCTCAGGGCAATTGCCCTGACAGTCCTCAACACCCCAGGGATGGGCCTGTCTGCAACAGACCTCCACCAGCTCTTCTTCCTGGGCTTTGTTAGTTAGCACATTGATCTACATGCATACAAGGCCCTGTGCTTCTGCGTTATCAATACCTCTATAACAGATAATAGGGGTCTTCAGCCCCCAACCTCTCTTACCCACTCTGTCCTTCCTATACGGGTTGCAACTAATGTTATTTAACCCTCCAGCCATGCAAATTATCCCACCAGACTTCAGGAAGGCCAATTATATCACATTTCTCCACACCACTGAGAATTTCCCATCCCTCTTGCTTAGTATCCAGACTCCAGCAGTGGTATCTAAACACTTGAGAATGTTCATCTCTTCATTTGCCTTGCCACATTGGTTCAGTTATTCACGACTCACTGTGTTTAAATTTGTCATGTATTTGCCACGACAGCTCCTTCCCATTGTGGTGTTTAACACCTGTCTAGATGCTCCAGCTAGTCTCCATCCTTGAAGATTAGCCATCTCCCTGGGAGATGCAGGACGTCCCCAGTCATCCAGCCCCTCTCCCTGTGGAATGTTTAACCAAAACAAAACTGTCAGCTTCCCACCATGTTGAACAGTAACAGAGAGGTAGCAGTGTTAGTCTGTACTGCAGCAGAACTGTAGCACTTTAAAGACCAACACAATGATTTATTCTGTGATGAGCTTTCGTGGGAGAGACCCACTTCTTCAGACAAAAACTCATCACAGAATAAATCATTTTGTTGGTCTTTAAAGTGCTACATTTCTGCTGCTTAGCTTCCTACCAGGCACACAGACAACAGTTTACCTTCAGTACTTTTTGCTTCCTTCCCTTGTGGGACCAAAAGGTTTTCAAAGAAAATCACTTGAGCGCTTTTTAAATCAGCTTCCTTTCATGATCCCTGAAGTCTTCTGTAATTGAAATAGTTCTACCAAATGTGTATTGTCACCGTTGCAGACCTGCGAGATACCTTGATAATCCTGTTCATTCTTGCAGTTTGACCAATGGAGAAAACTTCCATGGGATGTTTGAGAATCCCTGGCTGGCTAGCATTCCAAATGCTGTTTTTTATATCACTGAATAAAAATCACCCTGTGGCATTATGAACTTTAACAGTTACCAACAAGAGTTCATTTTCCTTGTATTTTGTGAAGTGCAGTTGGGGGTGAGAAATGTAGTAAAGTCACAGTACACTGTAACTTCATGGGTTTGCATGTATGTACATTTGCATATTGATTAAATGAGTTTTACTTTCTGTTCCTGTTAGCCCTACAGAACACTTCAGCTAGGAGCAAATGAGCTGGATTTTTTTCTGGCTTGTGCATCATCAGCAGAGTTGTCAGCCGTGTTCTTGCTGCAATCTTCATTGCTAGTGACACGTGAACCTAACTTGTCTTTCAGATTCCACTCTGATTTTGCACTGCTGGAGTTGAGGAAAAAGCATCTATTGAAAAAATTATTAGATTTGACATAGCAATTGAAGAGCAACTAAAAGGATTAAGGATCTAGAAAATATGACCTATAAGAGAGGATTAAAAGAATTGGGTTTGTTTAGTTTGGAAAAGAGACGGCTGAGAGGGGACATGATAGCAGCTTTCAAGTACCTAAAAGGGTGCTACAAGGAAGAGGGAGAAAAGTTGTTCTCCTTAGCCTCTGATAATAGGACAAGAAGCAATGGGCTTAAATTGCAGCAAGGAAGGTTTAGATTGGACATTTAGAAAAATTTCCTAACTCTCAGGGTGGTTAATTACTGAAATAAATTGCCTAGGATGGTTGTAGAATCTCCATCATTGGAGATATTTAAGAACTGGTTGGATAAATATCTAACAGGGATGATATAGATGGTGCATGGTCCTGCCATGCAGGCAGGGGACTGAACTTGATGACCTAGTGAGCTACCTTCTAGTTCTATTATTCGATGATTCTACAGAAGTCACTGAACCACAGAATGTGGAACCCCATCAGGCTGTTTCTAGAATCATTTTTCAGAGCTGAACAGCACCTTTCAGGGCACTAATGGCTGAGTTTGAAACTACCATTATTTTGACCTTGCACTTGGATTTCACACGAGTTCAGCATTTCCCTTCAGTCTTTTCACCTTTCTGCACTTATTTGTTACTGGGGAGAGTCTGATTTCCAGATGGAGTTAAATAACAGGCCCAGGCATGATGGTGATGCAATGGCAGAAAAGATGGTGCTTAAAAATCATTTCTAGGGATCTCAGCATATGTGGGTGAGGCCGGAGGCAATTCCATCATGTAATAAATGGCATGTCCTGTAGTTATTGGCTTTAATGTTATTTAAAAAGTTATGAGATCAGACCAGAAATATCCTTGTTAATATAATCCACTAATGTGTCACTGAAGGACACTAGGCGTGTACAATTACAGGACCGAAAAAGAATATCCGCAGGTTACCACGTCATTGTGTAATGTAGTAATATAAATGGGGCCTAATATTTTAATGTAAGAATTGAACAACTGGCTGGAAAGATAAAACTAATCCTTTATAAGCTGAGAGAAAGAGGAGATTCATGCTACTGACCACCTGATTCTGTTCACTTTGTACCAGGCTATTTTTATTCAATGATAAGAATAGCTGTTTGAAAGTCTTCTGCAGCAAGTTACTCTAAGCCATTTTACTGTGTATTTTGCTGTATCAACAGGGGGCGTTTTGGTCAAGTTCACAAGTGCACGGAGTTGTCAACAGGTCTTAATCTGGCAGCCAAAATAATAAAAGTGAAAGGAGCAAAGGAAAGGGTAACTATGGTTTTGTGAACCGCCAGGGCAGACAGTGTAAATCCAGCTAAATCCAGCTGCACATCACTTTCCTTGTTAAAATACTTTACCATTGAACATTGTATCAAATATAACAAAACCAGCCTGAGCAAATATTTGCTATTATCCTATATGATTGTTTGATCTTACCATATTTGTGAGTTTCTGCTATTTGGCGTTCGCTAACACAAGTGAATCTATTTGGTGTTTGCTAACACTAGCACTAACATCTTTTGGCATGAATGGGGAAATGGCTAGCTTTTGTGTGAGGGTTTGTATTTGAATGTGCATGAAAGCATTCCTGATCAAGCTCCAACAGGAGCATTTGCTGGCTGCTATTTACTCTTGGTTATCTTCCGGTTTGTAACATTTAAGGAGGAAGTGAAAAATGAAATCAACATCATGAATCAGTTAAACCATGTGAATCTGATCCAGCTTTATGATGCATTTGAATGCAAGAAGAACTTCATCTTGATTATGGAATAGTAAGTTAAAATGATATGGGGAATCAACAGTTTTTCTGAGCTCAGCGGTTGCTCAAGTCAGCAGTAAAACTAAAGAAAAATAGGTTGAAGGTTGGGGAAGAGAGCAGTGGGGCATACTATGAGTGTTTTGTAACCTCGGTGAAAGCTTCTGTCATTTTCTAATGAAAAATGTGCACTTTAGAAACAAAGTCTTTAAGAGAAAATGAAATATTTGACAATTGCAGAACGTAGACCAAAGGTAAGAATACTAGCTGTATCCCAGAGAGCATAGAAGGATTTTATACCCCATCTGTTATTAAGAGAAGAATGTCAGTATGTTTTATTTTTCATTAGTGAGGATTTGGCCCATACATTCTGTATGAACTGAACCTAGTAAATGATATAAGGGTACAAGACTCAAAAAAAAAAAAAAAAAAAAAAAAAAAATAGAGAAAGCGAGAGAGAGAGAGAACAGTGTGTTTTTTGGATAAGTTAGAAACGAAAGGGAGGAATGATTTTGATTAAGAGGTTCATAAACGCTGTTCAGAAAGTCCGGAGCTGTCTTTGCACCTCTAGCAGTGGGAGTGTTTGGAAGCAGCCAGAATGAAAGACAGACAGAGTGCAGAAAAGAGTACCAGGAGAGACAGAAAGAGACAGATTTCCAAAGATGGAGATAGCAGCCTGGTGGGATTTTCCAGTGAGCTAGGTACCTAACTCCCAATCTAATGAGGAGTATGCAAAGTTTGTTCACATTTCCTTATCAATATTTTAGTGTCGATGGTGGTGAATTATTCGACCGAATCACAGATGAAAACTATCATCTAACTGAGCTGGATGCAATCCTTTTTACAAAACAGATATGTGAAGGAGTCCACTACATACATCAGCAGTATATTCTCCATTTAGACCTGAAGGTAGGTAAGCTCAGGTCTTTGGCTAAACTGTACTTTGTGCTGTATGTGATCAGCAAATAAAGGGTAATTTCTCTTCCTCTTATTTTTTTCTTGTAATGCGGTAAACTAATTTAGCTCACTGGCCACAGTGAAGTAATGCTTGAAAATTCATTTTTCTTTAATGTTTAAACATTAATTTGATAGCTTATCTTAAAGCTGATGAAAAAAACAGCAGGTTCCTTTTCCTTTACAGCCTTCAGTTCATGACTGTGTAGAATTACACAGTGCCTTGGTTTGTCAGCTGGAAGAATAGAGGGTGTAGTAGCCCCTCTATGTGTGTATTATAAGACCTGTCCTCTCTTTAGTAACAGAGAGAAAGCTGTGCTAGTCTGTATACTGTCAAAACAAAAAAAGCAGTCACTAGCACTTTAAAGACTACAAAATAATTTATTAGGTGAGCTTTTGTGGGACAGACCCACTTCTTCAGACCATAGCCAGACCAGAACAGACTCAATATTTCAGGCACAGAGAACCAAAAAAGTAATTACTGTTGACAAATCAGAAAAAAATTATCAAGGTGAGCAAGTCAGAGAGTAGAGAGGCAGAAGCGGTGTGGGGGGAGTGCCATTTTAATGGAGTGGGCCATTCTGTTAATGACTTAAAAGTTCGCGTTTTAATGAAGAGGAATTTTCACAACAGTCTGCAAAGAGAGGCTTCTGAATTCTCTTTTATATTCAAATTTGACACATTAACATGTGGGTTGAACCGAGGTGAATTTTCTGGGTCGTCATAGGGGCTCTTTTGCATACTTGGCTTAATCTAATTCTTGACTTCCCCTGCCCTTCTGCCCCTCTACTCTCTGATTTGCTCACCTTGATAATATTCTTCTGATTTGTCAGCCTTGATTACTATTTTTGGTTCTCTGTGCCTTAAATATTGAGTCTGTTCTGGTGTGGGTGTGGTCTGAAGAAGTGGGTCTGTCCCACGAAAGCTCACCACCGAATAAATTATTTTGCTAGTCTTTAAAGTGCTACTGGACTGCTTTTTTTGTCCTCTCTTTAGTGTCTTCTGATGTTCATCCGTGTGTGTGTTTCCCACTGACAGCTTGGAGCTGAGCCACTGTAAACTAATATGTTTTGTTGGCAATTCTCCACTAGTTCTTTGTGCAGAAGGACTGTCATTTTTTATGTGTTTGTAGCGTGTCTTGCACAATGGTAGCCCAATGTGGCTGGTGTGCAGTAGCTACTGTAATTATAGCTGGTTGGAAAGAGTTGTGGGTGTTTTGGTTTGTGGACAATTTGTTTTTTTGTTGAAAACTTGAAAATCTTTTAAATAGCTTTTGATTTTTCAGTGAAGGGCTGAACATTTTTGTAGAAGGGAGTCATTCCCTGCTGAGAATTTTGTTTAGTTGTAAATCCAATTTTCTTTTCAAAAGCTGTCACAGTGGAAAATTTTCAAATGCTCCAACTACAATACACATGTTAAATAAACTCCCCTTTAACAGCCTGACAAGTGAGATGAAAAAAAAAACCCACAGGAATTTAATTTTGGTGGAAAAGCAAATGCTGTTTAGCTGTAATAGGCTCATTCGTTATTTGCCTCCTGGTCTCTCAAGGTACTGCAATTCTTGAATAAACCCAGTGTTACAGTGTATGCCACTTAGCTTGCTAAACCATTCCACACAAAGATGAGCATTCAGTCTTCCCTTAAAAAGGAGTCCTTTAAATTACATGATGTGATACCTCTGCTATGGCTAAATCTGGGAAAAATAGCTACCCCCCCACCCCAGGGCAGTGGTAAGGAATGGAATCCCTGCCGAGGAGAGCCAAGCCCACACATTTTACTGAGCCATTTAGGAGGAGGATGGAGCCATGAACTCACCCTCCCAGAGTAATAACAAACCAAGGGGAAGAGCTGATCTGTATAAACCCGTGAATGTTTTCCCTGCTTCTTTCGCTACATCACTGAGTCTCTCCTTTTAAAAGGGAGAAATGGAGTATTTCAACCAGTGATCTGTGGGTAACATTCCCAGCTAAACTTGTAGTGTAGAGCTGTAGGCAGGGCCGGCCAGACCATATGGGTGAACTAGGCTGTCCACTACCGTGCCAGGGTTTAAGTGGAGGCCAAGTTAGACAGGAGTGAATATTTCTCTATTTATAAAAATATTCTGTCTATCATAAACAAAAATACCAAATATTGTACTTGTAAAACACGGCATCAACGTCATGTCATTTTATTTATTTCATATAGTGGAGCGCAGCTGTGTATGTAAATGCAGTTATAATGTCACAGCATAGCTTCTAAACAGTGCTGCCTGGGTCTGCTGCCTGGGGCAGGGTGTGGCAGGTCAGTCATTCTCAAAAGCTCGGTGTTGGCCAGTCATACAGTTGAGTCCACATTGCTCTTCACTTAGTGAAGGCCCATCAGGGACCTGCAAGTGCTGTTCTGCTGTGTTTTGAGGTGAGATCCCAAAGAAGCAGTGCCCACAAAGAATGTGTATAGTGTGGATCTAGCTTTTCAAAAGCTGAAATTAATAAACACATGCCTTTGTTCTTCCATGCTGGAAGAGAGATTTGTTGGACTGGCCTCTAACTCAGCTGGAACTATTCAGTAGAACAGAAAGTAGCTTCAGAACTTTGTCCCAAACAATTTACTGCCCAGTCTGTGAAAGCAAAAGCATGAAAAGTTAAGTTCTAAGGTTTACACAAACCAATGGCCAGTGCAGAGGGCTACAACTCAAAACCAGATTTCATTCAGGAAGGAGCAAAAATTGTCATAACTTCCCCAAAATCAGCTCCTTTGGAAGGAGGAGAGTTGCACCTTGAAATGCAGCTTTTTATAGCTTTAGTCAGAAACCCTGCATACAACTCAAACTGGTTAAAAGTTTAAAGTGTCAGCTACTGGTGAAGCAGGTCTTTGCCCACAAAAGCTTATGCTCCAAAATATCTGTTAGTCTATAAGGTGCCACAGGACTTCTTGTCCTCGAAGCTACTGGGACGTTTACCCTCTCTGGTAGGATTAATGAAAAGTAGAAAAAAAATAAAATATTTATTTTTATATTGCTTGTTTCAAATGTCAGGTAAAAAAAGGTACAGTTTCATTCCAGACTTCTCATGTTTCTCTAAATGGAATGAGGGGTGCACCAAAGTTATAATTTGCCTAAGGTACCAAAAATCCGTGTGTCTTCCTTGCCTCCAGGCACTCCTCTGTCCCATTAATGTAACCATCCCATGGACCAATGCTGTCTTTCTCCACAATCAGGCTCAAATACATAGGAACATCAGTCTAATGGAATTCTGCAAATGGTGCACGGATAGAACAAAGCCTTAGGAAATAAATGGAAAAAATACAACCACCGTTATCGTAAATCACAGGAAGATGAGACTGATGTGATGTATGTGATTGATGGGTTCACTGCTGTGAACCAACAAAGATGTGAACTGGCATTATTTTAAAACTCTTTCACAGAAACTGTTCTGTATTTTTTGCACTTTAAATAATATTTCTGGCTAATCTTCTTGTTCGTGTGTTTCATGTGCAATTTCACAGTCATTTATTTAACTAAAAATATACTCTTTTCTTTTTCTAGCCTGAAAACATATTATGCATAAATCACACTGGAAACCAGATTAAAATTATTGACTTTGGTTTAGCGAGGAGGTAAGACAGCTCAGTTATGAGCCGCTCAAAATTAATTGATATTTTCTTTTCTTTCATTCTTGTGATGTGTTTGTTCACACATTTCGGTGACTCTAAAGTGATTTTGAACTATGAATGAGCAAAGCATAATGCTCCTGCAGGCAATAATTTACACCTTAGCACACTGACTGTTATGTTTTCTTTTCCAGTGATGTTTTTGCAGGCTAGTGCTGTACTGGTATTCAAATTTACACACAGTAATACTTCAGAGAGAGTTTATACTTCAGCGACTCCATGAAATTCACTGGGGACATCATCTTTGCTATCAGAGAGGTAGACGAGTTAGTCTGTATCTTCAAACACCACAAGAAGTCCTGTGGCACCTGATAGATTAACATATTTTGGAGCATAAGCTTTCATGGGCAAAGACCTGCTTTGTCAGATCCACGAGCGGGGTGGTTTCAGAGGAGGATTTAAAGAGGGAGTCTCAGTCAAGGGGATGGCCAGAGTACTGAATGTCTAGACTATACCATTTGAAAGAGAAGTACAGAGGATCACCCCTCCCCTAGTCTGAGACTCCCTGTGTAAATCCTCCTCTGAAACCCACCCACTCATGCATCTGATGAAACAGGTCTTTGCCCATGAAAGTTTATGCTTCAAAAAATCTCTTAGTCTACAAGGTACCGCAGGACTTCTCGTCATCTTTGCTATCAATTTTATATCAAAAGTGCTCAGATTCTACAGTGCTGAGCCTCAATATGAAACCCCTGAGAGAAATAGTTGTCCACAAAGAAAATGCATGACTAGCCTATACCATTTGAAAGAAAAATACAGAGGATCAGTCCACTATCCCTTATCTAACACAATATCTATTTCTCACAGATGAGGGTAACAGATGAGCATGTGTAGGAATTGAACCCTGAGCTTTCACTCTGAAATGGCCACAATATGGAGGATGCAGTTTTGGCTTTTATGCACAAAGAAATCACAGGACAGGGCAGTAATGATTCCCTCTTTGGCATGGGTGTGATTGTACCTGGAAGATTGTTTTCACTATTAGGAACCACATTATCACAAAGATATAGCTCAGTTAGTGAGAACTCAAAGTGGAGCAATAAAAATGATCAGAGAGCTAAACTTGAGAAGAAAGGCAAAAAAAGATTAATAATTGAATCATAGAATATTAGAACTGGAAGAGACCTCAAGAGGTCATCAAGTCCAGTTCCCTGCCGTCTTGGCAGGCCCAAACACAACCTAGACCATCCCCAATAGGTGTCTAACTAACCTGCTCTTAAATATCTCCAGCGATGGAGATTCCAAAACCTCCCAAGGTAACTTATTCCAGTATTTAACAACTTTGACAGTTGCTGCAGTTTAAGCCCACTGCTCCTTGTCCTATCCTCAGAGGCCAAGGAGAACAATTTTTCTCCCTCCTCCTTGTAACCCTCTTTGAGGTAGTTGAAAACCGCTATCATGTCCCCTCTACGTCGTCTCTTTTCTAAACTAAACAAGCCCAGTTTTTTCAGTCTTCCCTCATTGCTCATGTTCTCTAGACCTTTAATTACTCTTGTTGCTCTTGTCTGGACTTTCTCCACATCCTTCTTGAAATGTGGTACCCAGAACTTAATACAATATTCCACTCGAGGCCTAAGGAACACTGAGTACAGTGGAAGAATGATGGTCTACATCAACTTTATGCTGATCCCATTCTCTTGAAGGATTGCTTGTATTCTAATTATTCTAGCTTAAATAAGAACTCAAACCTTCTTCCCAGGTCTTCAAGGGCTCGACAGACCTTGTTATTACTATCGCAGCTATATTTCACCCTTACTTTCACTGAACTAGAGGAAAGTCAGACGGTAAAACCTTGGCTTTGTTGTAATTAATGCCAAATTTTCCACTGGTTTCCATGAAAACAGGATTTTACTGAACAGTTATAAGTTTTTGATCCTTTACAGTTCACCTTATGAAACATCACCCGCATTAGCTCTGCTTTGACCAGAAGGCGTGTAGCTGTTTTGCTAAGGGAAATTTTGTGTAAAAATTAAATCTTCATCCATATGCTGTTCTTTTATTTTTCACGGGTTTTGATTTCTTTTCAAACTTCCACAGTTTTCTAGTAGCAGCTCAGTGGTATAGAAAATGTTTTCATTGCAGTTGGTTATGTCAACAATTAATCTTTGCCCTCTTCATTATGACTTTGGCTATTGTTACATATTTGCAATGACCAGCAAAGAGGACATGCAGTTTTATAGACAGAAAAAAAATAAGAATATGGGGGGTGGGGCAAAGCGTAAGCAGATGTGAAGCTTGATCCTCTTGCCTCATGGAAAAGTCAAGGAGGATATTTGAATGAAAGCAAGAGATGTTGGGGTATGAGCCCAATGTGTTAGTCCTTCCAGAGCTGAAAAGGAGTGTCATGTGGTAGTATAATAATCATATTTACCTAAACATTATTTTCTAAACCCATGTATTTCAGCTCAAGGAGCTTTTTTCATTAAAAGGATTGTATAAAAGTGGAAATAAATATACACAAACAAAGTTACAGCTTGAGGAGAAAAGGTGCCCAATATAAAAGTTTAAAGACAGTTTGGAAACATGGCCTTGCTAGACATAGTGGTTTGTTTTTTCCTTTATATTTTGAACAAGCCCCATTTATGGCCTGATCTTACTCGTTACATGAGCAAAACTTCCATTAATTTTAACTGGAATTATTCCTAAGAGACAGCCACAAGACTGTGCCCTTCCTTATATTAAGTAGTAAATTATTAATTTCTTTCACTTCTAGTAAAACCTGCTCCTGGTTACTGAAAAAAAATAATAATCAAAGCTCCGGATTACATCTGGGCATTTATACTGTGCTCAGAAGTCTGTGATTGGAACATTTTTTACATAGTGAATTATGGTTTGGGATACTGCTGAGCAAAATAGCTACAAACTTGCCTAAAAATTGAAGTTGATTCAGTGCATCTTCTGGACAATGTCTGCTCATGAGTCTCTTCTGGAGCCTAGCAGAATTTAAAGCTGTCCTCACTTTGTGGAGAGCATATTGCCACAGGGAGAAATGCAAGTTACACTGGCATGTAGCTGCAACATGAATTAAGCCCTGCATCTGCCAATTTGAGGACTGGGGATGGAGCATTCCCCTCACCAATAGAAATTGGTCCAATAAAAGATAGTACCTCACCTACCTTGTCTCTCCAGTTTGAGGATGATTTGTTTAGAAAGTGTGCCAGACATTCACTGGGATTATTTTTGAGTAAGAACAGTGACAGAAACTGGTTACATGTGCCTGGAATGTTTGCTAGTCCAATTTGATTTTTTTTTTCTTCAATAACACAGGAAACCAACTGTAGTGCCCTCAGCCTGTTGTTTCATTCCCCACTGTTCCTGTCATTTGGATTGATCTTATTAGCTAAATCACCCCAAGCAGGTGTACAGCAGCTTGCAGAAGAAATGGCAGCGATTCTAATGACAAGTGTCAGAGGGGTAGCCATGTTAGTTTGTTTCAGCAAAAACAACGAGGAGTCCTGTGACACCTTTATAGATTAACAAATTTATTAGGACATAAGCTGTCATGGTTTGCAGCTCACTTCATCAGATGTTTGATGTGAAAGCTTCTTCTGGCTGGAAAGTGTACATACATACAGTTCTACATCAATGCTAATGAGGCTAATTCAGTTAGGGTAGATGTGGTTCACTCACACTAGTCATAGGCAGGTGAGAATACCTAAAGGGGAAAATTCATTGTAAGGAGCTAGGTATTCCCAGTCCCTATTCAGACCCTTTCTGATGGTGTCAAATTTGCGTATAAATTCCAGCTCAGTAGCTTCATGCTGCAGTCTGTTTCTGAAGATTTTTTGCTAAAGTATGGTAACTTTCAAGTCTGTAACTAGTCTCAGAGGGGTAGCCGTGATCGTCTGTAGCTTCACAAGTCTGTAGTTGGGTGTCCAGGGAGGTTAAAGTACTTTCCTACTGGTTTTTTTATGTTACCATTCTTGATGTCTGATTTGTAATCATGCAACTGTTAGGCGCAACCATATTTTTCTTGTCATTAGTTTCTGGCTCTTTCTTTGCCATGACATACGTGTCTGAATTAATAAAATTAAATGATGGTTAATGAGCAGTTTATAATTATGATTTCCTGTACTGAGGATAGAGAGCCACAGTTAGAATATGTATCACGAGAGTGATTCACTGAAGGCAAAAAATTAATAGAAATGGTTTACTTTCTTTGATTTTGTTCGGATTTAAATGGCTGATTCACTTAAACATTTGGTCAAACTGATTGGAAGTGCTGTGAATTGAAAAACCAAACCAAACCAAACCAAAACAAAAACCTCTCTGTGGGGACGCACATGCTGATGTTCTGAATCTTTAAAGTCTTAGGTAGAGAATTTGCCTGCATGGCTTTGCTACCGTGTGGACAATGTGACGGTTCTTTTTGCAAGTGTGCAGTGTGTGTACTTAGTTTGCTGTCAGTGCTGATGCCCCTTCTTGTCTCTGATGAAGGTACAAACCTCGTGAGAAGCTGAAAGTTAATTTTGGCACTCCTGAATTCTTGGCTCCCGAAGTGGTGAACTATGACTTTGTTTCGTTCCCAACTGACATGTGGAGTGTAGGCGTCATCACGTACATGCTGTGAGTAAGCTTCTGTGTGGGTCATGCCCGTGGCATCCTATGCTCTGTAAGAAAGGCCAGTGGAAGGTATTTGCAGAGCTGGAATGCAGCCGACTCAGAGATTCCCATCTAAGGAGTGTGTCTTCCCAGTTGGACTCATTTCATTACCCCAAAAAATGAGCCAATGAAAGGGAACATCAGTGCCACACAACTTTAAACACCTGAAACACAATCAATCTTTTCATTCTAAATACTTAAACCTTCTGTTTTCTCTTGGCCTTCTTGCAGTCTAGTTTGTTAATAAAAACAGAACAAATCGAGTTTCATTTACTCAGAGAAGCTGGTTTCACTTGCCCGAAACATAACAGAATTTCTGATTTCAGTGAACTATTGAGATCCCAGAACTTACTTTTGCATTTAAATCAGGCTCTTGGGAACCTGATCCACCCTAACTGTTGCACCCAACAACACATCCAGGGGTGTTATTCCTGCCTTGTGTGGAATTACTTCCTGGGCCTGAAAAATTCACATCACAGCCACACATGGGATTAAAATTCTTCCCTGGAATTCAGGTGGTGGGCTCTGGATGGCTCATCTCTATGGGCTCTCTACCTACTTAGCATCACAATGCTTTTTGTAGGTGGTTTCCATGGACTGGGACATTTTGTATTTACGTTTATATAGAAGTCAAAAAAAAAAAAATTGAGTCCAGTCATAAATTATTGAAGAAACAATTCTGGGCTCAGTATTTTAATCCAGAGTAGATCTGGATTTAGGCTCCAGTTCAGCAAAGCGCTTGTGTACATGCTTAGCCTCAGGCAGGTGAACAGTCCTGTTCCTGTCTGAGAAAGCTGCATGTGCTCACATCCCATTGAATTCAATTCCTGGGGTGTCCATTAACTCTGACCCCCAGTATTAGCTGCAAACGGGTAATGTGAAGCATCCCTTCCCTGTGACTGAGCTTAATTGCTCCATCACACTCCTAACTCCGTTGGCCTGAGGAGTTACACACTGAGGGCAGTTCTACACTAAAGGGATGGCTGAATTAAGGCACACAATTCCAACTATGTTAATTATGTAGCTGCGGTTGATGTGCCTTAAGTCAGGCTTCTGTTCAGTCTCCAGTGTGAGAAGTGAACAGGAGCCTTCGCTCTGATCAGGTTCCCTTATCCTAATGAGGAGCTGGAGTACAGGTTCTGATGCAGATGCCTTATGAGTTCAGTCTAGTGCATCTCTACCAGATTTGCAAAATCAAACCCCAGAAGATCGACTGCAACAGCCTTGATCTTCCCAGAAGTGAAGACGTGGGGTTTGTCTATATAAGTCGGTTTCAGGTACGCAATTCTAGGTAGGGCATTTGCATAGCTAGAATTGATATATCAGAATCGACTTACTTCCCCAGTAAAGACTGAGCCCCTCTAGTATTGTGTCGTTGTCTCTTATTGCGTGCACTAGCATGGGAGTACAGTGATTGAAGCTGAGCCCAGAGAGGTCAATTTTGCCCCTTCTTCACCAGATGCACAAAATTGAACTCCAGAAGATCAACCACTAGTGCATCAATCTTCCAGTAAGTGTAGACAAGCCTGTAGTCTGAACCAGTACCCAAGCCCTACCATGGCAGATGTTGCATTGGCCTTTGGGACTGTGAGAATACAGGGGACAAACACACACTTCCTATTATCAGCTGCCCATTTCTCTTTTACAGGCTCAGTGGCTTGTCACCATTCCTAGGAGAAACGGATGCAGAGACAATGAATTACATAGTGAACTGTAGCTGGGATTTTGATGCCGAAGCATTTGAACAACTCTCAGAAGAGGCGAAAGATTTTATTTCCAGGCTGCTTGTGAAGGAGAAGAGGTATTTTCTTCTGTGTCCGCCACAGCTGTCCAGCCACTTAGAATAAGTCCTTCCTGCCTCCATGTATGTATGACAGCAGAGCCAACAGCCCAGAGGTTTGGGGGCAAGGTATCGGGGGTGGCTGCACACACTCCGGAAGGGGCACAGCCTTGGGCAGTAGGGGCAGGGACAAGGGCATTTGGCCCTTAGTGTTGTCCAGAGCGTGACACTGGGCCCCCTCAGACCTCAGAAGCTGTGGGGAGTGGTAGAGTGATGCTCCTGTGGCATTTCAAAGGGGCCTGGAGCTTCTGGCTGCCGAAGCTGTTGCTGCAGCAGCAGTGGCAGCTGGGACCTCTGAAATGACGGGCCCCTTTGCAGTTGCACCCCCTTGCCGCCCCCTGATGGCAGGCCTGATGTGTGGCAGCCCATGACTGAAAGTTAGTGCCAGCACTTTTCTTTTGTCGTGTTCGGCTCTACCAGGCAGTTCAGCGGTGACACAAATGTCATTTTTCAAATAAAAATGTCAGTGTTTTCCAGTCAAGGCTCCCCCACTGACTGCGCCTGTGGCAGGAGAGGTGAAGTGGAGGAAATGCGAAACCAGTTGTACTGTTAACCTTTCACGTGCACGGCTAGTTCTGGCCTCGCTTTCACTTCTTCATAAGCATTGATACAAACTGCAGAAATGTTCCTCAAAATACACAAAGCAACAAGTAGCAGCTGTGGGTGGGAAAGCTACACAAGTGCCAGTTCAAGTACTGGACAGAACCACCTGGGGCCTAATTGTGCTCTTGGAGTCTTAAGCCCGAGCTCCCACTGATGTCAAAGGGAGCTGTATACATTGCTTTGCAGGACAGAATGTGGCCCAGCTTGTCCACTGCTGATGCCGAATGAGGATCTTCCCTTGCTGAACATGTATTCTGTAACTCCTCCGACCGATAATGGGAACGATTGACCTGGTTCTAGGAGAAAATTGCCAACAAGGAACCCTTAGATCACTGGCTTTTTTCAGACTGTCAGATAAATGAGGCAAATAGGATTTCATACTGACTTGTCAGGGGAAGTGAAGAAGGGCAGTAAATGGGAAGTGTAATTGTCCTCTAGTGGACTGGAGCAGAGGGCTGGGAGTCTGCTTCTGACAGCCACTGACTTGCTGTGGGGTCCTAACCTGAGAGATGCGCACCAGTATAAAGGAATTAATCATGTTTTAAGGTTGTGCAGGGAACTTGGAGATCTGGGGATAAAAATGACAATTATGGGCAGATTATTAATGATTTTTATGGTTAGAAGCAAGCTGCACTGTTGGATCTGACAGCTGCTCATTAGGTATAGTAGCAAGCTGCTGGTCTCTCACTCTCTGGAAGACCGGAGTGACAGTCCACAGCAAACCCTGCCCTCCTGAGACAGCTGGGGCTAACCTGATGCTACAGCTTGTTCTATCGGCTAACACAGTGCTGGTCACAAGGAGGGATGATAGTAGTAAATGGAGACACACATCTCTCATAGAGGTGGAAGTAGGAGGTCATCAAGCCCAGTCCCCTGCCATTTTGGTAGGGTCAAGCATCATCTCCCTGCCTCTCCCACGTTTTTTTTTTTTAAACTCTTCGTCCCAGATCCCTAAAGGGCCCCCTCCAGGATTGAACTTGCAACCTGGGATATAGCAGGCTAATGGCTCAAGCCACCAAGCTATCACTCCCCCTGGTGGCCACTCATGTTATGCACAAGGCTGTGAGCCATCAGTTTTGCTGGCATGTTTTCCCTTGAGTGGTAGCTGAGCCAAAGCAGGACTTAGTCCTATCTTAAGTTCAAAGGCAAGTTCAAAGTCTGTGGGGCAGGGGAGAGCAGCACCTTCCTTCCCACCTCCACCCCTCCCAAAAAAAGGCAAGGTTCAGGATTTTCTTACACTTCGTGTTTTCAGAGGTCCCTGTTGAGCACCTTGTTGAACATCTACATGTTGTAGTTAATCATACTAAATTAAATTAAAAAATCAGCTATTTAGCTGTTACATCTTCAAAATACTGAACACAAATACAAGCTGAGTGCAGCTGGTTGAAGTTTCCAGCCAGCTGAAGGAGAAGACTTTTAAGCCATATCTTTGGTTTACACATGAATGGTCTCATTAGTTTTAATTGATTTCTGTAGGCACTGGTGAGCACCCTTAAATACATAGGAAGGAATGCTGTTGTATTGTCAGGGGACACGGACTACATAGCACCACATGTTAATATCTCTGTGTGACTGCTCTTGCCACAGTCCTACTTAAATGGCATGTATTCTACCACTGATACTCCAAAATCACATGTAAAAAAATGGAGCAACAAGACTGCACAATACTCAGGCCAAAACCCAAGTGCAGAAGAACCTGACACACCTCTTAAGTACCACCTGGATGATAGGAGTGAGAACTGATCTGCATATTGCTTCTCTGCACGGAGATGACTAGCAGTTTTAAAGGGTCTTTCTTCCATCTCTTTTGTGTGTATGTTTTATTTTCATTTTTAAAAAAAGCCTTTAATGTGTAGAGAAGAGCAGCTGGAGCATCCCACCACAAGCAGACAAGGAGATTCTGTGTAAACTGTAATAGCGGTAGCAACATTTACGTCACCGCACTTCACAAATATTATTTTCCAGTTGCAGGATGAGTGCAGCACAGTGTCTGAAACACGAGTGGTTAAAGGATCTGCCTGGCAAAGCCCAGAAATCCAAGCTGCGCCTGAAGTCCCAGTTGCTGCTACAGCGTTACATGGCTCATAGAAAATGGAAGGTAAACAGACAAAGTCTGTCATCTTTATTTCCAAAGAGGAGTGACTGAACCTCTCTAATCTGGAACCCTCTGGTCCAGCAACATCCATAATCCGGCGTGATTTTTAGCTAGCAGAACAATCTCGTGTCTTGGGTGCGGACAAGTTTCCTGTGGTCCCATAAAGTTTGTTTACAGCCACTAGTGCTCTCAGTGTTCTGTGCTTACTATTTAGCTGTAATTTATCCTTAAATGTCTTCTAACTGCCCAGTATGCACTGGAAGTGTTAGTGATGCTGCTAGACAATATTGTTTTCCTGTCATCTGGCAAATTCTCTCATTCAGCACCTGTCAGGTCCTGAGGATGCCAGACGAGAGAGATTCAACCTGCAGTTCAATGCAGGCAGGGCCCTTTTTCCTCCTTTGTCATAATTCTCTTCCAAACATTGAGCTCCTCCTGGCAATATGAAGTTGGGAATTATATTTGCAGTTGTAGATTTGAATGTTCATTTCCCCTTTGAACTCACAGCGTCTCTGAGTGTAGATACTTTGTTCCTAAATTTTTATAGTGTAAAATTCCAAAGAGTCAGGGGTTCAGACATTATTTGATGTTAAATGTGTAACCTTCCAAGCGAAAGCAATTACTTTTCAATTGGCATACTTGCAGTAGCCTGTCTTCAATGAATACGAAGTACAGTAAACCCTTGATTCTAATGGACCCTGGTTTAACAGACTTTGGAAATAACGAACACTGTCTGCCAGAGGCCTCCCACCCACCACAATAAATGTCGATGACTCACCAGAGCCACTGCAGTGACCAGAGCCAGATGAGCCAGCCACCTCCTCCCAGCAGGATGGGTGCCCAGACCATACAGCTGGTGGGCATCCTGCCAGCCAGAGCCCTGGGTAGAGGCACGCCCACCCCACGGAAACTTATTTTCTGTGGAAGTGCCCGCCCAGCATTGGGTGAGTGTTGAGCAGTTTGTGGCAGGCGAGCCCAGAGGCTCTGCTCTGTAAACAGCGCAAAAAGCCTGCTGCTGAGCTCACTGTCTCTCAAGCCTGCTGCATTCCTCACAGGTCTCAGAAGGAGTGTTCCCTAGTGCCTTCAGACCTGCAAATCTGGATTTAACGGACATTTGGCATTAATGGACACCCCTCCCCGCCACTAGCCCATTAAACGAGGGTATACTGTATTGGAATAACACAACAGAAGGCTTTTTTGTGTAGTACTCATTGCAAAGGCAAAATCTGGGTTCTAATTCCTTCTGAGTCCCTCATTCGCTGTACAACCTTGGGAAAATTACTTAGCATTCTTGAGTTACAATCCAGCCAGATGGAAGATGGCGTATTTCTAGTTTTGGAGCCATTCTCAATAGATATGTAGGAATTTCTACGAAAGGTGATCGATAATTATATTCTGCAAAGGAGGGACACAACAACTCTGGAACATTTAACCAAAAGGAAGAGGATGAAATCCAACCCAGACTTTACTCACTAGTGAGAATAAGAAAAAGTTCCCCAGTGAGTTAGCCCTTCCTTACTTTCCCAGGCTCCAGAATTGCTCGAGGTATTTGCTTTTTAAAAATGTATTCATCCCAAGCTATTTTATTACACATTTGCTAACAGAGGTGTACAGACTTTTGTTCATTATACAAATGCTGTTTTATAGCCCCAGAGAGTATGCTGGAGCAAGTACAAAGTATGTCATGGTTCCCAATGGAGAGGAGTCAAGTGTCACTCTTCCAGCACTATTTTCATGACTCTAATCATAGATAGCTGCTTTTCCTTCGATCATGTGACATCTTGAGGCCGTAAAGTGCTGTAATTAATGTCTGTTGTATGGGAGTTGCAACACGCTGGCTACTATTCAGTGACAGGAGCTTAACCTATTTTATCCATTATAGCTTCCCCTATGACAGTGTATTTATGACTCCCCTGTGAGGAAGGGGACTGTGTTGTAGTAGGTATAACCCTGACTTAATTAGCAGCTGCAGAAGAATGAAGGTGAACTTAGAGCCAGCTGATTTCCCCAAGGCTGACAAGTGTGAAAGAAAATGTGAGAACTGGTGCTGATTAATCCCTGAATTTCATTAAGGCTACAAATGTATTATGAAAACTTCATGAACCTTCAACTCCACTACTTTTCAGCTGGCACAGTTGCATTATGCTATTTTTACTGTGTACAGGATGTAACTTTCAAATCCAGTAATCTCTTGTCCCTGAGCATCCATGGTCCAGCAGAACCATGGATGTTGTCAGATGAGAGAGTAGCAGGCTGTGCAGGAGCTGCAGTGGGGCTGGGAGCTGGAGCCCCTGCCTGTCCCACAGCGGTTGGGGGCAGTGGTGGCAGGGCCTGGCTGGAGCCCTGTGGCAGCCCCTGGGAGCCTGGGCTGGAGCCAGAATCCCAGAGGAGGGTGGTGGGAGGCTGGGGCTGCAGCAGCCGTGGAGCGCAGGGCTGTCTGGCTGCAGAAGCTCTGGACCCCTATCCTCATCTGGTAAGTACACTTGTTTGGGACCTGTCATTTCCTGTGCATGTTGGATAAGGGAGGTGCAACCTGTAGTAACTAGTGGAATGAACATCACAAGGCTATGCTGTATGGAGCGCAGAGGTCTGGGAGCAAGGAAAATAATCGGGACCCCCGCCCAAAAAAACAAACTAAACAACAACAGCAAAACCCCCTGCATTTACTGTTTGGAGCCCCTGATTGAAAAAGAATCAGTATAAATCACAAAGCATGCTTTGGCGTGGTTATGCTCACATGTAGGTTTTCTTCTTCATTCACAGAAACATTTCTATGTGGTTGCTGCTGCCAATCGGCTGAGGAGGTTTCCAAGTGTGTCCGTCAACCTTGCATAAGCTGCTGTGGCAGAGCGGTAGGCCTTAGAGATAGAGATGCAGCAGAGAGAAAAGGACTGGCTGTATTTCTCTTTTCCCATCACTCCTGCCATCCTCATGTTGTGTATCATGAGTGTGCTTAGGTATCAGAACTGCCTCAGAGCACACCAACATAGAATGAGTGTTACTGATCTTTAAAAAACAAGGGTTTCCATAGTTTCGTTTTACACGAGCTAAGCAACTGGACATAGTGATACCTCAAGGTTCGTGATTAATGCCATTTATAACCTTGTGATATGTTCATAATTAGCAGCCGAGTTCCTTGAGTAGGCCCATTTCTTTTTGACATCTTTGGTTATTCATATAACTTCAAAGGGTAGATGATAGAAGCAAGTGCCAAGTCAGCAGCACTGTAGATACCTTAAGACTATATTAATGAGGTGCTGGACCATTGCACTAGGGCAGTGGTGATAGATTTGGAGGGATAATAGTACTCTATCTTCTGCAGAGATAATTGTTACTCAAAGCAAAATAGCCAGACACAAAACTGGGGTTGGGAAATGCAGTTAGTCAACGTCTTCTGTCCCTCCCCCCCTGCCCCTTTTTTTTTTTTTTTTTGGCACCAGCGCATCACAACAATGCATGATCACTAGTCAGAGTAGAAAGATGAAGTATCTTTCTCCTTAGTCTGTAAAACAGCCTACTGCTTACAGAAGTATTTAAAACTGGGGCAAGTTGGGCCAGACTATCCCCTACTGCTACATTTTTATAAGGGTCAAACTGCTTAAATAGCTCTTTGCATTGGTATGAATCTAGGCTCAACTGCCACATATGAGGCACAACTGGGACGATGATCTGGGAGGTGCAAACTTGTGCAGCTGGCTGTCGCTGGCTCTCCAGGAACCAAGTTTCTTTTAGTTTCTCCTCCAGGTGTGAGTTTCAGGGTGTACATTTTAAACATGTCAATGCTTCTCCATAGCTGGGACCTGAACACTTAGTTTTCTAAGCTGATATTTTAGTTCAGCACTTTTGCCGAATGTCATGAAGTGTCATAGAAAAGCTATTGCTTTGTAACACACGGACTGGTTTTTGTTTCTGTTCGGCAGACGCAAGGGAGGATCAGTGAATTGCCAGCCTTTGACTTTGCTTTGATCACATGGGAGCTGTTACCCTTTTCTGACTGTTTTTTTAAAAACAAGTTAATGTTGTGGAAAAAAAATGGTTAATGTTTGAGAACCAAAGATTTTTTTGTCCTGATGCTTGTCAAGCTGCAATCACCCAATATAATGCACGCCCAATACCAACTGTATTTCTTTAGTATCCAACACTCTAGCCCCTAGCCACATGTGACTATTTAGCCAGTTGAGTGTGGCTAGGTGGCTTGAACAATAAATATATTTTCAGAATAATGTAGCTAGTTTACTATAGCAATAGTCACTACAGTGGCTACGGCTTCAGAACTGGTTGGACACCACAGCCCTAGTGTTTTATCAGATATTTTTGTTGAGGTGGCTGGCACAGTGTTTCCTTTGTTGTTACCTAGAGGACACACCCCTCTGAGAGCTGATTAAACTAATTTATCACTAACCATAGCGGCTTGAGTTTGGACAACTTGTGCAGCACTTTTGGCATTTATATGAGAGTGCAACAAAAATTATATGAAAGAATCCTGATGCTGGATCACCTTCTGTGAAGGCCCAAGTTTGTTCACATTTCCCCTCCCAAGTGATACTGCATGGTACATAGGTAAATAGTTACTTTGTTAGTATGCATAGTTTTGAAATTCACTAATAAAGCTCAGTAAAAAATGTAAACTCACCTATTTCTTGAGTCTGAAATACAATAATTGGTCTAGTGCAAAGGCAGCATTCATGAGCCCTTAATGACGTGACTCTAGTCTGCTACATCTCAGTCTCCCAGAGTGAGACCCCCTCCTACCATTTTATGAAATCTGTTTTAGAAAAGTTCTGGAATCTCATTTACCAGCTTTTCTTACTAAGTTGAGACTGCTTGGTGGATGCCCTGTTCTGGTTTCTTCCTGAATCAACTTATTAAAATTTTAACTTGCACCATGTTGACATAAGAGTCATGCGTCCACTTTCCTGCTTAATTTTTTTAAAATGAGGTGGAGCCAGGTGGGTGAGGTGGAAAAAGAAAAACGTTTAAGAAACTGGTTAATTTTAATGCATCACTTGCCATAGCAACATTGTTTCTTCATTAGGTTGTCCTTGGAGCTGAATGAATGTATGCACTCAGTCATATGCTATGTTTTAGGCTACTGGCAGTCTGCACCCAGTTCCTGGATGTTTAGTTTAGTTCCCCCGCCCCAGATGCACAGCTCAGGATCAGACCTTGAGTCTGACCATGAAAGGCCCTTCAGAATATCCTTCCAGCAGATGGCAGAGGACAGACTTTCACACCTTTGCCTTGTTTTCCTTCTCCCTTCCCTTCCCTGGCATTAACCTCTCTGCAGATTTCTTTATTTCCACATAGCCGCTACAGAACACTTTTGCTTGCATCCTTGTTACATCGAAGGCCTTTTGTTCCTCAGCCCCATACAGATGAATGATGGATTAAAAGACACTCAGGGTGGCAGTTTTGCTCCATTCCATAGCCTTAAAAGCCCCAATTCCCAGTCATGGGAGGACTCCCATGGTGCAAGCTCTGAGGAGGCCAGCCTGATGACTGCTCCACAAGTGTCAGTGCACCAGCAGTGTTGGGGTGGGGCTGCAGCCTTGCGCCCTCCGGCCTGTGCTGCAGCCTGTAAGGAAGTGGGAGTGAAGGTGCTGTACCTCACATGGTGAACTGAGCTCTTACTATGTGGTTGGCCTAGCACAGTCTTGCAATGCAAGGACCCAAAAGTAGCTTAAATCAGGCTAACCTTCCTGCCTCTTTAAATGCCCTGCTTTGATGCAGAAAGCCGTGTCCACAGGAGCTGACTATTTCGGAATAGCCGTGCCAAGTTCGAAATAGCGCCCGCCGCATCTACACATGCTGAGTGCTATTTCGACGTTGAACTCGATGTAAGGCGGCGAGACATCGAAGTCGCTATCCTCATCAGGAGATGGGAATAGCGCCCTACTTCGACGTTGAACATTGAAGTAGGGCACATGTAGACGATCCGCGTCCCGCAACATCGAAATAGCGGGGGCCTCCATGGCGGCCATCAGCTGAGGGGTTGAGAGACGCTCTCTCCAGCCCCTGAGCTCTATGGTCGCCGTGTGCAGCAGCCCCTTAAAGCTCCCTGCCCCCTTATTTCCTGTGCAGGAAGCTGAGCGCTCATGCAGGCAGCAGCACAGCCATGTGCCCAGCTTGCACGTCCCTCAGCAGCCCCAACCCACCACCCTGCACCCCATGGCATCCAGCCAGACCCCCCCCCCCCCAGCTGCCCCAAGCGCCCACAGGGCACCGCCCCCCCCCGGGACCCAGGGCTCCCAGACTGCCAGCCAGTGGGGAAGAGGCAGCGGGGCCCCTCCTGGACGGAGGCCGAGATCCGGGACCTGCTGGGGCTCTGGGGTGAGGAGGAGGTGCTCCAGGTAATGGGGAGCAAGAGGCGGAACGCAGATGCGGTCGCTCAGCTGGCCGAGGGCCTGGCTGCCCAGGGTCACCCTGCCCGCACTCCTGACCATGTCAGGAGTAAGGTAAAGGAGCTGCGGCAGGGTTACGCCCGGGCCCGGGACATGGCCAGCCGCTTTGGGGCTGCCCCCCCCCCCCCCGCCGCTTGCCCCTTTTACAGGGAGCTCAGGGCCATCCTGGGCCCCTGGTACACCTCCCCCACCCCCAAGCCACCCTTGACACATTGGCTGATGAGCCCCAGCAGGCCCCAGAGACGGAGTCCGCCCCGGAGGCCAGCCCTGCACCCCAGGGCCCCCCCCCCCAGGAGCCCACCCCGGGACACCGGAGGAGGAGAAGGAGGAGGAGGCCTCCAGTGACGGGTGTGTGTGTGTGTGCGCGTGCACGCTCCAAATCAACCTCCCCTCCCGCGGCTCCAGCAGGGCATCCGCCGGATGGGTGTCCCCCGACCGTGGGAGCGGACTGTCAGGTATGTACCCCCTGGTGCACACCCCCACCCCCCCGGGGTTAAGGGGCGGCGACAAGAGACATGACCATGTCCCCGAGGACATCAGTGGCACGTCCCTCAGAAGAGGCCATCAGCCCCTCCCCCTCCCCCCCAAGCAGGACAGTGCCATGCCCCATCCCTGGGGATCGGGGGGCGGGGGGGGGAGCGGAACCTAGGGTCCCCCGGGCTGGGGGGGAGCTGGACACCCATCATCAGCATCTCTGGGGGACAGGGATGGGGAACCAGCAGCAGAGGGGTGGAGGGGCAAGGGCCATGGGTCAGGGCCCAGACTAACAGCTGTCTCCGCTCTTCCCCCTCTCTGTTCTGCAGCTGCACCATTGGAGGGCCCGGAGAGAACTGGCGCGGCGTGTGTGGTCCTGGACAGCCCACCGGGGCCATGCCAGCAGGCCAGCCCCTCTGCAGAGCACGGACCAGGCCCAGGACGAGCCCGACAGCGGCAGCGCCATCTGCAGGTGTCCCCGGACCCCCCCTTCCTCCAGCTGCTTGCCACCCTCTGGCGTCAGCTGGAGGTGTTCGAGTGGCGCCTGCAGGTGGAGGAGTGGCAGCTCCATCTCCAGGACCGAGCGCTGGCCTGGCGCCAGGAGGCGTGGGGGCAGGGGGGGACCTTCATGTGCACCTTCGAGGACATCGCGTGGTGCGTGGCACTTGGCCCCCCCCCCGCCACTCTGCCCACCGCTCTGCCTGCCGTCCCTCCACCATCAGCCATCCTGGGGCCTGCCACCGAGGGGGACCATGGGCCTCTGGACTCCGCCCGGCCCTATCTGCCGGTTCTCCCGGCCCCCACGCAGCCTCGACTGGGCCTCCGGCCAAGACATGGGTCGCGCCCCCCAGCACCAGGCGCAGGACAATAGGGGGGTGCGTGGCCGAGGACATTGCCCCCCAAGGCCCCCTCCAGCCCACTCCTTTGGACATATTCCCCCCACATCTGTGTAAATAGTTTTTATTCTACCTCTGTTTTATACCTGCCCCCCCCATGTACATAGTTCCCCCCTTCTCCTGTTAATAATTAATACAGGTTGCATGGTTTTGTTTAAAAAAATTCCATTTATTGCACAGAAGTGGGGTGTGTGTGTGTGCGCACGCTCTCGGGTTCTCTGTGGTGTGGGCGTGGGGGCAGGGAGTGTTGTGGAGGATGGGGGGGGTGTATTGGGTGGCTTATCCAAAGGTGGTCCTGCCAGCATTCACCCCGCAGCTGGGTCAAAATGGGCCCGCAGGGCTTCCCGGACCCGGAGCCCCTCAGGGTCAACCTGGCAACTGGGGGCAGCAGGTGGCTGGACATCGGCCCTGCCGGCCTCCACAGCCCAGCCCTGGAAGAAGGCCTCTCCCTTGCTCTCCACCAGGTTGTGGAGTGCGCTGCACGCGCCCACAACCAGGGGGGTGTTGGTGAGGCCTGCATCCAGGTGGGTGAGGAGACACCTCCAGCGCCCTTTGAGGTGGCTGAAAGTGCGCTCGACCACCTGGCGCGCATGGTTCAAGCGCGTGTTGAACTGCTCCTGGCTGGCTGTGACGTGGCCCGTGTAAGGGTGCATGAGCCAGGGCCAGAGGGGGTACGCCGCATCTTTGACGAGGCAGAGGGGCATGGTGGTGTCCCCCACAGGGAATCTCCCACTGGGGGAGTGTAGGTCCCCACCTCCAGCCCGCAGCACAGGCCTGAATTTCTGAACACCTGGGCATCGTGGATGCTGCCAGGCCAGCCAAAATAAATGTCCAAGAGGCGGCCCCGGCTGTCCACCAAGGCCTGGAGGACCACGGACTGGTATCCCTTCCTATTGAGGAAGCGTCCTCTGCTGTGCTCCCGGGCACGGATGGGGATATAGGTCCCATCCAGAGCCCCAAAGCAATTCGGGAAGCCCAGGCTGGCAAACCCCGCACTGGCAGCATCTGGGTCCCCAAGCCACACGAGCCTGTGGAGGAGCAGGGCATTGATTGCATGGCCAACCTGCAGGGGAAGGCCATGAGAGAGCATGGGTGAGGGGTGTGCAGGGTGTCTGGTCCTCTGCCCCCAGGGCTCCCCTGGCCCCGGGTCCTCTTACCTACATGAGGCCAGCCCCGACCGTGGCCTTGCCCATGCCGAACTGCTGCCCCACAGATTGGTAAGCTGTTTGGAGTGGCCAGCTTCCAGACAGCAATGCCGACCCGTTTCTCTACAGTGAGGGCACGTTGCATGGGGGTGTCCTGGTGCCATAAGGCAGGGGTGAGCCACTGGCAGAGCTCAAGGAATGTCTGTCGGCTCATTCTGAAGTTCTGGAGCCAGCGGTCGTTGTCTCACTCACCGAGCACCAGCCGCTCCCACCAGGCCATGCTTGTGGGGTATCTCCACAGCTGGCGGCGTGTGCAGCCGGGGAGGGCAACAAGGTCTGGGGCTGCTTCCTCATCCCCCGAGGACAGCTCATCTTCCTCAAAATAAAAGATGGTCAGCTGTCTGCTGCATGGCACTGAACAGGGCAGCCACTGGTCCTCCAGGGGCAGGTGTGTGGGCCTCTGGCTGCTGCTGCTGGGGGGTCCATGGTGCTTCATGGGGTGTGCGTGCCTGTGGCTCTGCAGACCGCTTGCTGTGCAGGCTGAGTGTGTCTGGGAGGGGCCCTTTAAGGGAGCGGCTTGCTGTTGACCCAGAAGTGCTAGTCCACCCTGTGACCTGTCTGCAGCTGTTCCTGGCACCCTTATTTCGATTTGGGCTGCTTTGGTGTGGAGACACTCCCCTGCAGCGCCTATTTCAATGTAGTGCTGTCCAACATTGACGTTGAACATCGACGGCACCAGTCCTGGAGGATGTGTGGATGCTATTCGTTGAAATAGCTTATTTTGATTCCACTACATCGAAATAAGCTGTGTCGATGTAGCATCCCAGTGTGGACGTAGCTGAAGAGTGGGATTCTCTGCTGGATCTCAGCTTGTTAACCTTGGGAACAAGCTTCTCACTTTCATTGCAGACCTACTATGCATTTTAGACATGTCTGTCTGTCCACGAAGCCATTTGTCCAAGAACTCTCCTTAAGGGTAAGGACTTGGACCATCGCAGTTGGTATGCAGCTTAGTTTTATCCTATCTTAAAGCAAGGTTGTGGTTGGCTGTGCCAGGGAAATGAGATGTGCCTGGAATCAAAGTCTCTCAGGGAGAGGGCTGCCAGCAGGAACAGCTATGCACCACAATGACTACAGGGAGGGCAGGGAGTCCCAGGGAAGACAGGTAGGCTACAGTGTGCCCACAGGGAGGCAGCTGCACCAGTAAGAGAGTGGCAGGCTGGGTCTCTGCAAGTTGCAGGCCAACAGCCACAGGTAAGTACCCCGCCCCCCCCCCCGACTCCAGCACCTCAACCCAAACCATTCCCCCCACACCCTTGGGTCCTGTGGTCCCACCAGGGAGTGGCTGCCACTGTAGTCCTCCCCCCCCCCCCATCTCCTTCTTGAAAAGGAGCCATTGGTAGGGCAGTGCAGCCCCAGCCCCAGCCCTCTGAGGATGTGCTGCCCAGCCTCTGAAGAGGAGCTGCCAGCCAGGGCTGGGCAGCACAGGCCCCATTGCCACAGTTCCCCCCAGATTCCAACCAGTGGTCAGACAGTGCATCCCTGGCCAGCCTCAAGTCTCTCCAGAGGGCCCTTGGTCTCCTAACCTCTCGCAGTGACCCCTGCACCCTCCAACTCCTGCGCTGAACCCTCACAAGGACCCAAGCAACAGCAGGTACATCTGCTGGCACCCATTAGCTTGGAACAGGCTAGTCATGCTTTTTGATAGAGTGTGGTGTGGAAATGTGGGGCAGGAAAGGGAGACAAAGGGAAGTTCACTTTGTTGTACTAATTTCCACAGCTCTGTTCCAATGGTTATTTTGGCCTGAATGCAGAACCACACCTCTCAGCTAATGGAAGCAAAGAACGCCCAACCCCCTGACATGCAATACCACCCACGTGTTATAGTCCTCTGTGCATTTACACACAATGCAGCTTTGTACAACCCCTGACATTCCAGGCTTCCTTAAGGCAACTACAGTGAGTCCAGCCTTGGAAGTGTAGAGAGTAAAGTGTAAGAGCCTCTTTCTGCTCGGTACAGCACACTTGGCCATGTGAAGGAACAGGAACTCTAATTACCATCTCTGTGCAGGTTAGTTTATGCAGTTAATGTTCACATCTGAGCCTCAGAATAGTGCTTTTATGGTAGACAAGGAGTCCTCACAATTTTCATAGCACTGATTCTTATAAACTTCAATAGAAATATTCCATGACTGAACTGATTTCCAACAGTGGAGGTACACAGCTGAGAAAATCCAACTGCATTTTAGCCCAACGACTAGGAAAAGTTCTGTGCTTACCTGAAAGATTCTTTTCTTTCAAATAGAGTCTAGTCAGTTCCAGCTTACTCTGAAGACAGACAAATCATCCAGAGCAGAGATGGAAAGTGACACCCCAAAAGTCAGGTTTGTTTTGGTAGACGTTAAACCCTTGCTTTGCCAGAGAGAAACTTAGATTACGTTTTGGCAGGAAAGCAATCTAATGCAGGAGGAAAAAAAAACTTGAATTAGGCTGGCTGCAGATGTGGTGTCAAGTGAAGACAGTGTCAGGGGAGTAGGCATTCATTTGTTGCCAGTAACTGGCAGCTTTGAGTCTGTTCCCAAACTGCAAGCAGACTGAAGTATCTCTTGTCTCAGGTGCATAGACCTTAGTACCTGATGAAAGTAAACATTTTAAGTAAGTACAGGAAGTTTCTTTTAACCCATTTAGATTTTGATCCCAATAGTATTTATGCAGTAAAAGTGATAAGCAGGTAATAGAAACAACCCTCCAACCACAGGAAAATTCTTAAATATCCAGATGTAGAAAAAGCATCTTTATTACTCTTTAAAAACATTTAGGTTCCACAAAACAGCAAAACTTTATTTAAACTTTTCTATAGCCGTATCTGATTAACAATCTGACTCTGTTTCATTTTGTCAATGACACAAGTTTTCTTCTCACGGACAGACTCATCCCTATATCTTGGTAACCATGACATAAGCTTCAGTTTGGAATTCAAGGGTATGTGGCCTTCTGAGAGGTCACTTAATACTGCACAGTTATTTGGCCTGTTGTCTCATGAAAAGTAGTGCAGCTACTCCATGACTTACAGCTGAGGTTTGCACTGGTGGAGAGAAAGTCATCACAGGGCCACCTTTCAAACTTCAGCCAACTCTGTACTAATAGTGTGTCACCATAATGTTGGTCCCATGTAGTAAAATGACAGGCTTCACAATTTAAAACTTTGCCACTCCAATAAATAAGAGTGGCTGGTTACCATCCATTAATTCACATGCTGAGGTGTGCTAGTGTGAAGGTGGATTTAAAATTACAAACCAGAGACAGTGAGGTTGCATAGTGGCACTCAGATTGAAGTCAGACATTGTCCGCTTTCACCTTAGCAGCATTTTCCAGGATTCTCTTTTTCCATTCTTCGTAATCTTGTTTTGCTTCAGATTCACTTTTCCGCCGCTTGCGAGGGGTCTCAACTTCATCTTCTAGGAGGCAGGAAGAAAAGCTTTCAGGAAAGGCTCTCTAACATGTGCAGTATTTTGCTTAATGCTAAGTCTCAGACCCCTGCAATATGCACATACCAGTGTATTTCATGCACACAGATGACCAATTTTTTGTTTTTTTAAATAAAGCTCTAGTTTTGTTTAACTCTATCATCCTCACCCATTTATTTTTGTTTGCGTGGCAAAGGCCTCCGTCTTTCCAACAGACTTGCCCCATGAACTTGGTGCTTCCACTAGGGCAGCGATGCCCAAATTTCTCCTCTCATGCCCCCTCCATTACCAGTAATGGAATCTGTCCATCCACGCCCCTGCCTCCATTGCTCCCCAGCCACGGCTTCCTCAGCAGAGGAGCTTAGGTTTAATACAGACCTGGAGATGGGGGAGAAACTGGGCTGGGGCAGAACACAGGGTAAAGAGGAGCTACATCTGGGGGCTGAGCAGAGAGCAGTGGAGCAGAGCTGTGGCTGGGAGGGGGGCAGAGGATGGAATGGAACTGTGGCTGGGGGCAGAGCAGAGGTGGAATGGAGTGGTGGCTCGGGGCAGAGTGGAACTGAGGGTGGGCTCAGAGAGGAGGATGTAAAGGAGTTGTGGCTGGGCTAGAGCCATGACTAGGGGCAGAGTGCAACTGGATGTCCTTCGTTCCCCACTACCCCTCCCCATGAGGTCTGGCATGCGTCCTGCTGTGCGCCACCCTGAATGTTCCTTCAGGCCCCCTAGAAGTCGTGATAATTTGTGGACCACTGCACTAGATTCTCCCAGCATTTTCACCATCTGATCACATGTGGAAGCATTGGGATGTTGAGAACAGAGCCTCAAACCATGCTGCACTATACCACAGTTATCTGGCTAAAGCTTTATTAGGCAACAAATCTTAATTTCACAATTAAGATATAACTTACCTTCTTCCTTTTCAGTGAGTTCCAACAAGGTCGTCTGGCTTTGGTCTGGCTGAGGAGCCAATGAAACACAGTCTCCTGTTAAAAAAGAGAGAGCTGTTTTATTTATTTAATTATGGACAGTCATTGGGGATAATTGGGCACTTAACAGGTCACATTCATGCCTTAATTATGTCCCTGTGAACCTTCACTCTACTCTCGTTGATAACTCTGGCAGGACTACCCCTTGCTTCTCATCTCCCCAGCACGTCAATCAATGCAGCCAAATGTGGAAGGAGATGCCGTGACAGGTTTCAAAGTGTCAGTGGCACACAATGAGGAAAGAGTGCACAAATGGGGATGGGGCAGTGTTGTGTAAGGAAAGTGAGGTCAGACTTGCTGATTGGAGAAGGATGAGACTGGAATTCTCAAAAGGGCTCTGACATGCAAGGAAGATGATTCTGGCAGCTGCCTCATGCATAGAATGGAATGGGACCACAGGAGATTCAGTCAGAGATAGCAGCTGCACTATTCAAGGCAGGCGAAAAGGCCAGCACCTGATATGTTATAGAGGAAGAACCATCAGTTTTGAATTGCTTCAATGTGTGGGGAAAGCACAAGGCAGGAGTAAGAGATGGGGACCTAGGTGACAGACTGACATGATAGCCCTGCAGACTGAGAAGGGCCGTGATCAGAGAATGGACTGAAAAAACACACGAGTGAACAGAGGAGCCAGCACAAAGAGAACAGATGAAATTATATGTGCATAGGAGATCATCCCCAGAAAGGGTGCAGAGAAGGATGTTACCCTGTGAGACCCAACAGTGTGGCTACCTCACCTGCATTCCAGAGCAGGAGACCGTGAGGGCTGAACACTTACTGCTGATCTGCTGGCTGATGGCCTCCAGCTGGCCACAGAGTCGATCGAATATTGCCTTCTTCACCCCAGAGGCATCCATCATTTTCTTCTTATTCACCTTTAGGTTCAAGCACCTTAAAAACAGAAGTTTGCATCCTTCAGAAAATAAACTAAACTATCTTCAAACACACACAATTCTGGTCAATCAATGCATTTATAGGTAGCGCTGCCTGGCAGGAGAATAAGCAGAAGGCTGTGGCCTAGAATTCCAGAATTGTAATCCAACTTGACTACTGACTCGCTATGTGATCTTGCTCAAGGGACTTCCTCCCTGCCTCAGTTTTAACTTCTGTAGAAAGGGAGATAAGTTATACCCATCTGCCTTACACGGGAGCTGTGATGATGATCAATTAATCCTAACAATACTTAGCAATATAAAACTGAAAAATATGTCACACCGTGTTGAAATTTAAGGGTGAAACCTAAATAGGAAGAAAGTTGGCCAGGACTCTTGACAAAAAAATCCTACTTCTGCAATGAGCCAAATGGGACTTTCATCCCAGTAGACAGGTTCTCATTTTGAAAGCTTGTCTGGTGAACTATACAGTACCCTGTAATCCCAGACTGGTTCATACACAGCAAAAATCCATGTTGGTTCTGTTGTCATTGTCTGATGAATATTAAGTTGAAAGCTGCTGAAACGCGGTGTTTAGGGGCTCCACATCTCCAAGGCAAGACTGCGTGGTGCAGTGGGGGAACGGAGAAACACGTGACTATTTGGAGCTTGTTCATCTTTAGACTTTCTGCAATGGTTCCCCGTTCAAACAAGGCATCATCTCACCATCACTGCACATCCCATAGGCATGTGTCTGCTATATGACCCACTCAAATGAACCTAGTCCATCTTAGCAACGCAGTCAGCCTCCCCATCACATGCAAGATATTAACTACAGGTTAAACCTCCCAAAACCAGAATTCTCTCATCTAGCAACATTCATTGTACAGAAGGATCACAGATGTTACTGGATGAGACCCCTGGGTTTGGAGATTAGTAAGGGGAGCTTGGTTGCCTCAGACAGGGGAGGTCAGCAGGGCATGTATCCTGGCCAAAGGCACAGCCGGCCAGAGACGGCCTCTGCGTGGCCAGGGCTGCACCTGGCACCTGCACATCCAGTACCGTGCAGGCAACCTGACCGTGGCTGCATAGACACCTATGGGGCCAGACCAGGCACCCACAGTACTGGATCGCACTAACAGCCCAGCTGAGGCTGCACCAAGCACCCGCAAGGTGAGGACTATGGTGGCTACCTGGCCAGTCCAGAGCTGGGGTCAGGGATGGCACCTGCAGGGCTAGGGCAGCGTCTGGCATCCCACCTAGAGCTGGATCTGGCCCAGCCCGGGCTGTGTCTGTATCTCTGGGGCCATGGTGGGAGCCCAGTCGGGGTGGAGTGGATGCCCACGTGGCCAGGGCCACAGCCAGGGTTGGAGCTATGTCCAGTATGGGGCTGGAACCAGCCTCTGCAGCTGGCTAGAGGTGTGTCAGGGTCAGCCCAGCAGGGGCCAAAGTCCAGTAGAAGGTGAGGGGGCCCCAGGGCTGGACGTGGGGTGGGGGAAGAGGACTGGGCAGAAGACCACCCTTTGTCCAGCAAATTCCCTCGTCTGGGACCAATCAGGTCCAGAGGGTGCCAGATGAAGGAGGTGAAACCTCTAGCAACATTCTTATGTTGGTTTGGGAGAAAGGTCTGATGGAAGGTTAAACACATCCAACAGACAATCTTCACGTGATTGTGACATAATAGAAACATCCGTCCATAAAACTTTAAATACCATTGGCAACAAGTATTCACTTAAAACTGTGTGATTTGCCTCATGGCTACTAGTTCAGGCGTTTGCAACATTTTCTTTCTACAAGGCAAAACACCATCTAAGAAGAATACTTAATGACAAGGAAGACATTAGCCTCAGCCCACTGCCAGGATTATCTCGGGTTTTGAGAATAATGCTACAAGACACATTTAACCACCTAGCAGGGCTTTGGGGTATTAAGGAATTCTGGAGACTGGAGCAGCTGTTTGCACTGTAACAGTCATTTCACACTTGTGAAAACTTCACCATGTAAACAAAGCATGAATTAGGGGGAAATCCAAGAATGTGGTTTTGTGCTCTTGTTGTTAGACTAATGGGAAATCTCATGTAGCATGTAACAATATGAAGAACATACCTGCAGGCTGTGAACAATGCAGCTGTTGTGAACAGGGGTTTTGATAAATCAAGATCCCTCTGTTGTACTTCAGAGAGACTGGATTCATACCTAAAGGAAAGCAGCATGTTTAGTTTGCTTCAAAAGAAAGTTGGCAAAGCTGATTACTTTGGTGTTGTATAAAGACCTTGTACAAAACAGCCAGGAGTTGAGACAAAACAATCAAGCAGAGAACAGAAGAAAGAGGCAAAGATGGGAGTGGGAGGGTAGGCAGCGCATCCTAACTTACAGAGACAGGATAATATTTATTTTAAATCAAGAAATCAGATAGAAGGGAGAAGATGGAGTCAGAAGAATCTCTATTCCACCTACTCACCATGCTCAAGAACATCAAGTACATGACATCTGTGAAATGTGATAAGCCACTCTGGATTCAGTTGATCTCAGTGCCGATGGCCTACCCCTAGTTTTTTTAATCACTTCATTCCCACTCACCCTTTAATATAGGGCTTAGGTGTGGCAGAATGTCATTCTCTGAGTATTATGAAACTGCTGACAAATCATTTATTTTAATCTATGGTTGTCAGATCGACAGTTGTATTGTTTATACAAGGAAATATCTATAAATA
Source organism: Carettochelys insculpta (assembly GCF_033958435.1). Lineage (NCBI taxonomy): Eukaryota > Metazoa > Chordata > Testudines > Carettochelyidae > Carettochelys > Carettochelys insculpta. The sequence continues at coordinate 19,591,135 of NC_134150.1, forward strand.
ACTTCCAATAGCTTTAATCTTAAATATAATGCAGCCATGAAGAGTACCAGTTACTTAAGTGAAGGCTGTTCTTTGTAGCCCAGAATTCACAGATTTCAAGGCCTGCCAGACCCATTATGTCCATCTAGTCTGACCGTCAGTTATATAGCGCATAAAGCATTCCCAAAATAATTCTTAGCAAATTATCCAATCTTGCTTTAATAAAGTTTCCATGATCCCCGATTGTGTGCATAATTATTTATCACAGTTAAAAACTTATGCTTTATTTCCAGACTAAATGTGCTTAGTTTTAACTTCCAGACAGCGGATTGTGCTATTATATTCTCTGCTGAATATCTATGTCCTGGATGGGTACTAAAAGACTGTAGCCAAGCTACCCTTTAACTTTCTTTTATGACATCAAATAGATTGAGTCCATGTGCTCGCCACTAGAAGACAGGCGTTCTAATCTTTTAATCATTCTCATAACTCTTCTTTGTTCTCTCTCCAACTTTTCAATGTCTTTGAATTGTGGCCATCAAAACTGAACAAAGTATTCCAGCAGTTGCTGTATCCATGACAAATACAAATAAAGTGATGTCAATAAAAGGCTGCATGCCCTACCTTTGTAATATTTTTGAAGCAGTATTTACTGCCTCCATGCAGCAGAACTGTACCGCCAGATCTCGGATTCCCAGATTGCAGTTCAAACCTAGGAAACACTCAAAAGACTTCATACAGCTCTGGTAAGTCCTCTTGTTCAAACCGGAGAGTTTAACTAAGTAGTTCTTTGCAAAACAAAACAAAAACCATGTGTGTGAGCAGAACTTCCCTTCTGTTACTTTATCCATCTAACTAGAATAGATTTGGTAGTAAGCCAACTTCTATTTATGTTTTAAATTATTATTATTGCTTTTGGTTTAATCTGTTACACACATAAGGTAGAGAGGAAAAATAGCACACTGCCAAAGGAATTTCACGTGTTTCAACACAAAGTTATCTTCAGATAGTGACACTGGTGCTCAAGTTTGGAAAATGATTTGGCCCTTTTAACTGTCTTTTAGAGAGCAAAGACACCGGGATGATTGAGCATTTGTATGAAGGGTCAAGTACCATGCACCAGAATCTAGCTGTGGAAAACTCACCCATTTATGGAGGAGGAATCTACAAAAGATTATATGGAAAATCAGCTATGTCTTGTCCCCAACCTACCTTTTTTTTTTTTTTTGTGATGGTGGGGACAGCTGCCTTACCTGGAAATTCACAGGCTCACAGGGGTAGTTGGACATCCACAAAACCATTGCTCTCTTTTCTTAGCCGCCTTGTATCACATTTCACAATAAATGAGCACACAGGTTTAGCACCCATATGTAACCCTTAGAAAGGGGTAAAAAGTGAATTCACGCAGGAATTTAAGGGAGATTCATTGTTAACCTCTGATGAAAACTGGAACAGCATTGGAAGAACTCAGCCGTAGACTGGTCCATTTTGTAGAGAAATGGGAATAGTCTTTCCTTGCTGCCTCATCATATGCACAAACACAATACAAATTTTAACAGCATTGGTAAGGACTGGGAAGACCAAACATGTCATGTGTTATATCCTACTTTGTCCACTGGGTGTTGCATATAGCCAGCTGCTAGGTCCAGGCACATCACTGCATTGCTTGTTGCTGTCATCTGAGCCAGTAATCCCAAGCACTTCACCTGCGACAGTCGCAAATATTCTTCCGCTTTTCTGCAAAACATCCCCACACAAGCACACAAAATGCCATTCCTTAATAACACTGAGGTTACAAATTTGTGGCATTTACATTTTCAAGAATTAAAACACACACATCCAGGACTGTCTGCTTTAAATCAAGATAAAAATAAATGAGACATCAGTTAAATATGTCTGGAGGCACTGGCAGCCTGGTTTGCATAACTGTTTATGTGCTGTACCAAACTGTAGCCTATGGAAATGTCGGTAAAATATTAGTTAAATTCAAAGTAATTTAGAGGAGCACTCAAAGTAATTTACCCTTTTCCCTACATTATGCACTGGAGGGAAGTTAAGAGATTGAATTTAGTTACAGGCCTTAGTGAGGCTGAAATATTATAGAGGAATGCCCATATATATTTATTTGGATTTAACAACAACAACCATGACACACATACAGAATGCTGAGCCCCCTCAGGATAATTAAGGTGAAAGCAACAACTCATCTTTATTCTAACTCTGGTAGTTAGCTGCAATTTAAGGAAGACAACATTGTGTTTCTTGGGAGGTCAGTGCAGGCATGGAGGGACTACTTATTCACAAACTGGAACTGAAGTAACTAAATCTGTTATAATTCACACCTCTAGTTACTTCAAAGCCAGTTCATACATGAACTCATTTCAAATTAATTTTATTTAATGTGTGAATTAAAACCTATTTAATTACTGTATTCAGTTCAGGCTTGTGACTAGAAGACACAAGTGCATCCCTATAAGAGATTTTATAAAGGCAGCAGATTTGAAGTGGATAACGAGAAGAATCATTTAGGCCAAGAACCTTATCTACACAAAATTTGGCTTTTTTTCCCCCATGAAGGTGTTCTGCCATTGCTATTACAAGGAAACTTAAAAATGGTAGGAATCCTTGCATAGATCTGTTTGCCAGTATTTTAAGTGACGCTGTCCCAAACCTACACCTGGCTTACCATTACCATATTCCTTCCTGCCCTAACACAGAGCCCTGTGACAATGGATTCATTTAAATCACCAATTTTAAAATAACATATTTGCATTTGTACTTTAGTTATTTTCTTAAAGAAAGTTGATTCTTATTGGTTGGTAGCCATTATAATATATTGCTTTGCAACTAAAAACAGGCTTCGCATTAAATTTGGTGGTACTTTCTTTTCTAACCAGGAAGATTCAACTATATTTTATACAGTTATTCAAGCAATTATATAGCTTAATTTTATTTAATTTACATTTATTTGGGTTCTAATTTTTTATATTTATTATGTTAAAAATGGTTAATGTTGTATTTCTTATTTACCAGAGAACACAATCACAAGCAAAAATGTATCAAGTTATAGGTGGATGGAAATTCAAAATATTTGAAAATGTACAAAATTAGCATTTAAAATATTTTATTAAATAAAACTAAAATATTCCAGCCACAAGAAAGAAATTTATCAACACTATTTTGCATGGAAAACTTTTTTACTGAACAAAGGAAATATTTGCTGTAGTTAATTTTACTGATAGGATCAGATCTCGTTCTAAAATTTTGAAGAACACGGTGACCAGAAACTATCACCTTGTTTTCATTTATAGATTGGAAAAGCAAAATAAGCTTTTCTGCTTATTCAATTACCAAGTGGTTTCTTAGCTTTAAAATGAACTCATCATTGAATTGAACTAGTTCAATAAACTAAAATGAAGAAAACAGAGACCCCAGAGGTCAAAAGTTGGGTTAGCACTTCAATTAAACTCCCATTCCATGTGCTTAGCCAGTGACTTCCATCAGGTCAGCAGTATTACTTTCTTAAAAACTTTGCAGCAACCATTCTTTCCCAGGTATCTAGCTGGTGGGTCTTGCTTACATGGTCAAGGACTAATTCACTGTTGGACAACCTAATGCCCAAAGGCTGCATGTGGCCCCTGGCGGTTTACTGTGTGGCCCATGAGACGTTTTGTTTACTGTTACCTATGTGGTAGGGTTGCCGGATTCCACTGGTTTTATTACACGTTATTTTTTTCCTACTGATATTACTAAAGTGACACACGCGTAAAGCAAGGACTCATGAAATGAGGTGCATGCTGATAGCACACAACATTGACCATAAGAGCTGTGCACCTCCTCTACATCCAATCAAAGCGCTGCTTTGGTTCTACTGGCACGCTGCACAAATTCTAGGGATACAAGTGCAGTTGGCATAACTACCGTATCCAGTGAGATCATCTTGGTTACAACAACCTTGCAGCAACCAAGATGAAGGAGGGCCACTCATGTGTTGTCTCAGTAGCCAAGGGTGCACATCATCACATTAGGTTGTCAGGAAGGAATTTTCCCCCAGGTCAGATTGGTAAAGACCATGCTTTGTCCCCGCCCCCCCCTTTTTTTTTTTCTTTTTTTTTTTTGAGGACTAACATAACTTAGTGAAATGTTACAAGTTTATTACAAGAGTGAGTGAGAGTGAGGTTTTGTGGCTGTTAAGACATAACCTAAGTTTATTGTTACAGTAACATATTTCCTTCTCATTCTTACATGTTCTGAGCAGTGAGGTATTTTAAATTTCAGCACTGTTCATGATCCATATTTGGGTTAGCACCCACTGAAATAAATAGGGCAACTGACATGCCAAAAGCTATAAAGGCCAGACTCTCCATAGACTCAGACAGTATTATTTATGTTGTGCACTAAATAGTTAGAGCTAGGTCTTGTGTTCTTTGCAAACATAACATTAAGGGGTCTATGACTTCTCTGCATGGGGAAATTGACCAGAATAGCTCCAGTGTGGGCACATTATTCCAGAATATTCTGTGCACTTTGAGCATATTATTCTGGAATAAAGTGAGGTATCCAGGAAAGGTGTGTCTACATAAGGAGTTTTCTGGGAATGGCCTACAGGACAGGGGCCTGGAATGGGACTCAGAGTACCTGGATGCTATTCCAGCTTAGCATTCCTGTGAACTTATGTGAATTACTCTTAGTTCCCTTATCTGTAAAATGGAGATATTGACCTTTATAAAGTGCTTTGAGATCTACTAATCATAGTATCGTAAGACTGGAAGGGACCTTGAGAGGTCACCAAGTTAAGCCCCCTGCACCCATGGCAGGACCAGGCATCATATAGTAAACCATGATATACGCAATCTTGACTTGCACTTAACTTGTGTTAACGTTAGTTAAACGCAAATCAAAATCCTGGCGTTCTCAGGGGCTGGCTGGAGCACAACTTCTCTGTCAGCTCCCTGCTCCAGCCCCTGGCTCCCAAAACTGGGGACAAGTCGTTCTGTATCAGCTGTCTGCCTGCCCAGCCCCCCCCAGCTGGGGAAGCTGGGCAGAAAGCTGCAGCAGCATGGTTTCTCCCTGGAAGCCATGCTGCTGCGGCTGTCTACCCACCTGAGGGAAGCCAAGAGAAGCCATACCTGCTCTCTGGGCTTGCAGAAACCAAGAAATTGACCAGTGCTAGTGCATGCACCAGTTTCCCATCTCCCCCAAGTCCAGGGGAGCCAGGAGCCAGGCTGCCACCTGGTTCCTGGCTCCCCACAACTTGTGCAAAATTTGAGTTATGCGAAGGTGTGCAGGAGCAGAACCCTGGCATAATGGGGGTCTACTTTACAATGAAAAGTACTATTTAAAAGCTAGGTGTTAAAATTGCTTTTGAAAGGATTACAGTTTTACTGGTAAACACTTATTTCACTCAGGGCAGATAAAATCAATTTTAAAACAAAATATTTTAATTGAATTTTAAAATGTAAACACCTTTTTACAAAGTAAAATCCCACTTCGCTTTTGCTGACTACACAAATTTCCACCAGGCATCAACATTAACAGATGGGCGTATGACAAATTCGGCTTGAAAACTTAAGCTTCATGGAAGGACGTTTACTTTGTGCTTTTCGGCCCGCGACGCTGCCGATGCGTGCTCCAATGGTTACAAAGCTTTCTCTTTCTGAAGCAGCTGCTCCTTGTCATTAAGCGACTGTCTGACCACGCACGAGACTCTCCTGCACCCGTGAAATCTTAAGCGCCATAATTTTGGGCCAGTGCCACAATCGAAGCGTTTTTACCAAGCTTAAAACCAGGCCGTCGCTTGCTGAAGCGGTAACTACCAACCGAATCATAGTGTAAACACACCAGACTGCCATTCCCGCTACTGTTTCGTAGCCCGGCTCCCCTCGGTCCCTCACACGGAGATCCTGTTACCGGCTCCGCTGGGGCGCAGCGCTAGCCCACCCCCCACTGAGGGCGGCGGGAAGCGGCCATAGCCCTGGGCCCCGACCTTCCACCCCAGCCTAGGACACCCAGGAAGGCCCCGCAAGGAGCTGGGCCCGGGGCGGGCCCTGGGGGCGCGTGTCTGACGCCCGCTACCTGAGAACTCCGGGCTCCGCGATGCCCAGCCTGGGCGCCAGCCGCTGGATCACTCCGGGCTCCATGGGCCGCATCCGCGCGCGCCCCTCGCCACAGCTGGTCCCGCCTTGCTGCGCGCCAGCTCCACTCCCGAGAACTTGGCGCACGCTCTCGGCGCGAGAGGTGAGCGGCCACCTTGGCGGGGAGCGTTCGTAAAACGGATTGGGTGTCCGTCGTGTCAATCGCGGCTTTTGTGAACCAATCAGCCCGGACACCTTGACTTCATCGGAGTAGACCAATGAAGAGGGGTCGCTGTTGCGGCGAGGCGGGGCTTCCAGGGGGCTGCGGAGTCACATGACAGAGAGACGCTGTCTGGGCTGGTGTTGCTGCGGGGGCTGGTGGTGGCTGCGGGCTCCTGGCGATCATGGTGAGTAGAGCGGGGCCCGGCTGCGGTCTAGGGCCGGCGGCCGCTCGTGTCTCAGGCTGGTTGGGAGCTGCTTCAGCTTGCGGCGGCAGCACTGCGTGGGGTCGGGCCCGGGGAGGCGGTTGGCCTGTCTGCGCGGGGGTGAGAGGCAGGCGTCGTCTCGTGCAGGGCCCAGGCCCCCAAGTGGGAGGGGTCAGGTTCGTCCATGTCCCCCTCTCTGCGGTGCACACTTGCCCCAGAGGGGTCTGCGCCTTGGGGAGCGAGGTAGGGTGGCTCCTGTCTACGGGAGGCCGGTGCCAGCGTGCCCTGGGCATGAGTAAGTGCGGTAAAACGTTATCCTGGCTCAGGCCACTGGTGCCTGGCAGGCCTAGCAAGAGCTAGCATTAAAACTGGCTCACTTTTGCGGTAATGTCACTGTTGCATTAAGCGTTTTGTTCTGCATTGTCTGTAGCATAGAGCCTGAGACCTTGTTTATGTTTTCAGTGCAGTTAAAAAAATCATATTTATTTTTATTTGTTAAGGCTGAAATTCCTTTAGCTGACTGCTACTGGGTTCAGTCCAGTTCAGCTCTTGGTGATGTTGCCTTGGATCTGTAGGGAATTGACTGAAAATACAGTGATTGGCTTTCATGATAAAGTGTGAGAGGAAAATCTGCCCATAATTTCTTTACTTGTCTGTGTAATGGGCTTAATTTATATTTATAGATCTCTCTGAGTCTCTCTGAGAGCACTCGATGGGTACCCTCTATTAGGTATTCTACTGAAAATAAGTTTTGACTTACAATTTTAAGCAGGTCATAACTTTTAATGGTATGTTTTACGTTGAATATTATTGATGACTTGTAACATGTACAACTAAGAGAAGCAGCATTGCATTCAGGTGTCGACAAACGAAGTTATGGAAAAGTTAGTGATGGTATGCAATGAATGAGACAAAAGTCTTGTTTTACTTGTGGCGCATCTTATAAACTAACAGCTGCGTAGATTTGAATTTTTTGAGGAAGGACAAAAAAAAAAAGATTTCCAGAATCTCTCCTGGGTAAGGAATGCTATTGTGGGGGCAGGGAAATTTCATCTGAAATATGCTGGAAGGACTTGTGTGGCTAAGCATTCAAGTCAGGCAATGATGAGATAAAGTTCAATGTGTAACTTATTTCTATCATATAAATGCATTGTGGTTAGTTGGTTAACAATCTTTACTATGTACGTTATACCTAGGAAGTGTCCTGTTAGATCAGGTTTGGTTTTTATCCAGTCAGGTGTACAGTAAACTTTTTCATATCTGGCACACTATTATTTGGAATGCTCCAATAACTGCCATTTGAACCATAAGTAAATTTTAGCTACATGTTCCATAAGTACAGTGTAATGAAAGTACATACAAATAAATGCAACAAACGCAAGTTTACATTGTACAGTGCTACTGTTGATCAAAAAATCCTGTGCATACATTCTTGTTTCTTAATATCTGATCTTGTTTTTCTTTCGTGTTATGTATTGCTAGGTATACCTCTCTATTATCCAGAATATTTTTATACCCAGCAACCTCCTGATGCTGGGACTGGACATGAAAGAGTTTACTATACTATCTTTAAAGGTAGCCAGCTGGCATCAGAGGCTTCAGAGGAAAGTATAATAATTCTGTAGTGGGCAGATATGGAATAATTTGCTCTTTGTCTTAAACCTTGAAGCCTGTGGTTTAAGACCCCTTCAACAGAATTGTGTTAAATCACATTTTAAATCTTGTTAATTTCTTGGCCTCATTGACTTTCTGTGGCAGTTAATGCCATAGTTCAATTACATGTTTGAAAAATGTATTGCCTTATGCTGTTTTTGAATCGCACTCCTTTCCCAGTGTACATTCCACTACTCTTGGGTTCTGAGAGAGCTTAAATTCGCCTTTTACCTTTTCTGGACTAGTCACATATTCATTAGACTGTCCATTTATGCCAGTCGGTCTGCTGGAGATCAAGTACTTAGTAACTTCTTACACCACACTACAGCTGAGGTCTAACACTTTTATAACGATATATACCATTCGCTACCCAAGCTAATCTATACCTGGAATATCACGTAGAATAGATACAGGTTGAAATGTGATTGTATAGTACAAGCTCAGTGACAAAATTAATTAAAATACATTCCAGTGTTTTAGGAAGTGAGAAGGAAACACGCATATCTCCTTTTTATAAATTCATAGTCACCATTATGACAGTCATGTGAACATGAAAGCTAAAAAGGAATTCTACCTAGTCAGGTGACAAAACATGTGTATTGTACTTGGTAAAGTGCCAGATTGTCTGGAGGCTAGCTCAGAATACACGGTTTGATAATGAAGCGGACATATCCTATGTTCCCTCTAATTTTTTCCCATCTGTGGAATAAATTGTGTTCTGTGAGCCAAGGGATGTGCAGATGTGCACCACCAATAGAAATGCCTGCTGTGGGTGCTCTGCTAAACAGCTGGGCAGCATTTGAATCTCTCCTGGGTGGCTGCCCAAGTGCACAGCTTACAGGGAACACTGACCATAGGTATTACGGCTGCAGAGCTATGCTGTTTTAGTATAGATGCTTGTTATAGTGACAGAAGGGGTTGATTTAGAAGGGTAAGGCAACCTTGCTTTGCTGTGGACTTGTGCCCACAATGCTACACTGCCTCTCGATGTGGTGTGAAGAATGCGAGGAACTGAGAGTCCCATTGCCGCAAGTGAAGAGCAGGGAGTGCAGCATTTCGCTCCAGGAAGCAGAATCAAGCTGGAGAGAACCCTGAAGGATGACATCTGGTACCACTACTTGGAAAACCTAAGACAGAAGCTAGACTAGGGCAGGGCTTTTGAGATAATGTGTAAGTGGGACACCAGCAACTACTTTCTCTCTGGAGGCAGCTTCACCTGATTTGCTGATCAGAGGCTCATCCGCCACGTCTGGCTGAACTACATCCTACTGAATGGAGCCATCTGCAACAGGAATTGGGGCAAATGATGTGGGATGTGTGACTGTGCAAATAAGATGCTACGCCCTATCTTGTGTAGCTGCAAGCTTCATTCCAGAGCCTGGTGGTTCTGATATAATGCTATCCAAGATCAATTTATTAGAGCTATCCTGCCACCCATGGACTTTATCGTTGCTGGAATGGACAACCAACTGCAACCAGACATCATCGTCTCCCACAAGGCCCGGAAGAAAATCATCGTGGTGAATGTCACCATGTCTTTTAAGAACAGGACACCATCCTTCCATGATGCCCGATCTTGAAAGTTAGAGAAGTATCCCCCTTTGGCTGACACCTTGAGCACTAGGGACTAGGAGGTTCATGCTCATGCATTGAACATCAGAGCACTGAGCATATGGGACCCAAGTAACAAGGGAGTGTTGACCAAAGGTGAAATTGGTCAATGCTACGCTTGGTTGATGCAACAACTTAAGGTATCAGATGCCTTCAGTGGGTTGAGGGACTTGATGCACATCACTGGACATCAACCATGCTAATAGGGCTGAGTTGGAACATGAAGCTTGGTTGAGAAAATAATTTCCTGGTGGACTTTATTTACCAGGATGTATTGATTTTTTTTAAATCAAGGTGATTTTAAATCATCAAGAAAAAAATCATAGATTTAAATAGTTATGCCACTGATACTACTTCATATTTTTCTTAAATAATGGTGCAAATGTGATCACTAAAACATATTAATTTACAGTTCACTATAGCATTTGACAACATCTAAGATGATATCCTTTCTGTAATTGTTTGATTGTTTTTATTAATTTAGAAAAACACAATACGTATTGCCTGTGTCAAGCTGCACATGTGGCTATAGTACACTAGGAATGGTAGGAACAAAACCACGCACACAAACACACAGCATTTATGTTTTATTAAACTAAATCTTAAATATTACATTTGCAATTGCAGCAGTCTCCTGAGTTGCTGGCTGATGGCTCACCTTAAACTACTTTTTAATTTTCAGACTGCATTAACTCTAACAGACAGTCCTCAGAACACTAAATCTCATGGAGTTCTTATAACTTCTACAATTAGCTGTCATCTTCCTCACTCCCACTGTCATTTTGATTCATAGATTGAAACAGAAATACGAGTTTTCTGATTTTGTTTTTTCAACTCCCAGTCACTTTCTTAGTTTTTGAGTGGATAATACCAAACAGTGAAAATATTCTCTGTTTCTGCAGAGAAAGCTACAGCTGTGAAAAGTTGGCTTAGCAACTGACGGAACCCTTTTTCAAGGTGCCTGGCTAATGGTTTCCACCAGTTTGTGGGAGTGACTTTGTTCCAAACATCATCAGCACAGATGTTTTCGTTAAATAGTTTTGCTCTAGCCCCGAAATATGTTATGACTGCCACAACTGAAGAGTGATTTTTGAGATGCTCTTGTTGTGGAAGCAGCATCATTGTAGGAAGTTAAGAATGCTCACAAGAAAATGAGGCGGAATTAGTGTTTGATTTTTCTGCTCTCTTCAGCAAAGCTTAAGTAAAATGACTTATAGAATTACTTTGTGACTGCTTTTGTTAATTCTTGAAAAAGATGTGCTTAAGGTTTTGGCTAAAAGATGTGTTAAATGGTCATGGCAGCCATATATTAAGGATCAGCCTTCCATTTCTTCTTCCAATATCTTTCTCATCTTTTCAGCATTGTCTGTGGCAAAAATTGAGCATGCGACAGTTGGTTCAGTTTAAAGCAAAAAAGCAGTCCAGTAGCACTTTAAAGACTAACAAAATAATTTATTAGGTGGTGAGCTTTCGTGGGACAGACCCCTTTCTTCAGACCATAGCCATACCAGGACAGTTTATTACAGCTTCCAGTGCCACTTCCTTTTAAATATTTTGGTGGTTACCCATTTGTTTGTGTTTGTTTCTGAAAGATAGCATCCCATATCTTCTGTTGTGACACAGGCATGTCTAACTGTATCGTTGTGTACATTGTTCTGCCCATCAAGGCTTGAAGTGGCATATTTCCCTTCATTATTTCTTGCACACTGTTCAAGTTCCTTCCTATATACTCTGTCAACCTTCCTTCAATGTCTGCTCTGTCAGGTGGAATGTTAAGTTTAGTCCTTACAACTAATCATGTCAACAGAAGTGTTTTGTTGTTAGCAGGGAGAATATTTGGCATAGGTGAACTGAGCAGTCTTTTAGTCTATGGTGTCTTGTTGGTATTTGCTGGTCCTTACTACCAGCTCATCTAGGGTGGTGGTTTTACTAGATGATTACAATTTTTTGCTTGCAACTGATATTTTGTTGTCTGAAATACGTTTAGTTGCAGCACTGCTACTAAAAGTACTTTGGAAATAAATCTGAAATTGTTGAGGATAGACAGTCTCTTATGTTTAAATGGGATTCTGAAACAAAATTCAAAAATGACTTTGCATAGTTGTTCTCATTCTGTTGTTGAGTTAATAATTTTACATTTTTTTTCAGCAAGAATGCAGATCCAATTCCAAGTTATCAAAAAATCTAAGGTTGCATTTAGCATTAATTTTGGAGTAAGACCCATTGAGCTCACTGACATTTTTTCATCAAAAAATACAAGCAAATAATGGGCATTTCCTTTGGAAAAACTGAAGTATGCGGAAGTGAAATCCGGAATAGACTATGGCATCGCAATCATGGTTTGTGGCCATGATGTTACAAAATAAGGGTCATGTATTATGTAATATAAAATGACACTCAGATTTCTCTTACTGCAGCTTTCTGTATCATGTACATTGGAGATAGATAATTAGATTTAGAATCTAATCTTTATTGCTTGTTTAAACTAAACTTTTTTTTCCTAGCAACATTCAGCATAGCAAGCAAACAACTTGGTGATTCATTAAATCACACTTATTCTAAAAGACAGAGTCTTGAAGAATGATGCATTGCAAAGTGAATTATTTGAATTACTAACCAGTTGATCCAGATTGTTGTTCAGCCATATGCACCTTTTCAGCCACATAAATGCCTCTCAATAAACGGTTTTCTGTATGGTGGTTTATTCTTGCATCTGGGCCCCACATCTTTTTCTGGCACTGCTGACAGTGACATACTTTCCTTTTTCACCCTGGGTACCTGTTGCTGGGTATCTTGGGCCAGGAACTTACTGGAACTGGACTTTGATGTTGGAAAATGTTACTTCTGGATCATCAAATTCTCATCAATATTCTGTTCTTCCTCTTCATATGAAAAAGTTTTTTGTATGGAAGAATTTTTCAGCTTATTTTTGATGTTGCAAAAACTAAAACAAACTGGTTTTCTATTTAAGATGAGTGTGAGTCCTTTCTAATAATTTGCAGTTTTGTTAGAGAAGCTTGTGAGCTTGCACAAAGTTCCTTTTCAGACATGAAGAGCTGAAAACTTGCTTTAGCCGTAAAGATGATTAATAGTGGAGTATTTCATGTTGTAGTGTCACTGATTTTCACAGTTTGGTACTTAGATGAGGTAGACATCATGTTGTTGGTTACGCTTGGTTCATATTTGGAAAGGTTTCTATGTAGGTATGAAGACTAAATTTTTTTTTTTCTTTAAAGAGAAGAGCAAAGACTGCAAGCTTAGGTTTTGGGGTGTAAAATCCTGCTTAGTCAGTTAACCAGTTAAACATCAGGTTTAACCGGTTAACCAATTAAATGCAGTGAGGGTGGCTCATCCCTGGTTGTGATGTGCCGAGGACTAAAACTGGTTAAATGTTAATATTCCTACTCTAGATTCTGCCCAATCTGGATATCCTATGAGCCACATGAAAGGGCTCCAGTCAGGATGTTGTCCCTGGATTTCTCTGATACTCCTCCCTCATCTAGTGAGCAATTTAGCACTACTGATATCTGTCAGGTCCTTCACATCCTGTCTCTCTGAGGTGGTAGTGTCATTTTTAACAGAACCTTATCTTGACAAAATTTCCCAAGACTGCACCAAGTCCCTGACCAACCTGTAAATACATCTTGGAAATGGATGACTTCTCTGGGTTCCGTCTAGCCTTGCATTTATATGACCTGCTAACATGAACCTTCTACCTCACTATATACCACTGTCATGTCCCACATTTGAACTGATTACTAGTACAGTTTTTTCTCCTAGCATGGATGGGGCCTGTGTATTAATCACACTAATAAAGTGTCTTTCTTTAGAACACCTGCTTTATCATTTTTTTTTTTTTTTTTTTTTTAAAGCATTGGAGACTGCACTATGCTTGGGGAGTGATCTCTGTCCTTTGGAGACTTAATTGGAAATGGGATGTGAATCCCTGGCTCTTTGTTAACTTTGGTACTGTAGGCTGAATAGCAGTACAGGTTGAACCTTTCTAATCCGGAACTCATCTGGCATGATTTTAGTTAGCCAGATGACTACTTACCATGGGTGTGGTGGCCAGGTTTCCTATGATACCTAAAGTTTGTTTGCAGCCACCAGTCCTGGATCTCTGTGTTCTGTGCTGTTACTTTGATGTAGTGTACTAGTGTACACGTAGCCTAAGTAATCTATTTTGAAGTAAGAACGTTGAAATAGGCTACTTCGACACGTATCATCTATACATCCTCCAAGGCTGGTGCCGTTGACGTTCAGTGTTGAAGTAGCTGTGGAGAACGTCGAAAGGAGCTGCCCCGGAAGGAAATGTGGAGCATCCACACACACAAGCGCTCCCTGTCAAAATAAGGGGCCAGCAAAGCCTGTGGACAGGGTCGCAGGCTGGAGTAGCCCTTTTGGGGGAACAGCAAGCCACTCCCTCAGAGGGCCCCTCCCAGACACACTTGGCCTGCACAGCACGAGGTCCGCCGAGCCAACAGTCGGTTGCAGACCCCGTGCACACAGTATGAACCCCCAGCTGCAGCAGCAGCCAGAAGCCCTGGGCTAAGGGCTGCTGTATGCAGCAGCCATAGAGCCCTGCGGGGGCTGGACTGAGTGTCTTTCAACCCCTCATCTGATTTCCGCCATGGAGGACCCCGCTATTTCGATGCAGCGGGATGCGGATTGTCTACACACGCCCTACTTCAATGTTGAATGTTGAAGTAGGGCGCTATTCCCCTCTTCGGATAGGTATAGCGATTTCAACGTCTTGCCACCTAACATTGATTTCAACGTTGAAATAGCGCACGGCGTGTGTAGATGTGACGCATGCTATTTCGATGTTGTGCCAGCTACTTCGAAGTAGCCAGCTAGTGTAGACGCACCCTTAGTTGTTATTTACCCCTAAATGTCTTCTACCAGCCCAGTAACAAGTGGAAGTGTTGGTAATGTGCTAGACAATATTGACCTCCCATCGTCCAGCCAGCACTGGTCAGGTGCTGGATGAGAGAGGTTCAACCTGTAGTGACTTGACTGTGTTGGGGAGTAACGTGTACCACATCTGTCTTTTAAAATAAAAATATTAACTCAGATGTGTTTGTACTGAAAGAAATAATGAAATTATAATAGCAATAAGTTGTGATGACATCAAATGTTTACTTTTCAATGTGATTATTTGAATTCACGGTGGTTACTCTTTTATATGTTTTGGGTAAGCAGCCATATGCCTCTGCAAATGTTGCTTTAGCATTATCTACTTGAGGCCTAAATTTTTACAACAGGAATATAATTAATTTCACCTCTTTCAGGAAAAAGAAAAGCCAAATTGTGTGTTTAAATCTCAAAAAATTAGGGATGGAGGAAAATAGTTTGAATTAATAGTTCAAAAAGAGAATGAGTTCTTGCAATTATGTATGTCTGTTGTTCCTGAGACAGATTGACTTGTTTCAGAGGCACGTATGTCATATTGCTTTGTTGAAGGGCTGGGTAGGACCAGGCTATGGGTAGATGTTGCACCGTTGTGCACCCTGGACTTAGAGAGAACCATGCCTTTTTTGGACTATCTATAGGGTACAGAACTTGGTTAGAAATTTTACATAATTGTAACTAAGTCTTCACTGTAAAAATATGGTTCATAGTTACACAAATAACACAACACAAAAATTGCTTGTACTTGTTTAGTCATGATAAAAACAGTACCTTTGTGGTTCTGCTTCACAGTCTTCTGAATTAGTAATTTATTCCTAAATTGTAGTAAACATCTCCTCCTCCGTACCTCATGTTTGCTTTGTGGTAAGTGTAGCCCTCTGATATTCCCTTTCCAGAACAAAAAAGTGAGTAGGCTTTCAAAGATGAGGTTTCTTCAGTAGAACAGTTATTTCCTTTTGCCAGAAAATGGGGCAGGAGATAACTTGTTAGAAATTTGAATAATACAAACTGATGCCTTGTCTTGCACTTCAGGTATTGCAGCCTGACGCATATTTTTTTGCTTCACTTTCAAACTTGCTGTTGCACAACCTAAGCTTACTATATTTCTTCAAAGTGCATGTAGCATAGGAAGATGCTTGCTGTGCAAGGGATTTTGGAAGGTGGTGTTTTAACTAGTGAAACAGATGTGTGATTTCAGAAATGAGTCTGGAGTTGATACTAATATAAAAGTAGCAATAAATAAGATGAGTTAATGTGCAAAGTCTCAAAACATTGTATAATACCGTTAAATCTTTTTCTGCTTAGTATGTGAGCAGAGGAGGTAATACAATTAAAACTATTAGGTTGGCAAATAACAAGGGAGGTGTTATTTTGGGTAGAGTCAGGGAGTATTTTGCGCTTGTTTCTTTGGTATGGATGTGCTTGTGATATTGTACCTAATGTGTAATGTGTCCTCTTGACTGCATGTTACTGATTCAGTGATTTCTAGTGTCTCCATGGATATGTCACGATCCCATTAGCCTTGGTATGAGTGAAAAGATCATTTGTTCTCTGTTGAAATGGTGACAGGCTCCAAAAGCTGTCTGACATCTAACTCAATGAGAAGGACCCAGATTATTTCAGAGCTGAAGCTTGCTGGATTCCTTGGGGAAAAGAGCTATGAAGTAGGGAAATAAAAATCAGAGAACACAGGAAAGTCGTATTTTAGGGTCATTTACTGAGGGAGCTGAACATTCTAATGATGTGTTTGTTACCTGTCAGAGTGTACTGCACTTGTAATCTGTCAGTCTTTCCTGGGCAAACTTTGCTATTCAAGTAACAACTTGTAAGTCTGTGCACAGATAAATGTTAATGGGTTTGAACTGGTTTTGTGGGACTTTACTCGTAATGCTCTGCTGAGGGGAGCAGTTGTATATTCTGTTTTTAAATGTGCACTGTATAGCACTAGTAGTACAGCCAATAGCTTCTCCGTGCTTCATTCTGACAAAAATGTTTCTCACGAGGTCCTGCACCAGCTGATCCTAAGTGACCATTAGACTTGATTCCTTCATATTCAGTGGCCTTGCTGTGGAGAAACAAATTTGATTGGATGTTTTCCTATTGTGCTCATCTTTATTGTAATGCCTACAAAAATGGACCTACATAATCTAACTCTTGCTCGCTCTCTCTCTGTAAAAGTGGGTCCAGGTTTGAAGAAGGTGAAGATGTGTTCCTATATTTGCAAGATTATGGTGAATACCTATATTAATGTGGCAACACACATTTTGTGATCCCTACTTTCCTCTTCAGAAGCACTACTAATTTGTACATTCATCAGGTCTGTGGTAGAGGGTACAGGTGCATCTCTCTAAAGATGGCTTCGCTTCTAAAGGAATCCCCTAGTCAATAGACGCTTGTATTCCTCTGATCATCCTTGAGGCAAAAATCACTCTTTCACAGCAGTGGGAGAAGATATGCAGAGCTGGAAGTCACTCCTATCATTCATGAAAGTTGATCACGTATCTTCCACCTGCAAAAAAGCCTATGGCTGAGCAGAATGGACATCACAATTCAGATGTGAG
Organism: Carettochelys insculpta; assembly: GCF_033958435.1. Lineage (NCBI taxonomy): Eukaryota > Metazoa > Chordata > Testudines > Carettochelyidae > Carettochelys > Carettochelys insculpta. Next base: position 19,608,349 of record NC_134150.1, read on the forward strand.
CCTACAGAAAGTGGGCAAAACCACATGTTCCTTTTTGGAGGGTAACTTGGCTATGAGCTGGTGCCATTTAGCCATAGAGCTCTGTATTACTACCTTCCTCTCTCTAATCACTGCCTCTCAGATATGTGGACATCTAAAGAACGTAAGACTTCCAGGGGTTCATTTGAAGGTCAATGTGTAAGGTCTATTCAACTAGGAGAAGTTGCACTGAATTTGCATAGTTATGTTGGCGGGGGGAGGGGGGGTTGGGGGGAAACACACCAGTGACCAATAGAGCTGTGATTCCATCAGCATAGTTAACTTTTGCTCATGAAGGTAGTGTTTCTCCATAAAAAGAAAATCCCTTTCTGTTGGAATAGGCTGCCACCTGCATACAGATTCATAGACTTGAATGTCAGAAGGAGCCATCATGGACTCTTATCTCCCTGACATTGCAGGCCAGAGATCCTTACCATCCCCACCACACATAATAGATCCTTCATCTCTGGCTTGAAAATTCTTTCATAACCCAACTATGGTGTTCACTTGGCTCTTGAGTTTGTGTATAACTTCCCAGGTGTCTGACTTCTTCTGTGTTGAATTCTCTATAGTAACAGAGATGTCCTCATCTGGTGTCCCATTTTCAGTTATTGGAAATATCTGCTGCTATCAGTTGCAGATCAGCTACATGTCATTAGACAGTCCTGCACCATCCCATGTATAAATTTATGAAGCTAAGGCTACGTCTACACTACGAAATAAAGTTGACTTCGTAACACTAGATTTTTACCTGCCCACAAAGTTGACTTAGTGCATCCCCACTAAATCACCGAAGTTTGCCAGTTGCAGTAGTTCATTGTGGGCCCCTGTCTCACAGTTTCTTCAGCCCATTGTATTCTGGATTTTAGTCCCGGTCTGTTATGGGGAAAAAAACTGCCCCGCAAGTGGTTGTGGGTATGTGATGTCAGATATTTCCAATAAGTTTATTGGCCTCATTTTCCCCCCCGCCATTGAAAACAGACGTTTTTACAGAAGTCTCTTTCCCCAGTGAGAGAAATTGTTTTGAATTGTCTGCAGTATGGAAAGAGGCAGCTTCTCCCCCTCCGCCACCGTGGAAAATCATCTTTACAGAAAGGCAGCTTTTACAAAAGAGATTTCAAATTGACATTAAATACAAGTGAAGAGAGAGGCTGAAAGAGCAAGGTTTGAGCTAGAGAGAGAGATTTGTGAGCCATCACCACACAGAAGTGAGGAACAGCCATTTTTCAGAAGTGTCTTCTCCCCAGTGAAAGTACACCAAACCTATGGCTTCAGTAGCTGAAGCCCATGATACCCAAGTGGAATATAGTGTGTCTGTGCAACTAGTGAAAGCGTTCATATTATTCAAAAGAAAAGAAGGAAAATGATGGACTCCCAGAGGTCTTTAGTGTCTAGTGGTTAGCATGACTCAGAAGTAGTGAAGGAAAGACAGAGGGCATTGGTTTCTAGAGGTTAGCATCCCTTCCTCAGTGAAAATACACCAGACAGGAATCTGTGCAACTATTAAAAACTAATAAGACTTCATATTGTTTGCAAGACGAGAGAAACTACCACGTTTTCATTGTATCTGGATGAAGGAGCCAGGTCTGAAGTAAAGAGAGAGAGAAAGCGAGAAATTTGTGAGTTGTCACTACATAGAAGTGAAGAATGCTCTAGGGAGGCCCTTGTACTGATGTCTCCGACGTGATGTGAGAATGCCTTTCGAAGTAGTAGCTCCAGACGCATTATGAATCCCTAAGACTAGAAGAGAATGAAAGAATCTCAAAGGGTGTTGGTGTCTAGTAGTTTCTGGCAGGAGCCATTAGCCCGTCAGAAGTAGTAGCGGCTTCAGAAGAGAAGAAAAAAGTTAAGGCAGCATTAGAAGATAGAAAAGTTGAGGAAAGAATGAAGGGATTCCCTTATTTCTTCTGGTAAAGAAGCCCTAGCCTGTGCATGAGAGGGAAGGGACAGAGCGAACCCACAAGTTCCATTCCTTTGTAGAAAATCCTGCCTTGAGCCATGATTTGGGAAGGGAGAGCACTCCATATGGTCCCCCCCCAGCACTTTCTGTGTCTGTCCCAATGAAGGTAAGCCCTTTCAAGCAGTGAAGCGCCACACAGGACAGGACATGGCACTGTCTGCATGCATGGTCTGTGGAGGCTAGCTCACCAGGCACATGGAGCCTTGGGGTGGGGAGCTACCCCATACGAATGTGAAGTGCAGAAAACGAGTTGAGCAACCTGTTGAAATGGTTCAGTTGGCCGAATGCTCCCAGAACTCGTTAGGTAACAAGGTTATTGTTCTTAAAAAAGCAGGCTTCATTCCTTCCTATGAAATCCTCCCCCGAGCCACATCTACTCCGTAACAGCAATGAAGGGTCCTGTGGCACCTTATAGACTAACAGAAAAGTTTTGAGCATGAGCTTTCGTGAGCACAGACTCACTTCATCAGATGCTGGTCTGGGAAGTCTGCAGGGCCAGGTATAAATAAGCCAGAGCAAGGGTGGGGATAACAAGGTTAGCTCAGTCAGCCCCCAGTCGCATTCTGCTGCCCTCCCAAATGATTCTTGAGCCAGGCTGTATGACTGCCTGTATGGCAACAGTAGGGTGCTCCCAGTACTGCCCAAAGGCAGTGAAATACACATGGTAACAAGATTTATTTTTAAAGTCACTATTCTTTAAAAAGGGAGAGCATGAAGCACAGTCCCAGCAGTGACCACTTAAAAATGTAACTTCCACATGGCAGCAGCGGGTGGTGGTGGTGGTGGCTGTGCAATGAAGACAGTCACATTGTAAAATCAAATTAAGTGTTTTAAAATTGACTTTATGCTCTAGTGTAGACATAGCCTATGTTTTGATGGCATTAGATGCTCCCCCCCTCCCGCCCCAACTCATTTGGAAGTCTGTTCCAGTTCTTCACTGTTCTGATGGCAAGAAGCCTTTTGTTTAATTTCAAGCCTAAATTTGATGACCAGGTTTCTTCTTGTATTAGCAGTGGTACTAACCTTAAATAACTCTGTTCCCTCCATAGTATCCGTTCCTCTGATCTGTTTATAGAGAACAATCCTATCTCCTTTCATTTTGCTTTTGTGTTAGGCTGAACAACACAACACAGATCTTCTCATGAGTTGGCCCTGACCAAATTTACAATCCATTTTGATCATAGGTTTTTAAAAATAACAAATTTTACGATTTCAGCTATTTAAATATGAAATTTCATAACATTCCTGGCTCTCAAAGGAGCTGAAAGGAGAGAGGGTTGCAGCACAGCTACCCTTACTTCTGCGCTACTGCTGGTGGTAGCCCTGCCTTTAGAGCTGGCCAACTGGAGAGCAGCAGCCGCTGGCCAGGAGCTCTCAAGGTAGAGCTGCCAGGAGCTGTGCATAAGTAAAGATGGTATGGTATGACCACTCTTACCTCTATGCTTATGTCTGAAGAGCTGGGACCCTTTGTGGATGCTGTCTGCTTTCAAGGCAGTTGTGTAAAAGTTTAAGGGTGGCTAGTATGATGTTGCCACCCTTCTGCACTGTGACTGGCAGGACACTACCTTCAGAGCTGGGTGGCCTCTGCTTTCCAATCAGCCAGCTCTGAAGGCGGCGCAAAAGTAAGGTGGCAGCAACACTATCTCCTACAATAATTTTGTGACCCTGAGCACTGTTTTGGACCAGGATCCATCCAATTTTGAGAAACATTAGCTTCCACCATGAAATCTGTATGGTATAAGGTAAAAGCACTCCAAAGAACAGATTTCACAGAGAAGACCCAAGTACCTAAAAGATGGTTGCAAGGAGGAGGGAGAAAAACTGTTCTTCTTGGCCTCTGAGGGTAGGATAAGGAGCAATGGTCATAAACCACAGCAAGGGAAGTTTAGGTTGGCATTGGGAAAAACTTCTTAACTGTCCAGGTGGTTACACACTGGACTAAATTGCCAAGGGAGGTTGTGGAATCGCTGTTACTGGAGATATTTACGAGCAAGTGAGAGACACATCTATTGGGATAGTCTAGATGGTGCTTGGTCCTGCCATCAGGGCAGAGGACTGGACTCGATGACCTCTCAAGGTCCCTTCCAGTTCTAGTGTTCTGTGATTGAGGTCAGTTTTCACAGTTCATTACATGATTTTCATGGTCATGAATTTGATAAGGCACTGCTCTTCAGGTAGCTTCCCACTCCCCACCCCACCTTTCTGCTGGTTACCTTATTAGCCTTTCTCTTTACTTGTTTCAGTTTGAGTTCAGTGGACTATCCTACCATATGTGCCAGCATAGTCTCGGAAGTATAGACAGTACCCTTGGTGAGGGACTGTAATAAATAACTCTGAATTGTAAATCTGGGGTTTGCCAGGTTGTAGAAGCCCAGACGATGTTTCATGTCCAGAATAGGAATCCGACTCCGACATGAACAAACTATAAATAAATAGACTTGAGTCATTTTCTCCTTGTCTTTTTTTTTCTTCTCTCAGCCAACAACGCAGCAGTCTCCTCAAGATGAGCAGGAAAAACTCCTGGATGAAGCCATTCAGGTTGTAAAGGTCCAGTCTTTCCAGATGAAGCGATGCTTGGTAAGAAATGCTTTTTCTTTCTCCCGTTCCCCAAAGTGGTAGAATGGAATTATTTTTTTTTTCGGAAGCTGGGAAGAACTTTCTTTTCTTTGTCATGAGCTGCAGACTGATTTATTGGATACAATCAGGTAATTAATTTAGCTGCTTTGAGTACATACAAACTTTCTTTGACTGTTTTGTTATGACGAAACCCAGCACACGGTGAACATTGGTGGCAAACCCCTCGTATCCAATACAAGTAACACCTTCAGCAAAGGGTGAAACAGCAGCACTTTTTTTATAGTGTCACTGCTTGCTGAAATAAATGGAAGAGAGATTTTTCTGATTTTTTTCTAGGCCAAAGTTTTCACATTTTGCTGAGAGAAACCAAGGAAGTAAGTGTCAGTCTGCTTGCAATTCCAGGCAACAAGTGAGGGAATATGTTATTCTCTTGTGGAAATCTGCAGTTGCCTTCAAGCCTGCAGCCCTTTAGATTTAAGCTTCACAGAAGTGTGCAGTGTAGTCATTCCTTTTATGTGAAAGTAAGTAGTCCATGACATGGTAAGAACATGCGTTTCACTTGTTTTCAGAATGTTGAGTGTTCCTCCACTGTGCTTTTCTGAAGTTTCTTCCCTTCTGTGAAGCTTCAGAATTTTGCTGAATGTTTTCTCAACAGGAGAGTCCTCTGTGTGCTCCTGTACAGGAGTAATACTCCTGTAGAGTACACTGGGGACCTTCCGAAGGCTTCAGTTGCTTGCATTAGGTGGATTGTGCTGTGATGCAAAACAGTAAGCAATGGCCTTGCATTGAGAGAGCTTCTTTCATTTATTTACCTCTGGTGAAGGAAACTTGAAGAGACAGGGAAGATGAGGAGCATCAACAGCAGGCCACTTAGCCTATGTGAGGAATTTGGCTGTATCCCTACAAGAAGGAATAAAACTTAGAGCTGAATTTTTAAAATGAATGTGAGAAGCTTTGAGTCTGAAACCGTATAATGATTTTCTTCTAACCGTTGTCCATGTGCTTGCATCCAAAGTGGATGGAATAATAGCTCTAACCCTCAGAGAAACCACAACTAAATTTATCACCATTTTTACTGAAAGGAAAACTATGGGCACTTGACTTTGAAAGGTCTTTAAATAGCGTCCCACAGAATCTTTAGATGTAAAACTTAATCCCCACCAGCCTAGTGGACTGTTTTTTGATAAGGAGTCGTACAAAAAGAGTGTGCTGTGTCATGGTCCAGATAACTATCTGGAACTCTCAATATACCTCTTGTTCTTGAGAATCAAATAAAACTTACCATTTAAAAAAAAACCCACACAATTGCAGAATTTTATGTTGTGGGAGACAGGCTGGGGAATTTTACCTGAATTCTTGCAGAATTTTCCAGAAATCATGTGAGTTAAAGCCCAGACAAACACACAGGTTATCATTAGACTGAGCTGGAAGGCAGACTTTGGTCTGTAGTACTTTAAAGAGTTATAAAACTGTCTTGCTTTGGTCTCCAGGGTGGGATAGCTTGTGTGTTTTGGGGAGTAGACAGGCAAGGGTTGCCACACTAGTGTGTAAAAAAAAAAAAAAAAAAAAAAAAAAAAAAAAAAAGCTGTTTTTCCAATGTTTCTTGTAGCAGCCCACAGATATACGATATTACCATAGCAAAAGCCACAGAACAAAACTCCTTTTCTTGTTAAACACTCAGTTTCTCTGTCGAGAGGGTTACTTTTTTCATTTTTACTCTGTTTTTCCCACACTGTTTATAATGTATTTTAGAAAAATAACTTGCTTCAGAAATCAAACTGAACTTGCTAGGCTAGGGAATGACAAGCATTGCTTATGTATGTTCTTGCTCACTGTTCAGGACAAAAATAAGCTTATGGATGCTCTGAAACATGCCTCCAACATGCTTGGTGAGCTGCGGACTTCTATGCTGTCTCCAAAGAGCTATTATGAACTCTGTATCTTTTGAATGGTTGATGGGGAAAATATCTGAGGTATTATGAAGTAAAATCCATGTAATTACGTGTCTTTTAAGCCATAATCACTTCAGGACTCCATAGACTGGATCTCTTGAAGATCCTGCATGGAATTAACAAAAACTACAGTGTGTGTGAGAGCTGGATTGGGCATCAGAAGTGTGGGGGCTCCCTTTTTTTTTCAGGGCAAAACTAGGAGGCTTTTTAGAGTCAGTACAACAGTCTTGTGTACCCCACAAGAACTGCTGAAGACATTTAGTTTTTCCTTTCTAAAAGTTGAGAGAGCAGTGCGTTTACTTCCCTTTGATGCTCTATGTCAAATTAGAGAACATCTAGTAACTTTTTATGCAGCAGACATGCTGTTGACATGCAGAGACTTTCCCACTACATACTTCTTAAGTTGGGGATATTGCTCTGTGAAAGCCATGACCACCTTCTGCCTCTCCTGCCCCTCTTTCCTTTGCTCTGCATGCCTTTGCTTGCACCTTCAATAGCAGTACTCTGTCCCCCCCAATAAATTCTGACTCCCCTCCTTTCTCCTTCAAATATTTCTGCTTGTAAATTCAGACTTTCAGCAGTGATGCCCTGTGAAAAATTTACAGCTATTTGTGCATGACTGTCTGGTTCTGATTGTAAGCTTTTTGGAGCATTTATCTTACTCTTGGTATTGTTCTGATATGCATGGGCATTTACTCTTATTGTAATTATCATGTTTAATCCTTAACCATAAGAGCAAAGATATGGCTATTTCTGATGAACTACATTATCTGGAGGTATATCTGACGGATGAATTTGCCAAGGGAAGAAAAGTGGCAGATCTTTATGAACTAGTACAGTATGCTGGAAATATAATCCCAAGACTGTAAGTAAATGAGTGCTAAGAAACTTTAACTAGTGAATGATGTTTATTAAAACTTCTGGCTTGGGGATGAGCGTGTGCTGGGCTAACGCAGTGTTTAACCTGTAGTTGAATTCTTCCAGTCAGGTACTTTGTTTTATTAGCAGCTAAGTGAAGTGGAGTAAAAAAAAATATATATATATATATATAGTTTTGTCCAGAGTCTTAATTGTTAATCATCTTTTAGAAACATGTATTCGTATTTACCTCATTTTAAAAATACCTTTCATCTTCGTCAGCATAACTGACATTTTAAGTGCCAAATCTTAGCTGGCCTAAATTGATTGATTTTTTTTTTTTTTTTGTACACAGCTGAATGCATAAAGATAAATGGGTGGCTTCTTTCTCCAATTCCTTATGTTCAGTTGTTGGCATAGGGTACAGGGGAAAAAAATACCACTGAAAATATATTCTATAGTCCCATAACTTATGCTCTTTTAAAAAGAGGATTGTGGCATGCCTTTGTATATCTTTAACATCTTTTTAATAAAAGCTTTTAAATCAGTCCACAGCAAACTCAGTATTGAAAAGCTTGTTTTAAAAAAACACATCACGTGAGAGTAGAAGATCATACATTTAAAAATTTCACTTCCCTTTTTTTGTTATTTGGAAAAGGAACTAACTTCAAATTTCTTTTTCAGGCCCTTGCTTCTCTTAAGAGAGTTTAAGATTAGAAAGAAGGTCAATGCATACAATGATGAAATAACTGAATTCACATGCAGGTTGGACCTCTCTCATCTAGCACTCATGGGACCTGACTGGTGCTGAATGAGAGAATTTGCTGGACCACAGGAGGTCAATATTGTCTAGCATTGCCAACACTTCCATTGTTTACTGGCTCTTAGAATACATTTATGGGTAAATTACAGCTAAATAACACCACACAGAACACTGAAAGCCAGGACTGGTGGCTTTAAGCAGATTTTATGGGCTCACAGGATACTCTGTCAGACCCAGGATAAGTGGTCGTCTGGCTAACAAAAAATCATGTTGGATTATGGGTATTGCCGGACATGAGTTCTGGATTAGAGAGGTTCAACCTGTACTTGAGACTACAGCAAAGTTTTAGCTTTACTAATTGTCCTGAATATGTAGCCTTCCTTAAACTCTTGTTCATTTAGCTTTCAGTCCTGCAAGCAGCTGTGTGTGAGGAAGGCAGTGCTGCTTGGAGTGAGTAGGGGGCTGAGGTGTTGAAAGGGTCTAAATTCCAGTCCTAGTATGCACCTAGGTTATTTTGTGTCCTTGAGTGCCTCATGTCACTTTTTTATTTTCGCTGTCTATGAATGGGAGATAATTCTTACCTACTAGTGAAATGGTGTGCATTGTGAGCACTAATCAAAGTCTGTACAATCCTTTTGAATACATAAAGCATTATAATAGAACCAAGTGTTTGTTTGATATGACCCAGATTTAGGTGGAAAATTTTCTTTCCCCACCCGCTCTTAAGGCCGTGCTCAGCACATTGCTTAGACAATTCCTTCTCATCCTTTCCAAGTATCTTGTGAAGATGAGAGGGATAGACTTGCCTCTGGTCAAACTATTTTACTGAAATATCAGTGCAACTTTTTTCCAGTATTATACTTAATCCTTCATTTTAATAAGAATTTCTTTGTTTTTCCCCCTCCTAGCTATCTACTGATAACAGTAGGAGTTGTCTATGTCAAGTCCTTTCCTCAGTCCAGAAAAGATATCCTGAAAGATCTGGTGGAAATGTGCCGTGGTGTCCAGCATCCTCTAAGAGGCTTGTTTCTTCGAAACTACCTTCTTCAGTGCACCAGGAATATTTTACCAGATGAAGGGGAACAGACAGAGTAAGTGGAATGTGATGCAAATGCAGATGAGCACTTTTATGCTAGGAATACATAAATGTTTATTCTCTGTGATCTTGTAGGGCTTGAAATAGGTGCATATATGGGATAAAGTTTTTAATGTATTTTGGGCAGACTCTGCAAGTCCAGACTCTAGTGATGATCTGATGGATTAATTCCTGGCATGTGAGCTTAAAAGATGCTAGGTATGCTTGGGCAAACCCTCCCCCGGTATTTTGCTTGAAATAATAATAGCTTTAAAAAGGTCCATTGGTCAAAACAGCATATCCTCATTTTGCATAAAAGTAATCCTGTGTTCAGTCTCCTCCATACTTCCCAAAAATGACTGGAGAACTTGGTCAGTAACAGCTGATTTTATTGGCCTTTATATTGGCTTGTACCCTTGTTTGTTTTTCTTACTGTGAAAAGGAGTATTCAAGATAAAGTGGACTCTCATCTTCTAGGTGTAAGCTGTAAACTTTCTACAGTGACTTTCTACAAGCCCCATTGCCAGTTCTGTCCCTATGTCAATACTAGTGATGCTATCACTGGAGCTAGCCGCAGCAGCCACACGATCAGGGACTCATGCACCTGCACATTGACTAAAGTGGTATGTGCTATCACCAGTGCCCCTCTGCCATGTACATCAGACGAACTGGACAGTCTTTGTGCCAAAGTATGAATGGACGTAAATCTGATATCAAGAATTGGAATACACCTAAATCTATAGGGGATCACTTTAACCTCCCTGAACATTCAGTAAAGGATTTAAAAGTATCCATTCTTCTGCAAAAGGATTTCACAGCATGGTTACAGAGGGAGACATCTGAATTAGCATTTATTTGCAAATTTGATGCGTTTTTAAACTAGGCCTTAAAAGGGATTGCCATTATCTTAGGCATTACAAGGGATATTTTCCCACCCTTTGATATTTGCTGGACTGGCACACATCCCACTTAACTTGCTGTTTCTACTGGGTCTGTTAGTGACAGGTAAACCCTCTCTTTGCCTCCTTCCTCTCCCCATCCTTGTAAACCCTGGTTTCTCCTTGTCTATTCCAAATTTGAGGAAGTGGGTCTTACCCACAAAAGCTCGTTACTTAATAAATAAAATTGTTAGTCTTTAAGGTGCTACAGGAGTTCTTGTTGTGTATGAAGCTATAGACTAATATGGCTATACCTCTGAGTCTTTCTACAGTAGAGAATATTTCATGTTTTAAACATATCTCTGGTTTGCAAAATGTTTTCTGGTTTTTGTGGATGGGGGCAAAGTAAGCATATAAATATTTTACGATAATCTCCTATTGCCCTTGTCCATCCCAGTTTTTTCTAACATGGTTCAAATGATAATGTAGGTTGAGTCTGTTGGCTGCTTAAAAGAAGGATCTACAGTAAACTCTCTCGTATCCAGCATTCTATCATTGGGAACAATCAAATAACCGACATTTGAACCATAAGTAAATTTTAGTTACATTTTCCATAACTACAGTATAGTGAAAGTAAATACAAATAAATACAGTATAAGTTTACAGTGTACAATACTACTGTTGGTAAACAAAGTACTCTGCCTGCATTTTTGTTTTTTCTTAATATCTAATCTTGTTTTTCTTTAGTGTTTTCATGCATTGCTCGGTATGCCTCTCCATAATCCAGAATATTTGAATATCCATCAACCTCCCAGTCCTAGGGCTGCCAGATAAGAAAGAGTTTACTGTACAAATACGTTGTCCTATAACTGATCTCACTTTAAAGCTCATGGTGGGAATGTCTTTCTTTCTGTTTCGAATGGGAGGTTGTAACACATCTTTGATTTGAACCCCACTGCTTCCCCACAACCAAAAAAACCCCCAAACCCTTCAGTAGAAGTCAAAATATTTATATTTTTAATGACTGACCTGATTTTAGTGAAGAAACCACTGGGGACATCAGTGATTCCATGGATTTTGTGTTGCTGAACTTTGCTGAGATGAACAAACTCTGGGTGCGGATGCAACACCAAGGACACAGTCGAGATCGAGAGAAAAGGGAGCGGGAAAGGCAGGAACTGAGAATTCTGGTGGGAACAAACTTGGTACGCCTTAGTCAGTTGGAAGGCGTTAATGTGGAGAGGTATAAACAGGTGAGATTTCTTTCATCTAACACTTAATTGTGTCCGTATTCACCAGATGATTGAAACAGGAATCAAGAGTACCATTGTCTATGAAAGTTATTACATCTTCAAATAAATAGCTCCACCCACTAACCTCACATCACCTTCAGTGTTTATAACTTTTAAATATGTTACTGCTTTTAATTTGAAGGGGGTCACATTCAGATGCTTCTTGTGTGAAAGGCCTCACCAGTACAAAAGTTCTGAGAATAACTGGTCTAAAGTAATAGAGAAATGCATTGTAAACCATGCAATTTCTATAAGAGGACTTACCCATTGCTGACCCGCTGGGTAAGAGGGAGTGAGCACATGCATGAGCCCATTTTTAAAAAATGTCACTGGATGTTTTCACTAAGAACAGGCATTAAATTCCTCATTACAATTTTAGTGTCCCTATACACGTGTGATTTATAGCTCAATACTTGCCTGGTGAGAGAAGATCTGACTAGAACTCTAAAGTCTGCACTGTTTAAAAAGGATTTGTGTAAACTGAGGCACTCAATGGGAAGAAAAATATTGCAACCTTTTTCTTCCTCTATAGATTGTTTTGCCTGGAATATTGGAGCAAGTAGTGAACTGCAGGGATGCTCTAGCACAGGAGTATCTCATGGAATGTATTATTCAGGTAAGCTGCGGAAAGGTGCAAAACTAGCTTCACTTGATAGTTGGGGTCTCCAAAGTTTTTAAAATAAATGGCTTGTAAAGTGCATGGAAGTATTGTAGTGTGGTGTATCTGGTATTTGTTTTGTTGGGAGGTGAGGGGTAGGCGCTAAGCAGTTGACCTGTGTAAAAAAAATATTAATATTTACTTGCATTTCTGTTTGTTGGTCCATATGATTGCTTCTGGGAAGCATTTTTTCCTACTGTTGTTTTTTAATATACTTTTTTTTTTTTTTGTAAGAGCTGCCAAAATGTTAATCTCAGTCTATTGGCTAAAGCTGCATGCTGCTTTGTGAGCATTAGGCCGCTTAATTTTCCTCTTCTCATTTCCTTCTTATTCTTTATATGGCCACAGCTGCTGTCACTCCTTCCTCAGGAAGGATTAAACAGTTTTTGTTTGGGGTTCTGGGGCGATCTTGTCCCTGCCTTGACCTCTGCTGCCCTGCCAGTCTCCTGTTACCAGCACAGTGCTTCCCTTGCAGACTGCAGCTGGTGGGGAAAGCTGGAGGAGTAACACTCAAAGCTGCAGCTAGTGTATCCCATTTGCTCTTCTTTCCTCTCTATTGTCTGTTAAGGAAGCTTACGTGTTTTTTTTAGGGCAGGCATGTCCGTAGTACAAATGATTGATGGTAACAATTTTGCTTGTGTGCTGTGAGACCTGTGCGGTCCTCATCTGCTTCATTTTGTGCTCAGTTCATTTCTGCTTTGCTTTTTGCATGGAGCCCTGAAGTGACTTCAAGACTTGTCTCTTTCATAGTGTGAAGTGTTATCATCAGGCAGCTATTTTCTTCAAATTCTAAATAGTGTCCTGAGATGTGAGTGAATAGAGGTGTGTCTTGCTGTGAAGTATGATGATTCTTGATGTGTGTTTTTAGGTTTTCCCAGACGAATTTCATCTCCAGACCTTGAATCCTTTTCTCCGAGCCTGTGCAGAATTGCACCAAAATGTGAATGTGAAAAACATTATTATTGCTTTAATTGACAGGTGAGTATGAGGAAGGATTTACTTGTAATAAATACTGACTAAATAGAATTTACAGTATTTGAACACAAACAGATGAGGGTCTGCTAGTCTTGTTTCTTTGATTTCTCCTACTGTTCGATTTAACTGTTTCTGTATCTTCCAAATTTCAATTTCAGTTCATGAATAGCTGGTCTTTAATGATTTCATTTTACTAGATAAGCACATGCTTACCTTATATTGCTTATGTATTAATTTCTTTCATCATAGATACAGTACAGGTTGAACCTCTCTGGAGCAGTAACATTCATAGTGCAGCATGATTTGAGAAAGCTGGGTGTCCACTTATCACGGGTGTGGCCAAGTTTCCTGTAATCCCATAAAATCAGTATGTAGCATCCTGTCCTGGCTCTCGGTGTTCTGATTTACTCCTAAATGTCTTCTCAGTACCCATTAAGCAATGGAAGTGTTAGTAGTGCTGCTAGACTATATTGACCTGCTATGATTCAGCAAAATCTCTGGCTTGGCACCGGTCAGGTCCCAAGAGTGCTAGAGTAGAGAGGTTCAACCAGTATTTAAAAAACTAATTGTGCGTGCTTTTTTTTAAACTTTCCATCCAGGACAACTGGTGACTTGTGAGTCCTGGTTGATGGTTTTTTCCTGGCCATCTCCAGGAAATGAATGAATGAACTTAATCACAATGGCTACATCTACACTAGCACAGTATGTCGAAGTAGCCTATTTCGAAGTAAGAACATTGAAATAGGCTACTTCGCGTATGGTCTACATGTTCTCCAGGGCTGGTGCCATTGACGTTCAGCGTTGAAGTAGCGACGGAGAACGTCGAAAGGAGCCGCCCTAGAGGAAATGCAGAACGTCCACACACACAAGTGCTCCCCATCGAAATAAGGGGCCAGCAAAGCCCCAAACCGCTCCCTTAAAGGGCCCCTCCCAGACACACTTGGCCTGCACAGCACGAGATCCACAGAGCTGACAACCGGTTGCAGACCCTGTGCACGCAGCATGGATCCCCAGCAGCAGCCAGAAGCTTGGGCTAAGGGCTGCTGCACGTGGTGAGCACAGAGCCCAGCAGGGGCTGGACAGAGCGTCTCTCAACCCCTCAACTGATGGCCACCATGGAGGACCCCGCTATTTGAAGTAGCAGGAAGCTGATCGTCTACACATGTCCTACTTCGATACTGAATGTTGAAGTAGGGCGCTATTGCCATCTTCGGATGGGAATAGCGATTTCGACATCTCACCGCCTAACGTCAATTTCAACGTCAAAATAGCACACAGCATGTGTAGACGCGACGTGTGCTATTTCGACGTTGTGCTGGATACTTCGAAGTAGCTGGCTAGTGTAGACGCACCCAATAAGTAAGAGATTTTATGTGGACACATGAAACAGGTGGTTAAATATCAGAAACTGTCATGTGTGCAGTCTTTTTTGTTTTTGAGCCTTTGTGAGCTCCAACCATTTATTTATGTCTTCAGTGTTGTGTAGGGAAGTAGTAATTAGTTTGCAAAGGTAAAAGTAATTTGTTCTTAATTTCACAGTTAACCAGTAGAGTTTTTTACATCTGTTCCCCAAAGGGCTTTTCTAAACTCCTGTTATGTTTGTTTGTTTGTTTTTTGTTTGTTTTTTTAAGTTTTTAAATCTAACTACCACACTTTAGAAAAAACTTCTTGTTGTCTTTCTGTAAACGGTCACATTGGTTTGTAGTTTAGGAGTCCTCCTTGACTTACCTCTGTCCACAGCATGCAGAAATGCTGCCTCTTGTTGTGCTGCTGGCCAGGATACTGTGACCTGTGCTGTCAGACTTTCTCTGCCCCAACTCTGCAGCTCTTGATATATTTACTGCCGTCATGGCCAGCTGT